>NC_052153.1:119084351-119384351 GCF_902713615.1 Scyliorhinus canicula | reverse complement strand
GCAGGTGCAACAAGTAATTAGGAAGGCAAATGGAATTTTCTCCTTCATTGTGAAGGGGATTGAGTTTAAAAGTAGAGAGGTAATGTTGCAGTTGTACAAGGTGCTGGTGAGGCCATACCTGGAGTACTGTGTGCAGTTTTGGTCTCCACACTTGAGAAAGGATGTGCTAGCACTAGAGGGGGTGCAGAGGAGGTTCACTAGGCTGATTCCGGAGTTGAGGGGGTTATCGTATGAGGAGAGGCTGAGTAGATTGGGATTATATTCACTGGAATTCAGAAGGTTGAGGGGGGATCTAATAGAAACATATAAAAATTTGAAGGGAATGGATAAGATAGAAGTAGAAAGGATGTTTCGACTGGTAGGTGAAAATAGGACAAGAGGGCATAGCCTCAAGATTAGGGGGAGCAGATTTAGGACTGAATCAAGGAGGAACTTCTTGACTCAGAGGGTGGTTAAAGCATGGAATTCCCTACCAAAAGGAATAGTAGACGATACTTCATTGAATATATTTAAAGATAGGGTAGATGTTTTTTTGAAAAATAAAGGAATTACAGGATATGGCGAGAATGCGGGTAAGTGGTTCTGAGACCACGAAAAGAGCAGCCATGATCTTATAGAATGGCGGAGCAGGCTCGAAGGGCCGGACGGTCTACTTCTGCTCTTAGTTCTTATGTTAGTACCGGTGCTGCTTGGAACACAGTCAATTCCACTGAAAAATGGTGCAGGATTCGCCGGATGTGGAAACCACTGTTACACCTGTATTAGATGATGTAAGGTAGGACCTGTACTACAGGTTCGCCGGTAGCCCCTGCCTGCTGGCTCCGCCCAGGAAGAGGAGTATAAATATACGTGTCTTCTATTCAACTGTAATTTCGCCAGCTGCTGTCGGAGGCCACACATCTTACTGCAATAAAGCCACAGTTGTGCCCAATCTGAGTCTTTGTACAATTGATCGTGCATCACCGGGTTCGTGATCGGCACTCGGGAGACTGACAAGCTGCAGCCGCATGTACACATTACACTCCCGACACACACTTACCCCAGCCAACAAGGTGGCATCGGTTGTGCTGGAGCGCGCCTATACAGCTGATTGTTCGGCTGGGGCCAGAGGGCACCCGGGGGGACAATTATATGACCCGTGGCACCAGGTCAAAGTGGGCTCTTAGCGGTATGCACAGCCGCCATGCCAGTTTCACTATTTTTAAAAGCACACATTTCTCGATTTCGGCGTCGGATAACGGAGAATCCGCCCAATGGCTTTTGTCATTCCAATACTTAAATTGGAATAAATTTCTGATCAGCCAGAGAAGTCAGAGATAATGGAAGAGGTGAGAAATGTGGTGATGAAGTGAAGCGGGTTGTCACCATGTACCTAACTTCACACCCTTACACTAATTTCAATGCTGCTTCTGTTGGTGTGGTACTGTTATAATACATCCTATGAAGAAACGGGGTAACTCGGGCTGCAACATCTGATTTCCACATTTTGGCGATGCATATGTGGAGCGGGATTCTCTCACCCCGGGGCCGGGCTGGAGAATCGCTGCGACCAGCGCGAAGCACGCCACGCCACCCCGACGCCGGGACGCAATTCTCCAGACAGCGGAGAATCGGCGCCATTGGCGCCAGCGCGGTTGAAATGGAGCCGGTCAGGGTCCGCTCTATGGGGCCCCCAAGCGATTCTCTGCCCAGGTTGGGCTGAATGGCCGTACCAAAAAACCCAAGCCCTGCCGGCACCGTTCTAACCTGGTCTTAGCCAGCAGGACCTGAGCGTGGAAGGATCCGGGGGCGACCTGTGGGGGGAAAGGGGGGGTCCGACCCCGGGGTGGGGGGGCCTCCGCTGTGGCCTGGCCTGTGTCCAGGGCCAACTGACCAGCGGGCCAGCCTCTCGGGCTGGGAGCCTCTTTTGTTCCGCGCCGGCCCGTGTAGCCCTACGCCATGTTGCATCGGGGCCGACACGGAGAAGGGAGACGCCACGCAGGTGCGGAAATCGCGCCAGACCCACTGCGCATGCGCGCGTTGGCACAGGTGCCACTGCGCATGTGCGGACCCCGCGGCACCCATCTGATGCCAGGATCAGCAGCTGGAGCGGCGTGGGTCACTGCAGCGCCATGCTGGCCCCCTGTAAGGATCAGAATACCTGCTCTTGAGGCCATGTTGACGCCGTTGGGAAATGCAACGGCGTGTACGACGGCGACAACACTTAGCCTCAGGATCAGAGAATCCCGACCGTGGTCTCTGAAAGTTGCTGTCCAATTGATTCCATAATAATGGTGAGTGCTGTTAGTCTCAGCCTTATTCTTAACACATTGTTTTTGGACATGGGGGAGGGATTTTTGTTTAACATCTGAGTTTTTGGAAACAGCTGCTAACTTGAAAACCAGGTGTCAGTGATAGTTTGACTCCCTTCTCTGACTGATATCAGTGGAGGTAAGAAACGTTATTAGTTCCAGTATGTTGGTCGTTTGATGACATCACCAAGACAATGTGGAAGGCAAGGATTTCCAACACAAGACTATGAATGCATTGATGGGAAAGAAATATAATACTAAGCTGATAGTGGAAAACATAAACCTGGCTAAAATGGGACGACAAAATGAAATTGAATATTCTATGGGGGTATTAACATAACAACACTCAAACTATTTGCAGAGCCAAGTGCCTTTATTTGGCAGATTATGCTGCTTTAAGAGGTCTTCAGAAGCTAAACCTCTGATGAAACACATATGTTCTCTTTTTATGCCTAGTGGCACCACTTTCATCTGTCTTAACCACTACTCTAGAAGCTAGCTATCTCTTTGAACCTTGACCTTGAATGTCAGTCTTCTCCTTTAATGCTCAGCATCAGATGTATCTGTGACCTTGCAGCGTATGGTAACTGTTGCATGCTGATGTTTTGACCTGTAATACTAGAAAGCATCGAATTAAACGTGAAATAAAAAAAATAATTGTGAACCTCCACAGTTTGATGCCTTTCAAAATAAGTTGATATATTTCATATGTGTTAGTGTTTGAAATTTGTAAAATATTCTAAATAAGGAATTCAAAACCAGATAAGGTTTAGAATAAGTTACAAGATCCTGATGGGTAATGTGTTTTGAGTTAGTTTCCAACCAAGCAAGGAACGGATACAGATGCAAAACTAATCAGGATTTTCTCCTCCCCAATAAATAATTAAAGAATCCATTTATATCCAAATTGTTAGATTCTGTTATAACCTGCATGGGTCTTATGGGTAGTGGATCATCTTTCCTAAATTGATGAGTTAGATTGACCTTATTTTACATGCATTAAAATACATAACTATAAAACTTGTTTCGGATTGGCTCTGCATTGGTCAGGGTCTTTGCTTTTTACTTTATGTTTTAAACTTGTTGCAAGCTAAAAAAGAAAGCTTCAACAAAATTAAATTTCCCAAATGATAGTCAGAGATAAATGATGCCTTTTTTTCCAATGCTCATTGCCAATTACACAGTTTAGCACATAGCAGCCTGACCTTTGGTAGCCGGCAGTCACTCAGTATCCTCTGCTCATGCGGAATCGGAGGGAAGTGAGTTGGCAGCATTTAAATAAGTCCCAGCAGTTACCGTGGCTTTAGGCTTCCTCACGCTACTGGAGTGCATTCCCACTGAGACCCACTGCAAGTTGAAATCTTTCCATCTCCCACTTAATCTTGAGCGAAAGCAGCTAAGTACTGTCTGCAAAACTACCAGAAAACTTACTGTGATTAGAGCATTTACAAGTGTTTCAGTCTTACAGGTAGTTCATCGAAAATGAGGACCATGAAAGGATATCTTTAGATGGCAAACGTTCACGTTTTTTCGACATTAAAGGCATTAGATAAATGATTCATTTCTCTCATTTTCCAATTGGCAAAATAGATGACTTAATGTTAGGGGTTCTTTGCGGTAAACTCGTTTCCAAATCTCTTTCTGTTGCTCCTTCCACTCTGGCCTACTGCATGTGTGTGTTTTGTTATGCTCGTGACGTAGCATAAGCTGCTTCCTTGATGTGCACTCTGACAAAGGAAGGTTCAGACTTGGAGATAGCTTTAACACATTTAATAATAGTTTTAACACATTTATTAAACTGTTAACGATTCTCCTACTTGGATTCGACTCTCCTGTTAATCCTGCCATAGCTACTCAGACTGATGAACCAGTCTGCTACAATCCACGTGGTGGGTGTGATGTGTTTCAAATCAAGCCTCTGTACTCACTGAGTGTCTCCAGTGGAAAGAGGAAGATCATGTGTGCTGTGTCCTTTAATATGGGTTGGTGTAATGCCCTCCTGTGGCAGTATCACCTCTGTGTGTATCGTGAATGCCTATTGGTCGTGTCCTATCTTACTGACCAGTTGGTTGAATGTCTGTATGTCATGTCTCTGGTGCTCCCTCTAGTTTCTATCTAGTCTACATGTATTTACATTAACCCCTTGTGTATTTACAGTGATGCATATCACCACATCCCCCCTTTTCTCATATTACATATTTTCTGCACAGTGTTAAAGAAAATTGAACAAACTAGGTAGATAAGTGATGATATGTACAAATCATGATAACAGTGATCATTAAACAATAAGTCCAAATCATGTGTATGAGTCCAAAATCCATTAATTATTTTGGTCGAGTGTCTTTCTTGTTTGGTTGTAGAGTTAGTGATGTTGATGGTGGCATGTCCTTGTGAACGCCATCAGTGTCCCTGTGCGTAAGGAACCAAGAAGTGGTCAAATCACTTCATTGTCTGATTTGGAGTCTGTTTTTTTTTTCTTCTGATGCTTGTGGTAGCGATGTATGCAATCTGCCCTGAAAGCCATATTGCCTGTTGGTAGTGCAGCAAACGTGAATTGGTAAGATGCATTGTCCGACCATGGTATGTCATTGTACTGAGCTGAGCAGTAACAGTGTCCCTCATTTGTAGAGTTGTACCATGTTGTACCAGTCGTAGTTCCATTGTTGTTGTTTTTGTCGTGCTTGTTGTTGATGTTGTTGCCTTTAGTACGCTTCTTGTTATTGTCTTTGATATTGCCGTTGTGTTGGTTGGTTTTGTTGTTGTGTTTGCTGTGCTCAAGGACCACACTCTGTGGATAATACGAGTCCTTCACACAGTTACTCGTGTCAGCGTGCTTTGTGGCATCTGCTGTTTCCTTGAGCGTGCCGTCACTGAGTTCGCGGCGCTCCCTGTCTGGAATCATGTCCAGCTTACTTGAATCAGCTTTGGCTTGTCGATACTCCCCGTCTGGTCTGTTTCACCTGAGTCAGTTTGGCTTGTCGATTCTCCCCATCTGGAGCCCTTTCTGGTCCACCTGAATCAGCTTTGGTTCCTTGCCGCTCCCTGTCCTGAGTCATTTCAGGTTCCCTTGCATCTTCTGATGTTTCTTAATGCTCCACGTCCGGAGTCAAAAAGTTCAGGAATGCATTTGCTTGTGGAGAGGCTCGAGCGGATGAGGATTGATTTAACGTGGTGTCACCGGAGTCACCAGTAGTCTCACTGTGATTGTCGAGTGCCTCTGTACATTCTAGCTGAGGTCTGTCACGTGGCACATCTAGTATGCGAAGTGGGATGCTGTCGTCACTTGTCGCACATACAGTGGGTAGAGCCTCAATGTCTTCTTGTCGTTTAATTGAGCTGGGTAGACTGTCAGAGTCTTCTTGTGGTGGCTCAAATAATGTGGGTGGACTGTCATAGTCGCTTTGTTGTTCACCTGAGCGTGGTAGACTGTCATAGTCTTCTTGCTGTTCACTGGAGCATGGCAGACTGTCATCGTCTTTCTGTTGTTCACTTGAGCGTGGCAGACTTGGATCGTCTGCTGCTGGTTGCTCAGAGGAGGTTGCCAGACCCTCATGATCTTGTTCATGCAAGGACTGCGCTTTGGAGTCTTGCGTTGCTTCTATCGTGGAGGCCGTCCATAGGGCTTATTTCTCCCAAAGGGAGACTGAGTGCCGACACCGGAGTGAAACCCGGAGTGTTTCACTCCGGCGTCGGAAGCCGCTCCTCGCCCCCTATTCTCCCCCCCACAGGGGGCTAGGAGCGGCGTTGCGGTAAACCCGGCCGCCGGGCCTTGACGCTTGCGTCAAAGCGCTGCGCTGAGAATGACGCGGCCGGCGGCGCCTAAGTGACGTCAGCCGCACATGCGCAGGTTGGCCGGCTCCAACACGCGCATGCGCGGTTGCCGTCTTCCCCGCAAGACATGGCGGCTTGATTTGCGGGGTGGCGTAGGGGAAAGAGTGCGTCTCTTAGAGACGCCGGCCCGACGATCGGTGGGCACCGATCGCGGGCCAGTCCCCTCACGAGCACACCCATGGTGCTCGATCCTCTCTCCGCCCCCCACAGGCCCCACACTTACCTGTCGCGTGCTGTTCATGGCGGCAGCGACCAGGTGTGGTTGCCGCTGGCGTGAACCCGTCCGGGTCGTCAGGCCGCTCGGCCCATCCGGGCCGTAGAATCGCCGGTCGCCGGGAAAAACGTAGAGCGGCGATTCCCCGAGGTTTTGCGACACGCCATTTTGGGGGGGTGGGAGAATCGAGGGGGGTGCCAGGGTGGCATGGCATGATTCATCCGGCCCTCCCGGGATTCTCCCACCCGGCGTGGGGAGTGGAGAATCGCGCCCACAGTCTTCAAGGACTGTATCGTCTCTTTTGGTGGTGCTAACTGCTTGTTGCAGGGTTCTGCGGAGGTTACTTTCAGCTACTGGTCGAATGTCAGGCATTGTGCTGTTGTCCCAGGTGAAAGAATCGGATTTTACGGCTTTAAAACATTCTTTCCGTGTTTTGGGACATTTTCCCTTTAAGTGGGCATGGTCCGGGGCCTCTGACGTCATGATGTGTGTGACATAGTGCGTAGGAAGCTATTGCGCATGCGCATGCACATATCGCTGTGCCTTTATTTGGGGCCTTTATCGCAATTGCGCATGCGTGGCTTCTCTCGCATGCGCAAACGGACCTTCCCGTTCTGTGCACTCTTCGCACTACTGCGCATGTGTGCCAATTTTCCAAGATGGCCACCAATCAAAACTGCAGATTTCTTCAATGGCAAGCCTACCTTCGCCTCGTGGTGAGTTTTGTCGCCTTTTATTGTTTTTTCTTGTGTGTTCTTCGCACAATTCTTGGAATTTGTCGAGGACTGCCTGGAAGTCGCTCTTGTTTTGCCCCTTTGAGTATTTGAAGGTCTGGAAGATTTCAGCTGTTTCTGGACCCACGATGGTAAGTAGAAGCTTTATTTTCTCTGCATCTGCCATGCCATCTAGGTCGGACACTACCAGGTAGATCTCGAATCTGTCGGTTTCCCAGCACCATCGGGATCTGGCTCTGGTGCCCATCCCTGATGCCAGGCATACCATCAGCTGGTGCTGCCCTTGCCAGCGATATGCTCCGCAGCTCCCATCCATCACCACCGTAGGGGCAACAGTTGCCGATGCCCTTGAGTGGGCCACATGATGTCCCACTGGTGGGTGGCACCGGTTGGGTGGTGGGGGTTATGGCAGAGTGTCGGTTGCGGAGGGACGGGAACTGGGTTGCTGGATGGGGGGTGCCCATACGGACGGTGAGGGGCCAAAGTGGGTGGTCAGTGGGGTAGGTCGCAAGATGGCTGCTTTGCAGGCTGTGGCAATGTCGGTCCGTGCCAGGACACTCCGGTCCCAGGGGGGGGTCATCTCAGCCACTTGCCCCATTTCCCCTCCCCCCACGGCCCTGGTAGTGCTCCCACCTCAGCCAACCCAGCCAGTGTCCAGCCCGGTAGCCCACAGTCGCGCCTCTCTGTGTCCTACCCCCACTTTAACATCAACTGGTTTCAGCACTGCAACATCATGTTTTAGTATTCAGCAAGCTCTTTTCAGGAATAGAAAGGATAACTTTCAGCAATGGAAGTCATGAAAGATAGTTTTCTGCGTTGATACTCAACATGGGGGGGCACTCAGGGGCTGGTTTAGCTCACTGGGCTAAATCGCTGGCTTTTAAAGCAGACCATGCAGGCCAGCAGCACGGTTCGATTCCCGTACCAGCCTCCCCGGACAGGCGGCGGAATGTGGCGACTAGGGGCTTTTCACAGTAACTTCATTGAAGCCTACTCGTGACAATAAGCGATTTTCATTTCATTTTCATTTCATGGAACATTTACTTCTAAAGTTCAAGTTTCCAATGCTGGATTTGAGTAGGAGGTTGGCTATCGGGATTGTTGAACAATGGTCGATATCTAATTAATTCAAACTCACTTCCCTATAATTAAAGATGGAAGTGTCCCTTGCGACTGGGAGCACTTGCCCCTCTGTTTGAAAACGAAGCTTCTCAAGAGCATTAGTGATCTGCTTGCTGTCACAAAGGTTGATGGGTTGCCTGCCTTGTCTTTTATCATCAGAATTGCACCGATGCCAACTGGCTTGTGACTAGCTGGGGGGTTTCTCAGGTTTGAAATAGGCAATTGTGCAATGTGCTGACAACCGTCACTTGATCCAGCATACAGCGTGTTTGTTTGATTTAGTCCACTCCCACTTGGTGCTCTGTTTTTGCAGATCACATAGGGGGCTAGATATCGTAGTGAGGTCAGGAATGAAGCGACTACAGTACATGATGAGTCCGAGCAAACTACAGCCATCCTACACGTTTGGAGGATCCTCAACATTTGAAATGGTTTCAACTTTCCATTGATCAGATGATACTCCAGGGGGCAGCACGGTGGCACAGTGTTCAGCACTGCTGTCTCACAGCACCAGGAACCCAGGTTCGATCCTGGCCTTGGGTGTCTATGTGGATATTGCACGTTCTCCCCATGTATGTGTGAGTTTCCTCTGCGTGCTCCGGTTTAACTCCCACAGTACAAAGATGTGCAGGTTAGGTGGATTGGCCATGTTAAAATTTCCCCTTGGTGTCCAAAGATGTGCAGATTGGGTGGGGTTATGGGGTTGCAGGGATAGGGTGGGGGAGTGGGCCTAGGTAGGGTTCTATTGTGAGGGGTTCTATGGATTCTATCTCTGAATCCATGACCAAAGAATTCATCAAATCCCTACAATGCAGAAGGAGGCCATTTGGCCCATCGAGTCTGCACAGACCCTCTGAAAGAGCATCTGGCCTCAGACCAATTCCCCACCTTATTCCTGCAACCCCATCCTAAGGGATATTTTATCATGGCCAATCCACCTAGCCTGCACATCTTTAGACTGTGGGAGGAAACTGGGGCACCCGGAGGAAACCCAAACAGACATAGGGAGAACGTACAACCTGCACACAGACAGTGACCCAAGATTGGAATCAAACACGGACCCCTGACGCTGTGAGGCAGCAGTGCTAACCACTGTGCAACTGTGCCGCCCCAATTCGGTTCTGCTTTCATTGAATAAGCATTGGGCGAAATTCTCCGCCCCCCACGACGGGTGGGAGAATAGCGGGAGGGCCTTCCCGACATTTTTGCCGCCCTCCCGCTATTCTCCCCCCCCCCCCCCCGCCGAAGTCCCGACCCGAATCGCTGCCGCCGTTTTTTTACGGCCGGCAGCGATTCTCAGCTGTTAGATGGGCCGAAGTCCCAGCCCTTTCCGCCGTTTTTACGAACGGCAAACACACCTGGTCTTGCCGTTCGTAAAAACGGCGTCACAAACTCGCTATTAATAACCATGGCACCGTACCACGGCCGTGCCAAGGGTGCCATGGGCCCGCGATCGGTCGGCACCGATCGCGGGCAGCGGGCCCGATGCCCGCGCACTACTTGTCCTTCCGCCGCCCCGCAGTATCCATTCGCGGGGCGGCTGAGGGGCAACCCGGCCCGCGCATGCGCGGGTTTCGCGCAAAAACGCGATGACGTCACCCGCGCATGCGCGGGTTGGAGTCTTCCAAACTGCGCATGCGCGGCTGACGTCATATGACGCGTCAGCCGGCGCTAACTCCGGCAAGCGGGCTTAACGATTTTCGTTAAGCCCGTCTTGCCGGAGCCTACGGCGTCGGGCTGCTAGCCCCGACCGGGGACCAGAATCGGTCCCCGGTCGGGAAGGGGCGCGCTGCCGTAAAACCCGCCCGGGTTTTACGGCAGCTTTACGATTTCTCCCGTTTTGGGAGAATCTCGCCCAGAGTCTTTGTTCAAGATGAGGTCTATTCTCTGAGATGGTCATGCATGTGTCAAGTCCACTTTCAATGCAACTGTAGATAAGACTATCACCACTGATATTCAGCATGTCTTTAAATCCTCAATATGCAGCCTGAATCATGTGCTGAAATACATCCAAAGTAAAGTCTCGTTTATCAAAAACTCAAATGCAAGTTGTGAATAATATAAAGGGCGGGGTTCTCTGTTCGCTGACACTGGAATTGCGCAACGCGATTGGATGGAGAATCGTTTTTGATGCCAAAATTGTGGTTGCCGCAGGTTCACGCAGAACCGCAATTCTCCGGTGCCTCGACAGCGGTGTCATTTCATTCCACTCCGCACATACAGTCAATGTCGTTTGCATATCATTAGCGGGCCTAACACAGTATTACCCAGGGCTTCCGCGATTCTCCGCCTCCACTGGGGTGAATTCCCGACGGCGAGGTTCACTTGTGCTTTTAAAAATCGAGAAACAGGTGCCCGTGGCTGATGAGGGAGAGAGAGGAGGAAGTACACGGACAAGCGCAACCATGGGCTGCTGGTCCTGACACTGGCCGGGCTGGCTGGGACGGGTCTTGCCGGGACTGAGGGGGCTGCTGGTGGGACAGACTGTGGAGCCAGAGTGAGCCCCCCAGGGGACTGGGGCAATGCCCAAGCATAGACCACCACTGTTGTAGCTTGCAAGGCAGCCATCTTGCTGCGCACCCCACTGACCACCCACCTTGGTCCCTGGTTCTGCAGAGTGACACCTGCCACTAGGGTGCCACCACCCCATCATCCCCGCACTCAGTCCCCAACCTCCACCCCACGAACTGGCTTCTACCCACCAGCGGGCATCTCATGGCCTGCCCAAGGACAACACCCACTGAAGCCCTGAGAGCCGTGGCATCGGATGGGGCCCGCAGAGCGTACTGCTGGCATGGCCCACGCCAGCCGATGGTACCCCTGGCAGCAGGGATGGATGCGAGGGCCAGAGGCCCCCATGGTGCCAGGCACTGATGGGGCCAGGGGTGTGGGGAAGGGGGACATGTGGGGCCAGAGTCTGCAGTGCCAACCGGGCCACCGTATAGCCAGTTGGACGTGGTTGGGCATGTGGGTAGGCACCATGCTAACATGTCGGCCTTTAACTTCTTGCACATAATGGATATTGGACTTCAACCAGCAATGGTCGCCTTCCTCCTAGTCACTCCAGCCCTTGGGGATGCAATGCAGCTGTAAGAGCTGAGACTGCTCGAGTAGGAGGAAGCTGCAGCAATGGAGCCTGCCCGAGGGGAACAGCAGACAGCCATTGAGGATGGAGAGCCTGCCATCCAAAAGGTTGAGGAGGAGGAGGTGCAAAGGAGACACCACATAAGGCCTCACATGTAGTGGCAACGCCTGTAATCCGAGGACCTGCCGGACTGGGCATGCTGTTGAATACACTGAACGGCGGGACAGTGCACAATATCTGCAAGATCATGGCGCACGTGGCACCATGGGAAAATGGGGGAGGACACCCACTCCCGGTTGCCGTCAATGTGATAGTCACCCTTTAATTCCACACCATCCTGTCCTTCCAGGCGGCGAGTGGGGACCTGTCAGCGATCTCACAGACCTCGGTGCATCCGTGCAATCACAGAGGCCCTATATGCACAGTCGGCACAATGCATCCATTTCATTGTGGACCGAGTCCACCAGGATGCCCAGGCAGCGGGATTTACCGCCATCGCCGAAATGCCCCGGGTCCAGGGGGTGATCAATGGGATGCAGATGACAGGCCGCTCTACACAAATCGAAAGGGGTTTCACTTGATGAATGTGCAGCTGGTGTGACCATTCAATGCGCATCACGTCTACACCCGATACCCGGGCAGTGTGCACGGTGCCAGCATCCTGGCACATTCGGTGATTCCTAACATGTTCAAGACCCCCATCACCCACTCCTCTCCCCCCTCTCTCCCCCCCCCCCCCCCCCCCCCCACCCCCAGCTGGTGGGCTGGCTCCTGGGAAACATGGCTCATCCACTGTGGTCGTGGCTGATAATGACCATCCGGAGGCCACAGGCTGACACGGAGACCCGCTACAATAATGGCCATGCAGCAACCAGGATGCAATCGAGCGGTGCTTCAGCATCCTGAAGATGAGGTTCAGGTGCCTGAACCGCTCTGGAGAGGCCCTCTAGTATGGAGATGGGAGGGTCACCCACATTGTGGCAGCCGCTGAGTCCTCCACAACATTGCACAGCAGAGGGGCGATGTGCTGGAGGAGGAGGATGAACACCGGTCCTTGTCCGATGAGGAGGATGCGGGCGAGGGCACAGATGAGCAGGACATGGGGCCTGGGCAGGTATGGGAGACAGCACAGCATGTACCCCAGGGCCATTGCACAAGGAACGCTCTGATCGCCTCCAGGTTTACCGATTGAGTGCGTAGGGGACTGGCCAGGAGCACGGAAACCGCATCCCACTCCCACATCTCCTCACTCCACACCCGCAACCTCCCCCCCAACCCACACTCCGCCACTCCCCTGCCTGCAACCCACTCCACTACACTACATGCTGCACTATGAGATGTGGGCCCTGGGTTGGCAGTAACAGCTGTTATGGTCTATGAGATGGCAGATGATGACAACCCACCAGTGATGTGCTCTGATGCTCCGCATTGTTTGACAATGTCTGGCCCCTGCCTATTTTAGCACTCTCTATAATCTTCCTGGGAGATCCCTACATGCAAGCTGGCCATTCCATCACACGGTCCCGTCGCATTCTTGGGATGGCAGAGGTGGGGGTGGCAGAGGGTGGGGGTTCCATGGGACTGGAGTCCCTGAGCCAAACCTATCCGCAATGTCTGCCCATTCCCTCCCCACTCCTGTGCCTCCTTTGCAGCCAGCCCAGACCAGCTCACCCTCAGACCCTTCTGACAAAGCACTGGTGCAGGTTGTAACTTTGTGCAGAGGTGTTTAATGTGAAAACAAAAATAAAGATTTGTGCCCTAGCCCCTGTCATTAAACTGCCCTACACCTGTGCCAACTTAACTCTGTCCACATTTCTGGCCTTACAATTCCTAACGCTATGTCCAGGTTGTTCCCCAGTGGGGACAACAGGAGTGGAGGCAACGTGCTGTGATACCCTCCCTGTGACCTGGGTCCCCTTTGGTGGCCGTCTTCTGAGCTGCTCAAGCCTGGATGGGCCCTGGCTGCTGCGTGGGTGTCCCAGATAACGTGGCGCCACCCTGTTCTGCCCGTCTACCCATGGATGCGCCAGGGATAAGAGGGGGCAGGGAGTCTGCGGTACAGCACTGTTCTGGCGCATCCCCTGCAAGAGACACTGGCAGGGGCCCCATCACCTCCTCCTCCCTCAGGGTTCCCAATGACTCCCAGTCCACTCCAAAGGACGGAATGCAAGCGGAGCTATCCCCTGACGCCCCCCTGCCACCTGCCGCTGCCAGTCCTGGAGGCCTGCTGCCATCTCTACAAGGGACTGAACCACATTACGCTGCGATTGTGCCAGCACCTTCTGGGTCTGTGCTAAATCAGCCAGGGACTACGCCACCTCCCTCTGGGAGTTCTGCTGTCGTAGGTGTCCAAGAATCCTGCCCCGCATCAACTCCGTCTCAGGAACGGAGAATTCTGCCGAAGATACCTAGATTCTTTTGCTGTGAAAAAGCGGAAGTCAAAGCACTTGGCATATTTTGATGGAGCTGACAATCATAGAAAGAGTGTTTATAAACATAAGCATATAAATATAAGCATCAAAGTAGGGTAATTGAAATGCATTCAAGCATGAAGGAAAAGTTCAATGAACAATCCACCAAGTAGATGTTTCTGGAGTAATATAACTGTCAATCACTTGCTAAAGCAATGTATTGCTGTATGAAATTGAATGAATGATTTGCATTTCAAAGATTGTCAAGGGACTTCAAGTGTTGTGTTAATAATAATCTTTATTGTCACAAATAGGCTTACATTAACACTGCAATGAAGTTACTGTGAAAAGCTTCTAATCGCCACACTCTGGTGCCTGTTCAGGTACACAGAGGGAGAATTCAGAATGTCCAGTTCAGCTAACAGCACTTCTTTCGGGACTTGAGGGAGGAAACAGGAGCATCCGGAGGAAACCCACGCAGACATGGGGAGTGCGTGCAGACTCCCCACAGAGAGTGACCCAAGCCGGGAATCAAACCCGAGACCCTGGTGCTGTGAAACCGCAGTGCTAACCACTGTGCTACCGTGCTGTCCACGGTGCTTTTGAGGAAGCCTCTAATACTGGTAACAGCAGCTGCTTTGAACACTTCTGTCTGAGGCAGCAGTTGTTAGGAAAGGGTAAGTGAAAATGTCGTGATATTTCAACCCACTTCCTGAACTGCTCTTCAGCTTTCAGACAGTGCCCTCTGATGGGGGGTTTCTGTTGGAGGCCTCAATTGAAGCTGTGGGGCTTGGGGGGCAGGATTTACATTGTGGGGAGAGGGCAGCCCTCTGGACTTTAAGGGGCACCTGTATTACACACTTACCCTCTTGACCCACAATGGAGTCCTCCGCTTCAGGGTCACACTTGAAAATGCCTGCACCAATCCTGGAGGCGTGCATCATGGGGGTTGGGGCGGGGAAGAGTGAAGGGGGAAGGTATGGACATTCTGACTTCCAGCCCGTTAATCAGATGCAAATGGGTACAAATGACCCATTTGCATCCTCCCGCCGCTGTGGGGCTCATAGCTCACTGCCGCCCCTGGCGGGGGGGCCATAGCATTGAAACGGGATCAGCGCCCGAAATTTGATTCTGCACCGGATCGAGAACCCAGCTGTTGGTGCCAAGTGGCGGAGAATCCACCCTGTGAGGACATACCATCTGATTCTTGGGTTTCTTGATGAGTTGCATGGATGAGACTCTGAGGGTAGGCTCATCCCCAAATTTGCCATTTACACAAGGTCAAGTAGGCACTGAAACTCTTTTTCTGTCTGCTTTTTGACATGACGTTACGTTACCATTGATATGTGACTGGGGGCACATTGGGCCGACATGTAACATACGTGTAGCATCTTTCAGTTTGCCAATGGCAGTGAAGTGGTCAGCATAGAATTCGAGAATGTTGTTGGTAAGCACAAGAATTGCATATGTAACTGCAATCATGCAGATCTGTGTGGAAACTGATAAGTGTGTCTCATTCTCTAGATATGACGTTGAATTTGTTCTCGTGCCCTTCAATGAGACTGACCTTTCAAAAGTCACAAGAACGTTCACTGGTTTGGCACAGCTGTAAGGGATCTTTTTTGTAATCCTTGGTTTACAGAGAATGCAGTAATCCTGAGGCTTGTTGAACATTTCATCCCCCAGGACATCAACAGATGCTCCTGTACCTACAAGAATATCTATGTCTGAGCAGCCAGGAGTCATTCTTACCCCTGGCTGGTTGCTGTGTCTGAAAAAGAGCACAAAGTATATTCAGGGTCACCCCCGTCTACATTCTCTCACCCTTTTGCTGTAGTACATGCACCTGGCATCCTTCTGTTGGAACTGGTCTTTGTTGTTGAGTTCACTGATGAGCAAACTGGTTAAGAACATAGAACAAACAGTGCAGAAGGAGGCCATTCGGCCCATCGAGTCTGCACCAACCCACTTAAGTCCTCACTTCCACCCAATCCTCATAACCCAATAACCCCATTTAATGTTTTTTTGGACACAGGGTAATATATCATGGTCAATCCACCTAACCTGCACGTCTTTGGACTGTGGGAGGAAACCAGAGCACCCGGAGGAAACCCACGCACACACGGGGAGAACGTGCAGACTCCGCACAGTCAGTGTCCCAGCGGGGAATCGAACCTGGGACCCTGGTGCTGTGAAGCCACAGTGCTAGCCACTTATGCTACCATGCTGCCCTTTGCTAAGTTTTCCACAGGCTTTATGCTGTTTATTCAGTCATTATCCAGGCTTCACCCTGCACCTGAACTCCTCCAGCCAGTCCGACAATTGAGGCAGGGCAGGAAATGGCCATTCGTGATGAAATAATTCATTCTGTTAAGGGCTTCAATTGGATCAAAGGCAGGCAGGCTAGTCTAAGCCTCGCCCATCCCATTGTAAAATTGTGGCGAGGTTGGGGTGACTGGAGGCTGGGGGTAAGGCCATCTGCCAAATTTTATAGGCTTCCCCATTTCACCACCTTGGCTTGCAAACCCACCAGCAGGAACATAACATTTTGCCCCTGTGCATATGGGTCAAGTCTCAGGTTCAAGTTGTAAGTATAAAAGAACATTCTATAATTATGAGGAAAGTTCATATTTATGTGTATTTTATACATCATGAACACCTTGAACATTCCATGTGTGTATAAAGAGAGGCACAAATATAGATTGAAGAGCAGATCCAATTGGAATAGCAACTGGATATCTGATATATGGCACTTTAAACAAGTTACACAAACAGGAAGTTAACTACATTAAGGATACTTTTTCTTGTTTCCTGCACAAAAGCCCTAGTTTGCTGTAAATCAAAGTGTGACCTTACGCACAAAGAATCTGATAATGTGACATGCATGGATGAACAATGAACCCTTTACTCTGCTGATGGACTGATGAGAAATAGCCTTACTCAAAGCACTGTGAGATGCCCTGTGCACTTCTAGTCCAACTGACGCATGACTAACACTCTGACACATTGCATACCTTGGGCTATGAGCTACAAATAAGGATTATTGCAACAAAGTCATGAAATGTCTTGAAATTCTTGTAGATCTAGAACGATGTACTCAAAAGATGTTTGCAAAGGGGTGGAGGTTTGAAAAGAATTGTTCTTAGCAATTCTGTCTCATTTAGAAATGAGCTTGTTCAGCCTCAACCCATTTCCAAATATAAATGAATCACACAGAGATATTTGATGGTTTGGCATAATTTGGCAAACTTCACTCAGAAAGACAGTTTGAGGATCGTTCATTCAGACGGACACAATAGGGCTTACTCTTCTGAGGTTGAAGAATAGATTTAGTGTCAAACAAATTTAAATCTGCATCTGGCTTTAAAATGCTGGGAGTGTTCGATGCTGACAGGGGATTGATAGAAGCCTTCCCTTTGCTAGCAATCGTATATGTTATCTTGCACAGAACAAAAATTAATGGCCATCACAAAAAATAGTAGCATTAAAACAAAAATCAATTTTTGTGTTCCATCTGCTTACCATGGAGAAAAGGAACCGGCAGGGAGAAAATGCTTCAAAGACCATTCAAGCAAGTGACATTTTCCGAAAGTCCGAAGAGTTCAAATTCCACCGGTCTTCCATCATAGCTCCCCAGAGAGGCCTGCACAAATAAATCCCCAAGGGTACAGCTGTTTATACCATTTTCCTGCATGATTCCACTGATCTATCTCTGGAGGCATTGTTAAAGGCAGTAGATTCCTGCACTTTTTCATTCCTGAATTTTTTAGGTTCATAGTTTGATGCTTTCATCAGCTGATGCTAAAAGCAATATAATTTGAAAGAGAAAGCTAATGTTCAAGGACTATATTTCTCAAATTAACTTTTATGTGAGTATTTATATCAGGTTTAGGAAAATTCTATTGGGCCCTACAAACCTGCTACTTTATAAATATGTGTCTCAATCCTTTCTCTATTTCTAATTTCCACTTGGATCTTTACGTGCTGTCTGCTTCAAAAGCCTTTCTTACTAACTTATTTTTAGAGCCAGAAATTGTCCCTCGCGTATTTGGAGCAGCTGCTGGCATCTGCCGTGTCCAATGGGAGATTTTAGTTTTCGTCCAGTTAACTGACCGGCTGCAGCTCAAATTCAGAGTCGAGGGAGAAAGGAAGCACATTTTCAGCTGGTGACAGCCAGCAGGACAGGTGTGGAGTTAAGGCAGCATACCTGCTCCACCCGGCTTTACTTATGGTGCAGACCACCTCACTGCTAAAGCAGTCAGTACTCAGCCCCTTTTATACCCAGTGATTAGATGCAATACTTTTTAATCCAACAAATCGTGGGCAATTTGTGTTACGTCTTAATTTTTGATACTTAAGTAGACACAGATTTCATCGAAGCATACTTGTTGAAGGAGCCGGAGGAAACAGCGGTGGAAACAAATTCAAGAGTAACTTCCATGCAGAAATTGGATGACAGGGAACTTTTACAGGCGAATGGGGCTAATAGAATAGGTCTTCCAAAGAATAAACACAAGGTATGATTTGCTGAATGGCCTCTGCCAGTGGTTTGTGATTCTGCCAATAATCAAGCACTGGGGCCACAATTTGCCAGCTGCCAATGCCAGTTCTGGTGGGCAGCACACACATTTCCATGATTGGGCCATGCAGCTCCCATACTCCCCTATGCTCAGCACAAGGCCAAGCAGTCTTGCGCTGATAACATGTGAGGCCACCAACCCCCGTTCTTAAAAACAGTTCCCTTTAAAGGGAAGCTGCACTGAATGACAGAAGACGGCTATTGAATGGTATTACTGCAAACTTAAACAAGGGAATTGGAACACCAATGCAAAGATGGGGCATCAGGGTCACAGATGCAGTGCTGGAGGTTTTGGTGAAGTAAGTGGATAGGAGGAGACATGCCAGGTTCTGTAAGGAGTACGTACAAGACCCTCAAGGACAATACTCAAATGGGATTGGAAGCGGGTAGCCAGGAATGTCAGCTCCCAGCATCTCCACCTGAGAACCTGCCAGCAGTGTCACAACAGGTCTAATGGCCCTAAGTGGCCAACGTAAGTGTCAGTTTCTTCACATGGCTTCTACTACACACCATATCATAACATCTCACACACCAGCCAATGTTGCCATCCTCACTCCCTACGCACATCTACGGCTATTTGGTTACACCAGTCATACCAGGGAAACACAACCAGCGACACTCTGCTCTCTCTTGCAGGACAAAGGTGTCCCACAATAGAAGGGAGCAGAGCAGAACCATGGGGACAAGGACACCTGCATCACCTGAGCCATAAAGTGAAGATGCCTTTCAGCAGCATGGAGATGACTGTGATGGAGATCGTGTCATCTGGTATCACCAAGAATTTGGGGATAATAGTATTTTCATGTCTCATGCCCCTTCTCAAAACCCAGCTCACTCTTATCCTGCTATCTGGAAGGAGCAGTTGCAAATGGTGTGGCCATGGAATTTTTGTTTCCCACCCAATTCCCTTTCCCTCACACTAAAATTCACCTTCCATTCCTGCTTTCATGCTCCCAAGAGCATTTGCCCAGCCACAGGAGCCCTAAGAGCAGTAAAGAGAACAATATAGCACTGATGAAGAAGCCCGATCATTAAATTTGGTACTTGTAGCTACCAGCTCAGATACTGACACTGCACTTACCTTGGATGCTATTAATATATTGAGATCAGCATATGATGAATCACCAGGTACAAGTGGGCTATACCAGCCGGTGTTAGTGGACTTCATGTGTGCCAGCTCACCAGATGTTGAGGTAGATAAGTACTGCTTGGAGGATTCAGATGAGTGTTCAGGCATGTGCAGGTTAGGCTATGGGGTTACAGGGATAGGGTAGGGGAGTGGGCATGGGTAGAGTGCTCATTTGAAGGGTCAGAGCAGATTTGATGGGCCAAATGGCCTCCTTATGGCATTGTAGGAATTCTATGAGAATCTCAATGGTGCAATCTATGCATAGGCCTGCATAATGAGATGCTTAATGCATTGGTTGGCCTGTAGCCTCCTGTCACTGTCAAAGAACATGGAGGATTCTGGCTCAAACCCGGCAGAGGACAGTACAAGGAGCTTGCCCTTTCCACAGCCTCTGCTCCATCTCCCTATTGGCACTACCACTACAGAACCCTTACCTATTGCGGCCTTTGTGTGAACAGATCACAAGATCCTCTGCTCTCCCTCTGAGACTGCAGCAACACTCTTTGCCAAATCCAGGAACTCTTGACAACAACTGGACCAAAATTCCACAATACTTACAGACTTTGCAGGAACAAAATTTATTCTAAACCAATTTATGTGCAAGTTGGCCGCCTGGTTCAGTCAGTAAATCAAATTTTGCTCCCAACTTACAGCTGGATACCTATGAACTCATACAATGGACCTACATGGTCCAAATTAGACCATCAGCCATGCGACATCAGGATAGCACTGGTTCAGCTACTTCTGACATGCACAGAGGACAGCAAAAATAGGCCAGTACCACAGCGACGTATTATCATGCATGATGACATCGGATCATGCTTCAGACATCATTACACCCAAATAAGACATTGCGGTAGGCAGGCGGGCTTCGAAATCGGGAGCCTGCCAACTTTATTCAAGTTCAATTAAATTGCTGAGTTAGCTTGTTAATATTCAAATTGACTGTAAAATACGTGCTGGGAGCAATAAAACACTGAGACGAGTGTGAATCATGTCAGGTGGGAATCTCATTTTATTCACAGAAAGATTGTAAGGACAGATTAAAAGTCACCAGAAAGGTCTGAAGTTCAATCTCAGCAGTTCAGAGTGATGTGAGTAGTACCAGTATTTGATAGTTATAGCTGTGTTTCCTGGGATACCTTTGCTGTTTGGCGGTCTTATTTTTCCTGCAGAAAGTTGAAATTAGACCCTCAAATGTACCTCAGCTTTCTTGGTAGTGAAAATATGTAAATAGTTGGTCCCTGTGGGAGACACACCCTTCAGTGAGCAGGAGGAGGAGGAGATTGGGAGGGAGGGGGAGAAGGGCTGCTGGTGAGGTTCAGGGTACATTGACTGTGCATAAGGACGGCAACAGGGTATGTAGCTGATGTAGACATAATTCTGCAGCAATGGAGACGCAAAAGGAATTATACTGTCAATCAAGTATATAGGCAGAGAATGAATTACCTTGAAAACGTCTGAGGCACATTGTCGAAGGGGACTGAGGCCCTCCAAAGCCACAGTGACCTCTTTATGTGAGATGCTGGTCAGAGAGAAAGCTTTGAACCATGTGGGTGGTTGCCCAATGCCTGGAGCCGTAAATGGGACTGTTGCAATGAATTTCCTTCTCTCTGCATCATTTCAAGTAGCCTGTGGAGACCTCAGTGACATTACGCATCCTGCTGCACACACTGCTCCAAGGTCTTTACAGATGTATTGTTCCAATGGCCAGGTCAATATTTGTATTTTCAATCACCACATTAACCAGAGGCTTTGCAGTGGTTTCCCCAGAGTTCAGGAGCACTCTCATCACCAGAAAGGCATCAGCAGACCAGACCTGCAGCACAGGGCCAGCATGGTAGCACAGTGGTCAGCACAGTTGCTTCACAGCTCCAGGGTCCAAGGTTTGATTCCCGGCTTGGATCACTGTCTGTGCGGAGTCTGCACATTCTCCCCGCGCCTTCGTCGGTTTCCTCCGGGTGCTGCGGTTTCCTCCCACAGTCCAAGGATAGAGGCGTACGGTTAGGTAGGATTCCCTTTCCAAGGGCCGGTGCAGACTCGACGGGCCGAATGGCTTCCTTCTGCACTGTATATTCTATGATTCTATGATTGCTGTACATTATTACTGCTTAAATATCCAGTTGATCTATGACCACAATTCACAGTTGCATAGTGTCCAGCAGGATGATTTCACAGCGCCAGGGTCCCAGGTTCGATTCCCGGCTTGGGTCACTGTCTGTGCAGAGTTAGCACGTTCTCCCCATGCCTGTGTGGGTTTCCTCCAGGTGCTCCGGTTTCCTCCCACAAGTCCCGAAAGACGTGCTGTTAGGTAATTTTGACATTCTGAATTCTCCCTCTGTACCCAAACAGGCGCCGGAATGTGGCGACTTGGGGCTTTTCACAGTAACTTCATTGCAGTGTTAATGATGTGTTGGTCTGGCTGGGTCGATGTGGACTGCACTTGATGCAGTGTAGCGAAAGACAGACATCCATCACTTGATGAGATGCAACACAATTTTATTTAACATTTAAACTATTATACATGTTCAACTGTGGGTTGACACTATGCTGTCTTGAATGGAGACCTGATACTAGCCTGACCAGACTTAGTAGCTACCACATGGTGTTTGCACGGGCTAGCTCACGAGCTCTGACTGTCTCAGAGGTTGCGTCCCGAGAGGGCGGGAAAACTGGTGTCCTCTGGCTTTATAGTGGTCGTGTCCTGTCTGGTGATTGGCTGCTCTGTTCTGTGTGCTTACTGGTTATCCTGTGTGTCAATCACTAGCCTCTCTGCTCTCCATTATATACATGGATGTATATTATGACAGTTAATGTAAGCTTACTTGTGACAATAAAGATTATTATTATTATACAATTGGAGATTCATGCAGGCACGCACAGGCACCAGCACAGCAGCCACAACTCATACATTATCCAAAACTCTGAGGTGTCACACATGTTCAATGGACCTGTTGCCCTGGATGGTGGCTTCTGGGTGATAAGGGCTATCCTTTGAAGATATGGCTCATGACACGAGTGAGGGCACCTAGATCCAATATGGAAAGGAGCTTTAACAACAACTACAGGACCATCAGGACCATCGTTAAGCAGACTATTGGGCTGTTAGACATACAAACATATGAAATAGAAGCAGAAGTAGGCCATTCAGATCCTCAAACCTGCTTCACCATTGAATAAGATTATGGTTTATCTGTTTGTGTTTTGAATTCCACATTCCCATCTACCTCCGATAATCTTTGAACTTCTGATACCTGGATAGATCAGGAAGAACATTTCAGTACGTGCTACCCAGAGTTTTAATGATGCTCATTATGTACTGCACTTTTCATAATCTCGCCATTCAGAGAGGGGATGCCCTTGAAGAAGAGGAGACACAAGATAGTGGGTGTTCCTTTGATGATGAGGGCAAGAAGGTGGTGAGGGAACATCCCAATGGAGAGGTGCAAGGGCCTGCATGGGAGCATATGGATGGCTGTGACACAATGGAGGCTTTGAGAAGACAGAAGTTCCAATAGGTCAGAGATTCTTGGCCTCTTAGATACGTGTACTCCCTGTGTCTCAACGTCATTCCATCTAGATTGTGAGGTCACTGAGAAAGCCCTGTCAGCACACTCACTGTCTCAATTCTTCAGGCATCGTTGCATCTTGACCAATGTTCACTACTGACAAGTCAGGAATATTTTCCCCCAAAAATTCCTGGAGTTCTTACAGATAAAATTAACCTCTGCATGAGGGATAGTGAATTGAAGGTTGATTAACATCTTACCTATGGCACATTTAATGACCACATCGAGAAAATGCACCCATGTGACCACTTTATGACTCTAATGGAATTTTCTTCATTCTTTTCTACACGCTGCAGTGCAATGCTGACCCTCGCTTGCTGCTGTACTGGAGAGAGGTTGCTGATCTGCTTGTCCCCTTGACCTGGATGACTATGGTGGGTGCTTTTTGTTCAGCTGAGACCTTGAGGCCCCACCATGTTCGAAGGTTCCTGCTGAGTGACAGACGTAACTTCTGTTGCTGCGGCAATCAAAGAGGACTTGATGGGTGGAGGAGAGGCTGTCCCCATCAGAAGTACCCTGAGAGGCACTACCAGATAACAGTAGTCTGTCCAAGGAGGAAGCTTGGTACTGCAAAGAGTGGGTGAAAGCAGTGCACATAGTCTGAATGGACATCTGTGCAGTCTGGGATTGTGCCCACAATCACTCTGGTATATCCAGCAAATCTCCTTGCACCTCAAATTAGACATCCAGCATCTGACAACTGATGGACGACTCCAGAGGCTCATCAGTGTCTGGATCACCTCGACATTCCTCCACCCACCCAAGGCCTCAAATGTGAAAACATTCAAATGTGAAGTGCCCTCACCAGATAGTGCTTGCTCTCGCCGGTCGCACTAATTTCTGACAAGGTGTCAATATCTGCCCCCTGCTGCCTGGTGCAAGGAGAGGAGATGATGCTGAATCTCCAAGGTTACTTCTTCGTGGTTGGCAGAGAGGGAACAAAGAGTGGGAATCAAGGGTCCTTTTCAAATTGACAGGCAGTAACAAGTGGGGTGCCACAGGGATCGGTGCTGGGACCCCAGCTATTCACAATATATATTAATGATTTGGATGAGGGAACAAAATGTAACATCTCAAAGTTTGCAGATGATACCAAGTTGGGTGGGAGGGTGAATTGTGACGAGGATGCAGGGATCCTACAGCAAGATCTAGACAGGTTGGGCGAGTGGGCAAATCAATGGCAGATGCAGTATAAGTTGGATAAGTGTGAGGTTATTCATTTTGGAAGCAAAAACAGGAAGGCAGATTACTAACTGAATGGTTGCAAATTGGGAGAAGGGGAGTGTGCAGCGGGACCTGGGCGTGCTTGTGCACAAGTCGCTGAAGGTGCAGCAGGCAGTAAAAAAGGCTCATAGTATGTTGGCCTTCATTGCGAGAGGTTTTGAGTATAGAAGCAGGGATGTGTTGGTGAGGCCACACCTGAGTATTGTGTTCAGTTTTGGTCTCCTTCTCTGAGGAAGGATGTTCTTGTTCTCGAGGGAGTGCAGCGAAGGTTTACCAGACTGATTCCAGGGATGGCGGGATTGTCATATGAGGAGAGATTGACTAGGTTGGGATTGTTCTCATTGGAATTCAGAAGAACGAGGGGGGACCTCAAAGAGACTTATAAAATTCGAACAGGACTAGACAGGGTAGATGCAGGGAAGCTGTTCCGACAGATTGGTGTGTCCAGAAGCTAGGGTTCACGGTAAACCATTTCGGACAGAGACATTTCTTCACCCAAAGAGTGGTGAACCTGTGGAATTCATTACCACAGGAAGGAATTGATACTAAATTGTAGAATATATTCAAGAGGTGGCTAGATATATCTCTTGGGGAGAATGGGATCAAAGGCTATGGGGTGAAAGCAGGATAAGGCTATTTAGTTGGATGATCAGCCATGATCGTGATGAATGGTGGAGCAGGCTCGAAGGGCCAAAAGGCCTCCTCCTGCTCCTATCTTCCATGAATTTATGTATCCTCAGAGGTGATTGTCGGTGGTACAGGCTTGGTGAGGTCAGCAGACGATTGTCCACCTGTGCAGGACACATAGAAAAAAATGGCATTAACTGGCATTTTGAAACCTTTTTCTGGTATTCAAAGTCACAATGTTCAGCATGTGGAGCAGTTTGTGGATTATAAGATATGGAGCGGCATTCTCCCATTCTGAGACTAAGGGCTGGATTCTCCGATTTCCAGGTTATGTCAGCTGCATCCGTGGCGTTTTACGTCAAAAATATTAGCGCCGCCCGAGCACCGATCCTCCGACTGGTGAGGGGCGAGCAGTCATGTCACATAAAACGCCCGGCAGCCACGACAAAAATGGCCGGAGGATTGCCAGGTCCGTGGCCGCGCATGCGCACGCCGATGACCTGCAGCGATCGGGCAGTACAACATGGCGTTGGCTGTGCGTGGACCAGACCTGCCAGAGCACGCTTGAGCACCCTCTCGTCACCCCTTGGCCACCCACTGCACTGACCCTCTGAAAGGGGGTCTTGGCTATCTTTGGAAGAAAACATGCCAGAATTAAGCAACTGCTCAATTTTAATATCACATCTTGTGCATGACCAGATTTGATGTCATCTGTGTTCACTGGCAACAATCAACTCAAAACGTCTGCAGAAATTTTTGCAGAACAACAATCACTTCAAATAATGCTTGATAATCTTTTTGAAAAGTACACAGGCTGGATTCTCCGCATGAAATCGGGGCCGGCGCCGGTTCCGCTATTATCCACCACCCGTAAAGCGGCATACTCGGTGAGTGCGCCGCGCCGAGTATCCACCGCCTCAAGCCATTGCCTGAAGCCCGCCCAGCTATTCTCCATCCCCGATTGGCCAAATTCCCGACGGCATGGTTCTAATCTGGTCCTGCCTTTTGGGAACCTTGCGTTGTGGCTGCGGACTCAGTCCAGGGCCGTCACAATCGGGGGAGGGCCGATCGGAGACCAAGGGAGGCCTTATTCAGGACTGGGGCCTATGTGCAGGCAGTCCAGGTCGGGCAAGCAGCCGATGCGGGGCACTATTTCGGCGGCCCAGGCCTGTGGGCTGAGCCCGCCATGGAGCACGGCACGGCGGCTGGAGGCCACCTCTTTGCGCATGTGTGGCCTCTGACCCGGACGTGCGGGGGAACGTATGGGCAGCTAGAGCACCGAGCTCCACAACAGCTGCCTGATAGCCCCCTGCAAGACGGTGAATCGGTGGCCTTTAGACCCCAGTTTTCCTGGCGTAAAAGACCACAGTTTTCACGATGGCGTGGGGACATAGTCCCAAAAACGGAGAATCCAGCCCCACTTCTTTGTGGCTTTTACCTTTGCACATTCGCAGAGTCACCATGCCGGGTGGTCCTTTAAATGAGTGGTCATGACCTCTTCCGGGTCACAGGTAACAATTATAGCTGCCAAACATCCTGCCTTCCTGCTCAGATTTGGTGGACGAACGTGAATCCTCTGACATTGCCGGCCTAAAACCGGTCCTGAAATGCCTAATTGCCATTTGCGACATCATGAAGCAATGGCTGGGGCACAAGTCAGAAACCAGTTACTTTTGGTACGAATCCTGCCCACTTACACGTGACAGATTATTCAACGCAGAGGAAACTTGTGTGGGCACCTTTCTCAAGATGGCAGGCTGTGTGGGCTGTGCCTGCACCCAAATGGGATGGCAATGCTATAGAAAAAGTAGAAAGATTTGCATTTATATAGAGCTTTTCACAACTATGACTGGTATGACTCCAAACAGTGGAGTGTTTTCTCCCGATTCCCATTGACTCCAGTTTTGCTGGGGATTCTTGATGCCATACTCAACCAAATGCTGCCTTGATTTATAATAATTGTGGTGAATCACAGTCCGTGTAATTCACACTGTTATATATGATGTACTGTGTCTATGTAAGCTCGGTATACGAGCAGTTGCACGGCTCTGCCCATAGGGGGAGATGAGGAGTTTGTACTGGGCTCCACCCTTGGCTCCGCCCATGGCTCCGCCCATGGCTCCTCCCACTAAATGGAAGTATAAAGCTTGGCAGTCGTGAGCCTGCCTGCCAGTTCATCTCGTCGCAGGCAGGCTCTGTTGAAAGACTATCAACCACGTGTTGTGTGAATTGATGGTCACATCAATTTAATAGTCTTTGGAAACAAGAAGACATCAAAGAAACAACTATGGAATCAGCCCTCATACCTGACCGACTAGAACTCGACCCGCAGGCTGCAGAGGCAAGAGAAATCTTCCTGCGCTGGCTCAGATGTTTCAAGGCCTACCTGGCTGAATCAAGTACTGCTGAAACTACAGAGGAGCAGAAACTCAGTCTACTGCACGCAAGGGTGAGCCACCGTATCTTCTCAACTCAATAGTACCAACTCATATACGGTGGCCCTAGCCATGCTAGATCGAATGTACGTGAGGCCCATCAACAAGGTCTACACGCGCCATATTTTTATGACCCGCCGCCAGCGCCCCGCGGAGTCGTTGGAAGAATTCCTGCGGGAGTTAAAGATTTTAGCTCGGGACTGTAATTACCAGGCTGTATCAGCTGAACAGCACGTGGAACTTGCCGTTAATGATGTGTACGTGGCAGGCCTCAGATCGAATTATGTGCGCCAGCAGTTGCCAGAAAAAGGGGCCCAGAACTTAGAGGACACAGTTGAACTAGCTATCACTATGGAGGTCTCATTCCGCAGCCTCTCCTCATTCCCCGCGGACCAAGCAACCCCATCCTGGGCCCCCGACCAGCGACTGCCCCAGGCTTGCGCAGCGCGGCCACCCAGCCATCACGCAGCCCCAGTGTGCCGTTTTTGCGGACAGCCCCAGCACCCACGGCAGTACTGCCCGGCCCGTAACGCGACCTGCAGCAGCTGCAGTCGCAAAGGACACTATGCCCGGGTCTGCCTGCCAAAGCAGGCCTCCTCTCCTAACTCCCCCGCAGCCCTGAGCACTAATTTCCAAAATCCACAGGCCCACAGGCCCCGAAATGCTGCGGCCTGTATTCCGACTCCGCCCCCAAACAACACGTGTGACTCATGGGGGCCGCCATCTTGGCAACTCCCCTCAACGCGGCCGGCCACCTGCGACTCAATGGGGCCGCCATCTTGGGCGCCATCTTCCTCGCCGCCTGCCACGTGCGATCCACTCAGAAATTCGTCTAGAAGAATACGAACTCAGAGTGCAGTCATCACGGGGCCACTCCAGCACAGCTGATCGAGCCGACGACTACCCGCAACTCAGCGCAGTGACACTGGACCAGTCGCGTCCAAAACACCTACGAAATTCAATGATGACCGTTCAAATCAACGGATACAGGACACCGTGCCTCTTCGACTCCGGGAGCTTCATACACCCAGAACTGGTAAGATGCTGTTCGCTCCCTATTGTTCCTGCACGGCAAACTATCTCCCTCGCTTCGGGCTCCCACTCTGTTCATCTCCAAGGGCGCACCGTCGCGACCCTAACGATCCAGGGCACTAGCTACTCAAACTTCCAGCTGTATGTGCTCCCTGAACTCTGCGCCCCACTCCTACTGGGACTCGATTTCCAGTGCAACCTGAAATGCCTCACACTCAGCTTCGGCGGACCCTTGCCCCCACT
The DNA here is from genome assembly GCF_902713615.1 of Scyliorhinus canicula. Taxonomy (NCBI): domain Eukaryota; kingdom Metazoa; phylum Chordata; class Chondrichthyes; order Carcharhiniformes; family Scyliorhinidae; genus Scyliorhinus; species Scyliorhinus canicula. Next base: position 119,355,825 of record NC_052153.1, on the reverse strand, counting down.
CACTATTTGCCGCCTCGCCACACTAGAAATTGACCCCCCTCCACTCTTTGCCAATCTCACGCCGGACTGCAAACCCGTAGCCACTCGCAGCAGGCGATACAGCCTGCAGGACAGGGTGTTTATCAGAACCAAGGTCCATAGACTTCTACGTGAGGGGATCATAGAGGCCAGTAACAGTCCCTGGAGAGCTCAGGTGGTGGTCGTCAAAATTCCGAATGGTAGTGGACTATAGCCAGACCATTAATTGGTTCACGCTCCTTGACGCGTATCCCCTCCTCAGAATTGCAGACATGGTGAATCAGATCGCCCATTATTTTTTGTTTTTTTATTTTTATTTTTTTAAATTTAGATTCCCCAATTATTTTTTCCAATTAAGGGGCAATTTAGCGTGGCCAATCCACCTACTCTGCACATTTTTGGGTTGTGGGGGCGAAACCCACGCAGACACGGGGAGATTGTGCAAACTCCACACAGACAGTGACCCAGAGCCGGGATCGAACCTGGGACCTCAGCGCCGTGAGGCGGTTGTGCTAACCACTAGGCCACCGTGCTGCCCTTAGATCGCCCATTATAAAGTCTTCTCCACAGTGGATCTGAAGCCTGCATACCACCAGCTCCCAATCCGCCCGGAAGACCGCCACTTCACGGCGTTTGAGGCCGACGGCCGCCTCTTCCACTTCCTCTGGGTTCCCTTTGGCGTCACTAATGGGGTCTCGGTGTTCCAACGAGCAATGGACCGAATGGTGGACCAGTACGGGCTGCGGGCCACGTTTCCGTACCTGGATAACGTCACCATCTGCGGCCACGACCAGCAGGACCGCGACGCTAACCTCCATCGATTTCTCCAGACGGCCCAAAAGCTCAACCTCACGTATAACACGGAGAAATGCGTTTTCCGCACGACCAGGCTAGCCATCCTCGGCTATGTCGTGGAGAACGGAGTCCTGGGCCCCGACTCGGGAGAACTCCCTCTCCCTCATTGTCCCAGGGCCCTCAAAAGGTGCCTGGGATTTTTCTCTTATTATGCCCAGTGGGTCCCTCAGTATGCGGACAAAGCCTGCCCACCATTTAAGGCCACACTCTTCCCTCTATCGGATGAGGCTCGTCAGGCCTTCACTCGTATCAAGGAGGACATCGCCAAAGCGGCCATGTGGGCGGTGGATGAATCCGTCCCCTTTCAGGTAGAGAGCGATGCCTCAGAGGTAGCTCTCGCAGCCACACTAAACCAGGCAGGGAGACCAGTCGCTTTCTTCTCCCGAACCCTCTGTGCTTCGGAACTTCGACACTCCTCGGTCGAAAAGGAAGCACAAGCCATCGTGGAAACGATACGTCACTGGAGGCACTACCTCGCAGGTAGGAGGTTCACCCTCATCACCGACCAAAGATCGGTTGCCTTTATCTTACGGTGGAGGATCGAACTCTCCACCTACAATTACGATATTATGTACCGACCGGGGAAGCTCAACGAGCCCCCAGATGCCCTGTCCCGCGGCACGTGCACCAGGGCGCAAGACGACCGCCTGAAAGCTATCCACGATGACCTCTGCCACCCAGGGGTCACCCGGCTCGCCCACTATGTCAAAGCCCAAAATCTACCTTTCTCCACAGAGGAGGTGAAAGCCATCACCAGGGACTGCCCGATCTGTGCGGAGTGCAAACCGCACTTCTATAGACCAGACAGGGCCCACCTGGTCAAGGCTTCTCGGCCCTTTGAACGCCTGGCTATCGATTTCAAAGGGCCACTCCCCTCGACCAATAGGAATGTGTACTTCCTGAACATCATCGACGAGTTCTCTAGTTTTGCCTTTGCTATCCCGTGCCCTTATATGACCTCCCACACACTCATTAGGGCCCTGCATAGTATCTTCACCCTGTTTGGTTTCCCCTGCTACGTACACAGCGACAGGGGTTTGTCCTTTATGAGCGACGAGCTGCGTCAGTACCTGCTCGAAAAGGGCATTGCCTCGAGCAGAACTACCAGCTACAGCCCCAGGGGGAACGGGCAGGTGGAGAGGGAGAACGTGACGGTCTGGAAGACTGTGCTACTGACCCTCCGGTCCAGGAAGCTCCCGACCTCCCATTGGCAGGAAGTCCTCCCCGACGCGCTCCATGCTATTAGGTCCCTCCTATGCACAGCCACCAACCAGACCCCTCACGAGCGGCTATTTGTTTTTTCCTGGGGCACTACCATGGGGGTTTCGCTCCCAGCATGGTTAAAGACACCGGGCCCGGTTCTCCTCCGGAAGCATGGCCGGACTCACAAGACTGACCCACTCGTAGAGAGAGTGCTCCTGCTCCATTCAAACCCACGCTACGCATTTATAGAGTACCCTGACGGCCGTCAGGACACTGTTTCCCTCCGGGACCTGGCACCTGCAGGATGCAACTCCGACACTGCCGCCGCTGAGATACCCCTCACACTATGCCCCTCCCAACCACCCGCGCCCGGCACCCCCACGCCTGCAGTTCCGCTGCCCGTGCTCCGCGCCCCCGCGCCATTGGGTTTCCGGCGCTCCCCATCACCAGTCGAGCCAGTCGGGTACGAAGCTCTGGCCGAATCACCCCTGGAGTCGCCATGGGTCCCTCGCCGACCGCCACCACCCAGCCACCAGAAGAGGCTGCAACCCCGGTGCTTCGTCGATCCTAGAGGACGACTCGGCCGCCAGATCGACTTAACCTGTAATTTATAACCTGTAAATTGTAACTTGTAACTCGTAATTTGGATTTTGTAGACACATCACCCCTGCTGGACTCAATTATTTTTACAGGGGGTGAATGTGGTGAATCACAGTCCGTGTAATTCACACTGTTATATATGATGTACTGTGTCTATGTAAGCTCGGTATACGAGCAGTTGCACGGCTCTGCCCATAGGGGGAGATGAGGAGTTTATACTGGGCTCCACCCTTGGCTCCGCCCATGGCTCCTCCCACTAACCGGAAGTATAAATATCTGCAGTCGTGAGCCTGCCTGCCAGTTCATCTCGTCGCAGGTAGGCTCTGTTGAAAGACTATCAAAACCACTGTTCAGTTCCAACCACGTGTCGTGTGAATTGATGGTCACATCAATAATATAATAATCTTTATTGTCACAAGTAGGCTAACATTGCAATGAAGTTACTGTGAAAAGCCCCAAGTCGCCACATTCCGCCGTCTGTTCGGGTACACAGAGGGAGAATTCAGAATGTCCAAATTACCTAATAGCACGTCTTTCGGGACTTGTGGGAGGAAACCGGAGTGCCCGGAGGAAAGCCACGCAGTCACGGGGAGTACAGACAGTGACCCAGTGGCAATCGAACCTGGGACACTGGCACTGTGAAGCCACAGTGATAGCCACAGTGCTATTGTGCTGCCTAAGTGATTTCAAGGGTAGTCGCTCTCACCTCATCTTTGGCATTCAGCTCTTTTGCCATGTTTGAGCCAAGGCTGTAATGAGGTCAGGAGCTGAGTGACTCTGGCAGGACCCAAAATGAGCATCTGTGGTGATGCTCTTGCTGAGTAAGTGTTGCTTAATAATACTGTTGGTGACTCCTTCCATCACTTTGCTGATGATGGAGAGTAGACTGATGAGAACAAAGAATAAAGAAAATTACAGGACAGGAACAGTCCCTTCGGCCCTCCAAGCCTGCACCAACCATGCGGCCCATCTGAACTAAAAAACCCTACCCTTCCAGGGACCATATCCCTCTATTCCTATCTTATTCCCATTTGGCACAACGCCCCTTAAAATTCATTATCGTATCTGCTTCCACTATCTCCCAGGGCAACGAGTTCCAGCCTCCCACCGCCCTGTGTAAAAAAATCTGCCTCGTACATCTCCTTTAAACCTTGCCCCTTAAACCAATGCCCCCTAGTAATTGACTCTTCCACCTTGGGAAAAAGCTTTGTTCCACTCTGTCCATGCCCTTCATAATCTTGTAGGCTTCTATCAGGTCACCCCTCAACCTCTGTCATTCCGGTGAGAACAAACCAAGTTTCTCCAACCACTCCTCATAGCTAATGCCCTCCATACCAGGCACCATCCTGGTAAATCTTTTCTGTACCCTCTCCATAGGGCGTTGGATTTGTCCTGTTTCTTGTGTACAGGGCATAGCTGGGCAATTTTACACATTGCTGGATAGATGCCAGTGTTATAGTTGTACTGGAACAGCTTGATATCACACGGAGTGAACCAAATTGGCTGTAACTGATGTGTGCGCTGCTGGAGATGTTAGGAGGAGGCCGAGATGGATCATTCACTTGGCATTTCTAGCTGTAGGTTGTTGCAAATGGTTCAGCTTTATCCTTTGTGGAGATGTGCTGGGATCCTCCATTATTGAGAATGGGGATATTTGTGATGTCTCCTACTCCAGTAAGTTATTTCATTGTCCATGTTGAGGACTCCCTGCACAACTCCCTTCCGACTGTATATCACTGTGCTGCCACCTGTGTTGGGTCTGTCCTGTCGGTGAGATAGGACATAGCCAGGAATGGTGATGGTGGTTTCTGGGACATTGTCTGTAAGGTATGATTCTGTTAGCATGACTATGTCAGACTGTTGCTTGGCAAGTCTGTGAGACAGCTCTCCCAAATTTGGCACAAGCCCCCAGATGTTAGCAAGGACGACTTTGCAGGATTGGATTTGCTTTATCGTTTCCGAGTGATCGGTCCGATTTCCTTTGTTTGTATTTCCTCTGTAGCAGTTGAATACAACTGTATTGAGTGGCTTGTTAAGCCATGTCAAAGGGTATTTAAGAGTCAACCACATTGCTGCGGCTCTGGAATCACATGGAGGCCAAACCAGATAACGATGGCAGATTCCTTTCTTCTAGAAAATCAATGAACTAGTTGGGTTTTTGTAACAATCAACAATGGTTTCATGGTCATCACTAAACTTTTAATTTCATATATTTTGTCTGCCATGATGGGATTCAAATCCGACTCTCTGGATTATGGTGCAAAGTCAACACCACTGCGCCACTATCTCCACTCCTCGGCCCAAGCATCTTCAGCTGCTTCATTAATGACCTTGCTTTCAACAGGAGGTCAGAAGTGGGGATGTTTACAGATGACTGCGCAATGTTCAGCACCATTCACAACTCCTCAGATAACAAAGCAGTTCATGTCAAAATGCAGCAACGCATGGACAATATCCAGGCCTGGGCTGCCAAGTGGCAAATACCATTTGCATCAGGAAACGGAATTGGACTAGCCATGTAAATACTGTGGCTACCAGAGCAGGTCAAAGATTAGAAATCTTGCAGTGAGTAACCCCTCTAAGCCTGTCCACGTCTACTGGGGCGGCACGGTAGCACAGTGGAGGGCAGCACGGTAGCACAGTGGTTAGCACTGTTGCTTCACAGCGCCAGAAACCCAGGTTTGATTCCAGGCTTGGGTCACTGTCTGTGCGGAGTCTGCACGTTCTCCCCTTGTCTGCATGGATTCCTCCGGGTGTTCCGGTTTCCTCCCACAAGTCCCAAAAGACGTGCTTGTTAGGTGAATTGGACATTCTGAATTCTCCCTCAGTGTACCTGTGCAGGTGCCATAGTGTGTCGACTAGGGGATTTTCACAGTAACTTCACTGCAGTGTTAATGTAAGCCTACTTGTGACAATAATAAAGATTATACATGGCACAAGTCAGGAGTGTAATGAAATAGTCTCCACATCCTTGGATGAATGCAGTTCCAACAACACTCAAGTATCTCGACACCATCCAGGACAAAGCAACCTGCTGGATTGACAGTCCTTCCACAAACATTCAATCTCTCCACGACTGACAAGCAGTAGCAGCTGTGTGTACCATCTACAAGATGCATTGGAGGTACTCACCAAGGTTCCTCAAACAGCACCTCCTAATCCAACAAACACCACCATCTAGAAAGACAAGAGCAGCAGATACCTGGGAACACCACCACCCCTCCAAGTCACTCACCATCTGATTCGGAAACATATCACCTCTCCTTCACTGTCATTGGGTCAAAACCCTGGAATTCCCTCCCTAACAGCACTGTGGGTGCAGCTACATCACATCGAGAAGGCAACTAACCACCACCTCCTGACGAGTGACTAAGGATGGGCAACAAATGATGGTCTAGCCAGCAATGACAACATCCCAAAAATGATTTTTTTTTTAAACCCACCAGCTGTCTCAAAGCACACTGCAGCCAATGATGCACTTTTGAAGTGTAGTCCTGTTGTAACGTGGGAAACGCGAATTTGAGCACAGTAAAATTCCACTGGAAGCAATACGATGATGACCAGATAATCTGTTTTTTTTGTGATTCTGATTGAGGAATAAATATTGGCCAGGACATCACTTTACCTCCTCTGCTCTTCTTCAAAATAGCGCCACGGAATATTTTACATCCACCATCACCAGCAGATGGAGTCTTGGTACAACATCGCATCTGAAAGATAGCCTGTCTGACAGTGCAGAACTCCCTCAGTGCTGCACTGGAGTGCCAGTCTTGCTTTTATGTGCTGGAATGGGACTTGAATGCAGAACCTTGTGATTCAGAGGTAAAATGAATGTCAAGCCCCAATGTGTTTCTGTTTTAAAGGGAGAACGAAAACCAGAAGTGTTGTGCTTTACATTTACCGCAACAACATGCACAAGTGCTACATCTTGTGTTGGTTAAAAAAAACAAAAGTGTTTTTCATGATGGTGATGTCCTTTTGAAGAATATCTCCAATTTACCCGAAAAAAGAACATGTCTAATTGGATTGATTTTGAAAGTCAAGTACTTGTGGTACTTCTGTAAACAAACTGTTCAACATAAACACTTATCCAAGCTGTTCGCACTTCTGAAACTCTGCAATAACACAATTATTATACATCATACAGTGAAATTACTTCTGGCTACCACCTCAAGCTAAGATCATCATCATAAATAAAGGTCTCAGCAGCTATGAGCTCTCACTTCAATAGTGCTAACGACTCATTTTCCACCCACAAAACAGAATACAACCTTTCATCTGGATGAAGTGGATGGTGGTAGAGCCTTTCATTTTAAAATATTGTACTAATAATAAATTAAATCAAAAAATAAAGACTTTTTTCTCTGACGGCCAACTTATGTTGGCAATTACCATTGAACCGCATACTTCAATCATTTCAATTTCAGAGGTCTGCTTCACTGAGTGCAACAGTTTAACACATGAATGATTATTTTATTAAACAAATGGTTTTTCATATATTTAAAAGATCATAAATTTTAATATCCATATCAGCTTTTAATTTAATCAGTTTCAGGATATGAGTTAGGAGTCATTATTTCTTTTGGGGGAAACAGGGAACTTAACGGTTCCTTACCATTTACTTAATCCTTAGGCAATTTCTATATTATATCCTTAACAGATTTAATTTGTTTAAGACGATGATGTCGTCCTCGAGTCCTTCCATAAATTGGAATAATGCTATTTGTCATTTGGCCCAATTAAAGCTAATTAATATAATAAAAAGCCTTTCATCTGGACATAAAATATCAGTAAGTGGCAACCACTTAAACATTGCTGTTTAAGAATGAAGTTAGTATCAGTTTCTTCAATTTCTTTGTTGTGAGTGTGGGGCAGCTGCTTGTAGTTACTGGAATGGAACACAGCTGATAAAGAGTCATGGAGACATTCTGTGCAACCCAGCTATACCATAGCATGTCGAATTGCTTTTAAATATTGTATGGATTCCTATTGGTGCTTATGAAACAATGAAGCCGTCAGAGAAAATGAAATAGACTTGGTCGAATCCTATGCTGTATGATAGAATAGCAATTACATTTTTTGTTTTCTTCTTGTCAAATTATTCTAAATGTAATTAACTCCCCACTGAAAGCTAGAAGGTTTACTGCAATTTCCATGCAGATTCAATGTTTTACTCTCTTGTAGATAACAATTTAATTGGAGTAACAGATTTCAAGAGACCTGATAAGAAAAGCTTAAATTATGAACCTAAAACATTTCAGGAGGTGATTTAAACCTTACTCATCTGCCAAAAATCATATAGGTCGGATGGTGAAAATCAGTTACTTACCTGCACAGGACCTTCGAGAAACTGAACATTACCAATCTTAACCAACTCTATTGAGCAGACAGCATGCATGCTTGCCTAAAGGTGCCAGGATCATTGTTTGACCTATGCATGTCTAGTGCTAACGATGTTATTGGGCCTGACTGTAATTTTAACTCAATAGCCTCAGCAGGAAGTTACAGTGGCCAGATTTCTGCCCTCATGTGGGCGCAGCAAGGCAGCCATCTTGCTGCGCACCCCACAGACCACCCAACTTGACCTCGGGTTCTGTTGAGTGACACCGGCCAAATGGATGCTCCCACCCCCGAACCCCAGCCCCCACTCTCCCACCCAACAACCCCACATACCACCATACGCCATACCCGCCCCCCCACCGGGTGCCACCTGCCAGCGTGGCATCACGCAGCCCACCCAAGGGCAATGCCACAGGGGATGGGGGCTGCAGAGCATATTACTGGCAAGCCAACGGTGCCCCTGGCAGCAAGGATGGCGTCAGGGCCAGAGGCCCCCCCCCTACACTGGGGCCAGGGGTGCAGAGATTGGGGAGAGGAGACAAACATGCGGGAGCAGGGTCCACAATGCCAAACGGAGTCACCCTGTAGCTTGGTGGATCTGGTCTGGCACAGGGGTGTGCACCATGCTAACATGTCAGGCTTTCATCCCCTGCAGACAATGGATAATGAAATAAAACCAGCAATGGTGGCCTTCCTGCTAGTTGCCAAAACCTGGGGAATGTACTGTGGCTGTACAAGCTGGAGCTGCTCAAGGAGAAAGCTGCAGCACAAGAACAGGAGGCAGCTTCTGAGCATGGAGAGCTGGCCGCCTAACAGGCCGAGGAGGAGGAGGAGTAGGAGGAGACCCCGTACCTTTAGGGTCGGCCAGCAGGGTCAGCAGTGGTACTACCGAGCCATTCTTGGTGTTGGACATTGAAGTCTCCTATCCAGAGTACATTCTGTGCCCTTGCCACCCTCTGGCCACCCTCTGTGCTTCCTGGAAGTGCTGTTCAAAATGGAGCAGTACTGATTCATCAGCTGACGATGGACGATACATGTTGATCTGCAGGAGGTTTCTTTGCTCATGTTTGACCTTAAGTCATGAGACTTAATGGGGTCCAGAGTCGATGTTGATGACTCCCAGGGCAACTCCCTCCCAACTGTATACCATTGTGTCGCTACCTCTGCTGGGCCGGTGGGACAGGTCATTCCCAGGGATGGTGATAGTGGCATCTGCAACTTTGGGCACCTTTCAGCCACTGCTGGGTGCAACGGGTGAATCCCAGGAAACCCCTAAATCGAGGTTTGCGGCAGGTTCTGGGCTGATGGTGAGTCACCGGACTCGTTATGCCCGGCACAATCTGGATCACATCCTCACTGTGCGTGATACAAATAATGATATTTAAATGAGCTGTCAGGCTCATTCCAAAATCTCGACACCACGTTCTCCTGGTGTCCGGCTCATCGGCCGTGCCAGCAAGACCTAAACTGGGCGCCGTTTAGTACTGGTTTCTACAAACATGGACGAGGTGTGATGGCACCTCGGGGGGTCTCTCAGGGCATCAGGTGATCGGGTCAGGGTGGAGTAGTACTCTGGCACTCCCCTAGAACCCAGGAACCTTGGCACTGTCAGTGTGGCACCTTGGCAGTGCCACTCAGCACCATGGCACGACATGGGTGGCTCTGCCATTGTTCCAGGTTGGCAGTGCCACGGTGCCCAGGTTGGCACTGCCTTAGGTCGGGGCCTGGGGGGGGGGGCATGCCTATGAAAGGGAGGTGAGGGGGAATTTGAGGAGCAAAGAAAGGTTGGGAAGGTGAAGGGCGGATCCTGAATTAGGGGAGGGAGGCATCCTTAAATGGGGGGGGGGGCATGTAGAGATCGAGGCAGCCATTCAAAATGGCGCCCCGATCTGTGAGGAGCCAGTCCTGTTGGCGCGTTCAGGTCGCAGTGCCGGAAATCTCTCTAAGTCTGACCCCGATGGGGAAAAACTCAAAAAACAGCAAAGTACCATTGAATAGTGGGGTCAATGTTGGCACGGCACTCACCGAGAAACACCGCGCCAAACATGCCCGAAACCGGACACTGAAATATTTCAGCTGAATTGCCCCTTTATCTGTAAGGTATGATTCCGTGAGTATGACTATGTCAGGCTGTTGTTTGACGAGTCTGAATGACAGCTCTCCCAATTTTGGCACAGGCTACCAGGTGTTAGTAAGCAGGACTTTGTAAGGTCGACAGGGCTATGCTTTCCTTGTTGTTTCCAATGCCTAGGTCAAAGCCTGTCATTCGTTTTGAAAAACTTGAGGATAGACAAGTCCCCCGGGCCTGACTGTATATATCCAAGGATTCTATGGGAAGCAAGAAATGAAATTGCAGAGCCGTTGGCAATGATCTTTTCGTCCTCGCTGTCAACAGGGGTGGTACCAGTGGCGAATGTCGTGCCCCTGTTCAAAAAAGGGAATAGGGATAACCCTGGGAACTACAGGCCAGTTAGTCTTACTTCGGTGGTAGGCAAAGTAATGGAAAGGGTACTGAGGGATAGGATTTCTGAGCATCTGGAAATACACTGCTTGATTAGGGATAGTCAGCATGGATTTGTGAGGGGTAGGTCTTGCCTTACAAGTCTTATTGACTTCTTTGAGGAGGTGAACAAGCATGTGGATGAAGGTAAAGCAGTGGATGTAGTGTACATGGATTTTAGTCAGGCATTTGATAAGGTTCCCTATGGTAGGCTTATGCAGAAAGTAAGGAGGCATGGGATAGTGGGAAATTTGGCAAGTTGGATAACGAACTGGCTAACCGATAGAAGACAGAGAGTGGTGGTGGATGGCAAATATTCAGCCTGGGGCCCAGTTACCAGTGGCGTACCGCAGGGATCAGTTCTGGGTCCTCTGTTGATTGTGATTTTCATTAACGACTTGGATGAGGGAGTTGAAGGGTGGGTCAGTAAATTTGCAGATGATACGAAGATTGGTGGAGTTGTGGATAGTGAGGAGGGCTGTTGTCGGCTTCAAAGAGACATAGATAGGAGGCAGAGCTGGGCTGAGAAGTGGCAGATGGAGTTTAACCCTGACAAGTGTGAGGTTGTCCATTTTGGAAGGACAAATCTGAATGCGGAATACAGGGTTAACGGTAGGGTTCTTGGCAATGAAGAGGAGCAGAGAGATCTTGGGGTCTACGTTCATAGATCTTTGAAAGTTGCCACTCAAGTGGATAGAGCTGTGAAGAAGGCCTATGGTGTGCTAGCGTTCATTAGCAGAGGGATTGAATTTAAGAGCCGTGAGGTGATGATGCAGCTGTACAAAACCTTGGTCAGGCCACATTTGTAGTACTGTGTGCAGTTCTGGTCACCTCATTTTAGGAAGGATGTGGAAGCTTTGGAAAAGGTGCAAAGGAGATTTACCAGGATGTTGCCTGGAATGGAGAGTAGGTCTTACGAGGAAAGGTTGAGGGTGCTAGGCCTTTTCTCATTAGAACGGAGAAGGATGAGGGGTGACTTGATAGAGGTTTATAAGATGATCAGGGGAATAGATAGCGTAGATAGTCAGAGACTTTTTCCCCGGGTGGAACAAACCATTACAAGGGGACATAAATTTAAGGTGAATGGTGGGTGATATATGGGGGATGTCAGAGGTAGGTTATTTACCGAGAGAGTAGTGGGGGCATGGAATGCACTGCCTGTGGAAGTAGTTGAGTCGGAAATGGTAGGGACCTTCAAGCGGCTATTGGATAGGTACATGGATTAGGGTAGAATAATGGAGTGTAGATTAATTTCTTCTTAAGGGCAGCATGGTAGCATTGTGGATAGCACAATTGCTTCACAGCTCCCGGGTCCCAAGTTCGCTTTCGACTTGGGTCACTGTCTGTGTGGAGTCTGCACATCCTTCCGGTGTGTGCGTGGGTTTCCTCCGGGTACTCCAGTTTCCTCCCACAGTCCAAAGATGTGCAGGTTGGGTGGATTGGTCATGATAAATTGCCCTTAGTGTCCAAAATTCTCTGGTTAACCTAGGACAAAAGTTCGGCACAACATCGTGGACCGAAGGGCCTGTTCTGTGCTGTATTTCTCTATCTATCTATCAGTCACGAAGATCTACATCATCCAGGACAAAGCAACACACTTGATTTCTCCCCCTTCCACAAACATTCAAACACTCCATCACCAACGAACAGTGGCAGCCATGTGCACCATTTACTAGATGCACTGCAGTATCTCACCAAGGTTCCTCAGACAGCACCTTCTAAACCCACAACCTCTATCATCTAGAAGAAGAAAAGCAGCAGATACCTGGGAACCCCACCACCTGGAGTTTCACCTCCAAGTCACCCACCACCCTGACTTGGAAATATATCGCCGTTCCTTTACTGTCATGGGGGCACAAATCCTGGAACTCCCTCCCTAACAGCAATGTGGATATACCTACACCTCAGGCATAGAAGCGGTTCAAGAAGACAACTCACCACCACGTTCGGAAGGGCAACTAGGGAGTGGGCAATAAATGTTCGCCTAACCAGCGACGCATGCATCCGGTAAATGGGTTTTTAAAAAGTACGGTTTTTCCTTTTAGAATTTATAGCATTTTTGATACAACTGAGTGGATTGCTAGGCCATTTCAGAGGACATTTAAGAGTCATACACATTGCTCTGAATTCACATGTAGGTCACACCAGATTTCCTTCCGTAATGACTCATTTGAATATACAGGTCTGGATCACGCTCAGTGAGGGCAAGGTCCAGATCATAGAACATAGAACAGTACAGCACAGAACAGGCCCTTCGGCCCTCAATGTTGTGCCGAGCCATGATCACCCTACTCAAACCCACGTATCCACCCTATACCCATAACCCAACAACCCCCCCCCCCCCCACCTTACTTTTATTAGGACACTACGGGCAATTTAACATGGCCAATCCACCTAACCCGCACATCTTTGGACTGTGGGAGGAAACCGGAGCACCCGGAGGAAACCCACGCACACAGGGGGAGGACGTGCAGACTCCACACAGACAGTGACCCAGCCGGGAATCGAACCTGGGACCCTGGAGCTGTGAAGCATGTATGCTAACCACCATGCTACCCTGCTATCGTGATGTCTCATGAGATTTCATGAAATCTTGCAAGGCGTTTCGAGTGACGCAAATCTTGCAAGAAACCTTTCGCAAGATTTAACAACTTCGTCCTGACACCAAGATGAGGCTGCTGAATTGTGTCTATAATTATAATCTTTCCGCAAATGAATTCCAAGTCTCACAGTCTTCATCAAATGCATTCATGGTGCCCGTTTTCCCACCACTTTGGATCCAGGATGCGAGGGTCTATACTTCAACCTACTTCCTCCCTTCCAATTCTTGTGGTTGTATGGCACAAGCGAACCCTTTATCCACAATGCAGCTTAAAAAGAATTTCATTTTTGCCAGAATGCGGTTTGACATTTTCCTGAGTAGTGGTCTGCAGAGAGTTGGAAGTCTTCTGAATCCGCATTCCCGCTGCCATTTCCTAGTGTACATAGTTTCGCCATATGTGTGATCTCTGCAACCCAGACTCCATTCCTTCAAAGACAGCAAGTTTCAAAATTGTAGTTCTTCTTTATTCACAGTTGTAGTCGATTTTATTCCTGTAAAACCTTCAGCACAGCGGTTTGCATTGCCCGACATGTGCGTGTGAGTGCGACACCGAGAATCCTCCTGCTGTCGACGCCATCGCCACCGATTTTTTCGAAGATTTGTTTTGGGGTTGTTTTGATCATCAATTCCATTTTCTTGCCTCAATCCTCATCACCAATTTTCTCTTTTGTTTTATCTTTGAGTTTGCTGCAAAGAGAAAAGGTGTGGAGGTGCCCGCACTCTGAATTCTTACAAACACAATGAGAGGTTTTATTAGGGATGTTGCTCACACCATCTAAGATGGAGAACTGAAGGCCATGCAAACACTCAATGCTGACGTCACTGCAGATCACGTGATGCTTCAACAGCAGGGCTGTGTTTTCTGATGCATCACACAGGCAGTTTAGGAATTTACTATTTTCCAGCTTATGTCCACTAATTCTTGCCAGCGTTATCATTTTTGTCAGTTTTGATTAGCATAATCTTCAATGACTTTGTTTTAATAGCATATTACAGAAGCGGCAAAAGAAAATAAAAGGAGACAGTTGTTTTCCTATGTCCCATTTTCCCACAAAAGCATACATTAGTCAAACAAAAAAACGCAGCGAAATAGGCCAACAAAGCCAATATTCAGAAAAATAAAAGACAATTCAGCAAAGATTGCTATTGTGCTAAAAATAACTCTATGTGGTATTGTGCCAGTCTGTGTATTGTTTCTAGACAGAATATTGAATGCTATGTTGAGCTGGGTTTAAGCTTTGATTGCATTTACTGAGCTGGATGGCTTAAAGAAAACAAGATCATATTATGGCTGTATCAGGCTGAGAGACTGTGTATTGAGCCTGGACTTGAAAAGTTGGTCCATGAAGTTATTTAGTGTGGACACTGCATTTAATGGTATTTAATACTGGATTTATAGCGGTATCCAGTAAATTCACAGTGGTAAAATCAAGGGTGCTTACTGTTTAAAATACAGCAGTCTCTGTCTTTTTAAATCTCGCTGTGCAAGCAATGAGAACACACACCAGTGTAATGACTTCAAGTCACTATAATAGCATCTCCAACTGCCTTGAAACATACCAGGAAATGTAATGCTGCACTTAATATTCCACAAAGACATTCACACATTAATCTGTTGAACCCAACATCCTTTTGGAATTTAACTTCAATTTTAAAAATAAATGTCACCACAGTCACAGAGGACCACAGGTTGCTCTCGCCTTTGAGAGTTGACCGGTGGTGATTTAATCTGAGGGTCACCACACCTCAGGCGAGGGGCAAGGTTGAGAAGGCAGGGCCTTCATGAATACCCTCAGCTGGTATGGGAATCAAACCTGCGCTGTTGGCGACCCTCCACATCATGGACCATCTGTCCAGTCGGTTGGGATAACCGGCCCCAAACTCCAATTCAACCAGTGTACCAGAGCTTCAAATTCTCCAAGATCCATCCCTCACTCAAACATTTGTTCCTTTCAAGACCATCCAATACAGTCCACAAAAGGGTTGTTTCCCAATCAACTTGGTTACTGGGTAGGGTTTGGACAGGAAAAACTGGAAACAAGAAAGGGTAAGTATTATTCATGCACTCGCACTACGCCTGTACGGCGAGACTCATACATTGCTTTTGAAACTACTTTGTCAATTTTTACAATATAAACATATGCTGGTTTTGTTTAAAGACTAACTTCAGTCCAAGGAATATTTTTGGTCGCAATATAACAGCTGTGCCCGGCTCAGGACACAAAACGGCCGTCGATCTTGCAAGAGGCCTCTCGCGAGATTTACCCAGTTCATCACTCCTCGCAGGATCTCGTGAAACGTTATGATCTGGATCCAGGTTTGCCTATACAAGTGTGCAGTCAGGCTCACTTGTATGCTCTTGCCAGAGTTACCCAAGGCATGGGATCTAACCCTGCACCTCGGAGAACATGCGAGAGTGCCGCACTTGTCTTCGCCAACATGGACCAGACGGAACGGCACTTGGGGGTGGGGGTCTCCCAGGCTACCAGAGGGCCCGGCTGGTTGGCTTCTGGACTCGCAGACAAGGGAAGGGTGTGCAAACTCCGCACAGACAGTGACAAAGCTGGGAATCAAACCCATGTCCCTGATACTGTGAAGCAACCGCGCTTAACACTGTGCTGCCATGCTACCCACGCCCTGATAGTACCACCTGGGTACCGTGGCAGTGCCGGTATCAGGGTGGCACGGTCAGGGTGCACAAGTGGCACTGCCAGCCTTGCAGGGGCACTACCAGGGTGCCAAGGAACCCAGGTGCCATTTTGCCTGCACTGGAGATCGGGCCCGGGCGTGCCCTTATGAGGTGGGATGTGGGGGGCTCGGTGATCCCATTATAAGTGGATTGGGGCTTTGGGGGGTCTGGAGGCCATGGTGGGGTGTCTAGAGATTTCTTCCTGCACTGGAGAGCGGAATTCGCAGGAAATAGGACTAGTGTGGCCTCGGCGGGGCGTTCCTTGTTGTGGCCCCAAAATGAAGCAGAGTCCCATTTAATGGCCGGTTCATTCTCAGCACTGCCAACGCTGGGAAACACCTGGCAAAACGCGCTCGACACGGAACTTTGTTTCATTTTGGGAGCCATGTGCTCACGATGGACCGAATGACCTCCTTCTGTGCTGTAAATAACAAATAAATTTCCGTTGAATCGTGCTCTTACACTATAAGCAGTTTTCAAAATAAATTTGTTAGATTAATGCTAATTTTCCAGAATTCAGAAGCGAGGTTTACCAGTCAAATCAGAGATATAATGGCCACTGGGTACAATGGGTTGTGTGAAGCCTGAGGCATTACTGCAGGGAACTAAAATCTGTTAGCTGCATCCAGAATAAGAGTTTTCACAATAATAAAAGCTTTATCAATGCAAGGGTTTTGACTTTTTTATTCTCTAATGCTCGCAGCACTGTGGAGGCCACTTTAGCTTTATATTTATCACTTCTTTAACAAGTTTTTCATGTAAATGTGAAGTTTAGCAATCTAGATTTCATTGATAACTTTCGAAATTCAACTTTCAAAGATGGCTTCAGCATCCCTCAGCTTTGCCTGCTGCATTTCATTCTGGAGAACTAGTGAACATGGCGCACATCACTGCTGGGAAAATTAGTCCAAAAATTGTGTTTTATTTTTGCAGAGCTAGGGGGTCACACTTCACAGAATCAAACAGGTGACAAGGTTTTAGGTGGACTGTGATCCCTTTACCAAGGTTACACCAATGGCTCCTGAGGTATTTCATCAAGAGAATGCCGATATAAAACTGGACTACTAATTAGCTCAAGTTCAAGAGTGACAAACATCCCGGTCACCTATCATAAAATGCCATGATTTCAATGGATGACATTAGAAAATTCATTCAAAATGTATTTCTTTTCAGCTTTCGCGATTAACCCATACATTCTATCCCGGAGTAAATTTACCATAGCCTCAATGTCAAGTGAAAGAGCTGAAGTGTGCACTGTCAAGCCAGTATAATAAACTTAATAAATTGCTACAGAATGAAATTGACATGTACCCTCTGATACTCTGCTCTGCCTTTTGTTTGTGTTACTTGTTTGCAGAACCAGAGCGGTGATGTGTTGTCCCTGCAACCTCATCCATCCTATGTGCCTCTGAACAGATGGATTTCAGGGCTCTAGAGTCCGTGATGCTATGACCAAAGTTGGCCTTAGACTTTCATCTCAGACTAAGTATTGATGCAATTACACCATATACAATTGTAAACATAGTAATCCATTCTGTGTTGTGTATGTGGCGAGTAATAAGTGTTATTACCAGCCTGATCTCCAGTGGCTTTCTGCTGCCAATACCTGAAGATTAAATTTGTCTATGCTGCCACCCTTGCCATTTTCAGCCACCATTTTGACAAAAGGACTATTCAAAGTAAAGATTATTTGCTTCCAGAAATCCTGTAGAAATACTTAAAAATTGGGAAATATTGTGCAGATCTCAGATAAACAATAGCAGCAAAATTTATGCATGCAGCACCTTTAAAGGACAAAGAACAGTACAGCATTGGAATAGGCCCTTTGGGCCGCCTCGCCAGCGCCGATTCATGATGCCTGTCTAACCTAAAACCTTCTGCACTTCCGGGGTCCCACCATCCACTGTGTAAAAAACTTTCCTCGCACATCTCCTCTAGACTTTGCCCATCACGAGGATGAGACGGCTCTTTAAGGGGGTAGATGTGTGTGAATGTTGTGGGGGGGGGGGGGGGGGGGCGCAAACTACGTTCATGTCTTTTGGTCCTGTCCAAAGCTAGAGGATTACTGGAAGGAGGTTTTTAGGGTAATCTCTAAAGTGGGGCACGTGAAATTGGAGCCGGGCTCTTGGGAGGCCATATTCGGGGTGTTGGACCAGCTGCGGTTGGAAACAGGCACAGAGGAAGATGTAGGCTTCGCCTCATTGATCGCCCAAAGGCTGATCCTGTTAGGGTGGAGATCAACCTCTCCACCCTGTGCCCTGGCGTGGCAGGGGGACCTGCTGGAATTCTTGACATTTGAAAAGGTCATATTTGAACTGAGGGAAAGGATAGAGGGGTTCTACAATTCATGGGCGTTATTCATTATGCACTTTCGAGAATTGGATTACATCGAACATTGGGGGGGGGGGGGTGCGGGTGGGCTGGGAGGGTTGGGGGGAGAAGAACCGTATGTGTTAATGGTGACTATGGGTGATTCCTGATTCCTTTTTGTCATTTGTTTATGTTAACATGCGGGCTAATGTTTGGGGTTTGGTGGGAGGATGGGATCATTGTTATTGATATGGGGATTGGCATTACATTTGTTACTGATTATTGTTAATTGTTGGGTGTAAATTGGGAGAAAATGTGAAAAAGGAGAATAAAAATATATTTTTTAAAACTTTGCCCATCTCACCTTAAACCTATATCCCCTAGTAATTGACTTTTACACTCTGGGAAAAAGCTTTTGAGCTTTTAGATGTGTGTGAACGTTGCAGGGGGGTGGGGGCGCAAACCACGCTCATATGTTTTGGTCCTGTCGAAAACTGGAGGATTACTGAAAGAAGGTTTTTAGGGTAATCTCTAAAGTGGTGCACGTGAAACTGGACCTGGGCCCTCGGGAGGCCATATTCGGGGCGTCATTTAAATCAATGCTGATTTCAAACTGATCCCATTTTGGTTGTTGCCAGGGCTTTACACTACAGTGTGAGAGTCACAAATATTATGGAGTTATCATAATTTCATAACTTCTTAGGATAAGGTGTGTATAACTGTCATGATGTGACACTATTTAAATTGCCAGCCTTTTAAAAATTAAAACAAAAACAGGCAACCAGTTTTGTTCTAGCTGTTTCAATAGCTGTTTGTTGACAGTTTTCTAAATTATCTTTTTGAATGCTTGACTTATTTCTAAAAGCAACAATTATCTCAGCAGCAGCAGTTCTGATTTCACAGCTTAATTGACAGCTTAAAGAAGCTATAAAAGAATCAACTGTATCTGAATGAACATAAATGTGTTTTTTTTAATCAGAGAGGTCGCATAAGCTAGCTTGCAATCAAAGAAATACAGATGTTGGGTGGAATTGTTTCGATTGTTGCCCATGATGAGCAATTATTCAAAATATGCTTTTAAAACTTTTCAAAATGTTTTCTTGGCATGCTGGTCCTCTAGCAAAGGTGTTTCTTGTACCTTTGGTGCAGATTGGAGGGGTCTACAATTTTTGAAACACAACTATAGGGTGTCAGAGAACCACGGAGGGCCTTTTAACCAGCCCACCTCAACACTTGGCTGTTCCCTTGGCTCCCTACACTTCGGCAGGCATGGCTCCTTCCTACAATTGCATGCCCAACCCCCACCTGAACTCACTGGCAGGATTCAGAGGCCTTTCTACCGAGGCGGGTCTAGCAAGTCAAGAAACTTCCCAACTCGAGCTATCCACTCCAGTGGCGAAAATCTGGGCCTAAGATTGCGTTCTGGAGAATGGTTTTGTCAAAATATCCCTTACAGAGACACAGTTAGAAAATAGCATGGCTGATCAAAGAGATTAACTTCTGAGCATATTGTTGATGGCAGGGTCGATGTGGCAGAAACTAACTACCTGGTAGCCAAATAGGCCCATTAATGTACCAATTGGGGAAAGGTTGATGCTGGCACAGATGAAAGGCTGAGGCCGGAATCAGGCCTTGTGATGAAGGAAGTCCCACTGTGGCAGGCCAGGAGGCCACTCAATTAAACCAGGTACACCTTCCAGAAGGAAATGGCCAGAGCTACAGCTTTGAGCCATATTGTGAAGAGATTCCCTCAATGATGAAGACCTGACAGCTGTGCTTGTGCATGATTTTACCCAGTTCTGCAGTGAATACCTCTATCGTGACAGGCTCTCGTGGTCTAATGCCTGTCTCAGTCTAGCCCACCTGGTTTATTGCAGTGGTGAACAAACACAATTGTGAAACCTCCTTTTGGGCCTCCCAGTTTCCTAGTCCACCCCCTATCCGAATTGAACCGGGTTCCTGGAGGCAATTCCTTAATTTCCATCTGCGGGAAGAGTGTGCCTGACTTCCAATCTATAATTGAGGCCGATGTCAAGATCCCAACCCGGCTAGAAAAATTCAGGCTGTTGAATATATTCTGCTGCAGGGAAATACTTATTTCACTGGTTATTACATTAACTGGAACCTCTCTGGTCTTGAATTTCCACAAAGTTTATCCCATTCTTCCCCCCTGTTTCCCAAAACAGTATGCAGCAGATTGTCAGAACCTCCAAGAAAACAGATGAAGGTGCCATTTATGCCATTTGTAGAGTGAGCTCAGCCAATCTCTTGGTAAAACTAGAGAGGAAGACAAGGATAAGCCTGCGGAAAATCAGAGCCATAAATATTAAACAACTGGACTCCAAAATTAACTAAAGACTTACCCAGTCTGTAAAGATAGTAGCTTAAATCTCTAATTAAAGGTCACGACCTGAAACATTAATTGTTTCTCTCTCCAGTAATGCTGAACTGCTGAGTATCTCCAGCATTTTTTGTTTTTATTACAGATTGTGGTGATATGAGTGGGAGCACTGCCATTGGTGCAGAGTATTGGTTTCCCATTGGCTCTGGCTGGTCATGTGCCTCTCGTCTGATTGGCTGAGACTAGTCATGTGACTGCTCACCAATTGGTCAAGAGGCAAGTAGACCCCGCCTCCAAGGCAGGGTATAAGTACCCAGGTTTCCCGGCGGTCGGCCTTTCTCTGTAGTCGACCGCCGGGCTAACAACTAGCTAATTAAAGCCACAGTTTGGATCTTCATCATGTCTCGCGTCCAATTGATGGTGCATCTATTTAATCAGCTAGAATTTTGGAATGGAGCTACGCATCAAGCCTGACTGCCTCCGCACCAGCCCGCATGCTGCAAATGCGCCTGCAATCTTTAAACACTGGCAGGCGTGTTTCAACAGTTACCGGACAACTACAGCCAGCAAGCCCACCAAGGAGCAGAAACACCACATCCTCCACTCGTGCGTGGGCACGGTGGTATATTCAATTATTGAGGACGAAAGTGATTATGATGTGGCCATGGATATCCTGAAAGGACACTTTCTCCAGCCGGTCAACGAAATATACGCACGGTATCTCCTGACGACTAGACAGCAGTTTCCTGGTGAGTCACTCGACGAATTCTACCAGGCCCTCACAGCTCTAGGGAGAATGTGCGCATGTCCCCAAGTTTCGGTGACTGAGCACATGGAACTTTTAATTAGAGATGCTTATGTTGCCGGCATGCAATTCTCCTCTATCCGCCAACGATTGCTGGAGAAGAATGCCCTCAACCTAGCTGAGGCACGGACCCTTGCAACCTCCCTGGAGGTCGCCGGCCTGAACGCCCGCGCATACGCCCCCGGCCGCGCAGCAACCCCCTGGATCTCGTGGCAGGTGTCGTCCTCTGCTAACCCCGACCCCCCCCCCCCCCCCCCCCCCCAGGCCTGCGCTGCGGGACTATCCGACAAGCTATCGGGGCCCTGCTGCTAATTTTGTGGCCTATCTAAACACCCCAGCCCACGCTGCCCGGCCCGCTCCGCTCTGTGTAAGAGCTGCGGGAAGAAGGGCAACTACGCCAGACCAAGTCGGTTGCTGCTGTTCCATGCAGCGACCGCGGATCCCCCCTCCCCGGGCCCCCGCGCCGTGCATCGACCTCTCCGGCTCGCCTTGCGGCCCCTGCAACAGGCCCACGGTCCAGCCAACCCCCGCTCCCGGCTGCCCCGACCGGCCCGCAGACGCCACTGACACTGCCCCCTGCTGCCACGAGGTTCCCATGGGCGCCGCCATCTTGGTGCCCCGGCTCTACGTGCGGGTCCTGAGCGCCGCCATCTTGGGACCTCGATTCCACGTGTGGGTCCTGGGCGCCGCCACCTTGGGCCAACACGGAAGGTGCTGCCAGCGATTACTCTGCCACCGAGGATGATCTGGAACTCTCGCCACGACTTGCTTCCATCACTCTCGATCAGTCGCGACCACGCTCGCTCGCCAAGACTACGACAACGATCCAGCTCAATGGACACAAGACAAAATGCCTACTGGACTCCGGGAGCACGGAAAGTTTCGTCCACCCCGACACGGTAAGACGCTGCGCGCTCCCCATCCACCCAGTTAAGCATAAAATCGAATTAGCCTCGGGTTCGCACTCCGTCCAAATTACCAGGTGCTGCATAGCGGACCTCACGGTCCAGGGAAGGGTTTTCAAAAACTTCAAACTCCTCATTCTCCCCCGTCTATGCGCTCCAGCAATCTTGGGCCTGGATTTCCAGTGCAACCTGCAGAGCTTAACCTTCCAATTCGGCGGCCCTATCCCCCCCCTTACTGTCTGCAGCCTCGCGTCCCTCAAAGTGGACCCCCCTTCCTTGTTTGCTAATCTCACCCCAGATTGTAAACCTGTCGCCACTCGGAGCAGATGATACAGTGCCCAGGACCGGACCTTCATTGGGTCCGAGGTCCAGAGGCTCCTTAAGGAAGGAGTTATCGAGGCCAGCAACAGTCCCTGGCGAGCCCAAGTGCTGGTAGTTCGGACTGGGGAGAAAAACCGGATGGTCATTGATTACAGTCAGACCATCAACAGGTTTACGCAGCTGGACGCTTATCCTCTTCCCCGTATTTCCAACCTGATTAACAGGATCGCGAAATACAAAGTATTTTCTACGGTGGACCTTAAGTCCACCTACCACCAGCTCCCCATCCGCGCGAGTGACTGCAAATACACCGCGTTTCAGGCAAATGGGCGCCTCTACCACTTCCTCAGGGTTCCATTCGGTGTCACAAATGGGGTCTGGGTCTTCCAACGGAAGACGGACCGAATGGTCGACAAGCATGGGTAACGGGCTACCTTCCCGTATCTCGATAATGTCACCATCTGCGGCCACGACCAGCAGGACCACGACATCAACCTCCAAAAATTCCTCCAAACCGCAAAACTCCTTAATTTAACCTACAATAAGGATAAGTGCGTGTTTAGCATCGACCGCCTAGCCACCCTCAGCTACGTAGTGCATAACGGAGTGATAGGCCCCAACCCCGAACGCATGCGCCCCCGGATGGAACTCCCTCTCCCCAACTCCCTCAAAGCCCTCAAACGCTGCCTGGGCTTCTTCTCCTATTACGCCCAGTTGGTCCCCAATTACGCCGACAAAGCCCGCCCCCTCATCCAGTCCACCTCCTTTCCCCTGTCGATGGAGGCCCGCCAGGCCTTTAGCCGCATCAAAGCGGATATCGCAAAGGCCACCATGCATGCTATCGATGAGTCCGTGCCATTCCAGGTCGAGAGCGACGCATCTGACGTAGCTCTAGCGGCCACCCTGAACCAAGTGGGCAAACACGTGGCCTTCTTCTCACGAACCCTCCACGCTTCCGAAATCCGCCACTCCTCGGTGGAAAAAGAGGCACAGGCCATAGTTGAAGCTGTGCAATACTGGAGGCACTATCTGGCCGGCAGGAAGTTTACCCTCCTCACGGACCAACGGTCAGTGGCTTTCATGTTCAATAATGCACAGAGGGGCAAGATCAAGAACGACAAGATCTTACGGTGGCGGATCGAGTTGTCTACGTACAACTGCAATATCTTGTATCATCCTGGTAAGCTCAGCGAGCCTCCCGTGCCCTATTCCGCTGTACCTGCGCCAGCTCGCAGATTGACTGCCTCCGCTCCCTCCACACGGACCACTGCCATCCAGGGGTCACCCGTTTTTACCATTATATTAAGACTCGCAACCTGCCCTACACCGTTGAGGAAGTCAGGACCGTCACCAGGGACTGCCACGTCTGCGCCGAGTGCAAACCGCACTTCTACCACCCCGAACGAGCGCATCTGATCAAGGCATCCCACCCCTTTGAGCATTTCAGAATAGACTTCAAGGGTCCCCTCCCCTCCAACAACCGTAACACATATTTCTTGAGTGTTATTGATGAATACTCCCGCTTCCCTTTCGCCATTCCCTGTCCCGACATGACCACAACAACCATCATAAAGGCCCTCCTATCCATCTTCTCCCTGTTCGGTTACCCCGCGTACATCCACAGGGATCCTCCTTTATGAGTGACGAACTGCATCAATTCCTGCTGAGCAGGGGCATAGCCTCTAGCAGGACGACCAGTTATAACCCCCGGGGTAACGGTCAGGTCGAGCGGGAGAATGGCACCATTTGGAAGACCATCCTGCTGGCCTTACGGTCCAGAGATCTCCCTATCCCCCGTTGGCAAGAGGTCATCCCCGACGCCCTTCGCTCAATCCGGTCTCTCCTCTGTACCACCACTAATCAAACACCTCATGAACGTCTTCTTGTTTTCCCCAGGAAGTCGGCCTCAGGATCCCCTCTCCCGACCTGGCTGGCCACTCCCGGGCCCATCTTCCTCTGAAAGCATGTGTGGGTACACAAGTCCGACCCGTTGGTTGAGCGAGTCCAGTTACTCCACGCTAACCGGCAGTATGTGTACGTGGAGTATCCCGACGGTCGGCAGGATACGGTCTCGCTTCGGGACCTGGCACCCGCCGGCGTGCGGCCTTCTCCCCCTACATCAACACCCCCCCAACCCCAATTCCCCCCAGAGCCCCCTGCACCCACACGACCCAGCGCATATACCCCCCTTCCCCGATTACAGCGTCTCCACCACCGGCCCGGGGTACAGAGACACATCTACGACCGACGCTCCCGGAGGCAAGGACGACCATCGGCCCGACGTCACCGGCTCCACTGCGATGGTCCACCAGAACACCACCGGCACCCGACAGGCTGATCGAGTCCATCTGATGCCACCATGGGACTTTATTGGACTCTATTGTATTTTTTTTGCATCCTAATGTAGTATGTAGTAATGTTTATTTTGCCACGGGCCAGTGGGCAGCCCATATCTTCTCGATTATCTCTACTCATACCACGAGTCCTCGGACCCCCCCCCCCGCCTTCTTTCTCCACAAGGGGTGAATGTGGTGATATGAGTGGGAGCACTGCCATTGGTGCAGAGCATTGGTTTCCCATTGGCTCTGGCTGGTCATGTGCCTCGCGTCTGATTGGCTGGGACTAGTCATTTCACTGCTCACCAAATGGTCGAGAGGCAAGTAGACCCTACCTCCGAGGCGGGGTATAAGTACCCAGGTTTCCCGGCGGTCGGCCTTTCTCTGTCGTCGACCACCGGGCTAACAACTAGCTAATTAAAGCCACAGTTTGGATCTTCATCGTGTCTCGCGTCCAATTGATGGTACATCACAGATTTCTAGCATACCATAGTATTTTGATTTTTTAGAAATCTGTTATGGCCAATTCTTGGATGCAAAACTGATGGCAGTCTGCAAGCATTAGCCTGAGCCAAGGGAACTTAGACTCAAAGAAAATTGGGCATCATAGCACATTTTGATAATAATGATGAACTGTCAGCATGTGTTGTGAATAGAGAGCCTGTTTGACACTTTGCTTTGCTCCAATGTGAGCCAACTGGCAGTAGCCTCTGGTAAGTCTCAGTGGGTTGGCAAACAGAAAGGGTGAGCAAGCGTGGGCATACAAATTAGGAGCAGGAGTAGCCATTTGGCCCCTTGAGCCTGCTCCGTCATTCAACACATTCACGGCTGATCTGATTGTGGGTTCAACTTCACCCAATAGCATGTGACTCCCTTGATGGCCAAGATTTTTGCCTTAAAAATATTCAATGGCCCTGCCTCCACTGTTTTCTGTGGACGAGAGCTCCACACACTCGCGACACTCAGAAAAAAAGTCTCCTCGTATCTGTCTTACATAAAGGACCGCTTATTTTAAACTGTGTCCCCTAGTTCTAGTCTCACACACAAGAAGGAGCATCCTTTCAGCATCTACCGGGTTACACCAACTTCGGATTTTATATGTTCCAATAAGATGGGCAGCACAGTAGCACAAGTGGATAGCACTGTGGCTTCACATCGCCAGGGTCCCAGGTGCTCTGGTTTCCTCCCACAGTCCAAAGGCATGCAAGTTAGGTGTATTGGCCATGATAAATTGCCCTGAGTGACTAAAAAGGTTGGAGGGGTTGGAATAGGTCAGTGCAGACTCGATGGGCGGAATGGCCTCCTTCTGCAATGTATGTTCTATGTTCTAAGATCACCACTCATTCTTCTAATCCTCGATGCAACCTGTCCAATCTTTCCTCAGAAGATAACAAGCCCTTCCCAAGAATCAGTTGAGCGAACGTTCTCTGAATTGCTCATCAGACAATTATGCCCCTTTTTAAATAATGAGACCAAAACTGTACACAGTCATCTAGGTGTGGGGTGGGATTCTCCAGTCTCGTCCATAGTGTAACCTGTTGTGAACGAAAATTTGGCATGCCAGCCAAAACTCCATTTATTGTCAGTGGCACGGGAAAGTCCCAGCTCCAAACGAGGAAGGAAGATTTTGGCCATGAACTCACCAATTCCCTGTACAACTGTAGCAAAACATCTTGGGCGGGATTCTCCATCCCGGCAGCCGGCCAATGGGTTTTCCATTGTGGGCACATCCATGCCGTCGGGAAATCTGCGGGCATGAGTGCGCTGCCGGAGAAGCAGAGGATCCCACCGACAGAGAACCCAGCCCACTTACTTTTACATTCCATCCCCCTGCAATCAACAACATTTTATTTACTTTCCAAACCAGCATACTAAATTTTTATGATTTGAACATCCAAACCCCTCTGTACCTCAAAGTTCTATAATCTCTCTACATTTAAATAATCTGCCTCTTTTTTATTCTTCATGCCAAAAGTACACAAGTTTTCATTTTCCCACATTATACTCCATCTGCCAATTCTTTTCCCACTCACTTAACGTATCGTCCTGCCTTTCCAGAATACAGGTTGAGGTAATAAGGCTTCCTGATGGCCGTAGGTGCTGAAGGATTTAGCAATAGCCATGATGCCCTGCTAAATTCATCATCATGAATGGGTATAACGATGTACAATTTCTCCACAATAGCCTGAGAGATTATTAACTCAGCGGGTTTTTTGCTATTCAATTTTATTTCTGCCTATTGTCTCCCCGAAAAGTAAAATTATCAAGGTGCAACTGGCACAATTTTCAACTTGTGAGATTCCGGAATTGCACTGCAGTGCAATAGACATGCATCTTTCATTTTTTAAATAATTGAATCTGCACCCAGCGGCACAGTTGAACAGTGGTTAGCATTGTTGTTTCACAGCGCCAGGGTTCCAGGTTCGATTCCCGCCTTGCGTCACTGTCTGTGTGGCATCTGCACATTCTCCCCGTGTCTGTGTGGGTTTCCTCCAGGTGTTCCGGTTTCCTCCCACAAGTCCCGAAAGACATGCTGTTAGGTAAATTGGACATTCTGAATTATCCCTCTGTGTACCCGAACAGGCGGCGGAATATGGCGACTGGGGGCTTTTCACAATAACGTCACTGCAGTGTTAATGTAAGCTTACTTATGACAATAATAATGATTATTATTTATTATTATCGGATGACACTGGAACACAAACAAAAGTCTCAGCAGACATCTCCAGCCACTAAGGAAAGCAGGAGCGCATCCCACCTTTTCAAGTCCCCCTTCACCTCCTCTGCCAGACTGCCCAAGTTCCGTTTATGTAACAGGGACCAGTCATGTGCCACCTGAATCCCCAAATATTTAAACTTTGTCTTGGCCAGTTTAAACAGCAGCTTTCCCAGATCTGCCCCCCTCCCCAGGGCATTTGTCGGGAAGATTTTGCTCTTGCTCATATTTAATCTGTACCCTGAGAAGGATCCAAACTTTTTCAACAGCTCCATAATTCCTCCCGCACCTGTGAGAGGATCAGAAACATAGAACAACAAATCATCCATATAAAGGGGCACCCTATGCTCTTTATCCCCCCTCTCAATAACTTTCCACTCTCCTGACGATCTGGTGATGGTCAACAGCTCAATCGTTAACGCAAACAGTAATGGGGGAGCGGGCAATCCTGTCTCGTGCTCCTATATAATCGTAAATATCCTGATCTCACTGCATTGGTCTGGGCACAAGCGATGAGGGAACTATACCGCAGTCTCATCCAGGAGATAAAAGTTGGATCAAACCCAAATTGTCCCAAGACCTTGAAGAGGTTTCTCCACTCCACCTGATCAAGAGCCTTTTCCGCATCCATGGAAATAATTACCTCTGGCACCTGCCTCACAGAGGACTACATGACCACGTTCAAGAGCCACAAGGCCACATGACTACATGACCACGTTCAAAATGGGGCTGTTTAGCACACTGGGCTAAATCGCTGACTTTGAAAGCAGACCAAGCAGGCCAGCAGCACGGTTCGATTCCCGTAACAGCCTCCCCGAACAGGCGCCAGAATGTGGCGACTAGGGGCTTTTCACAGTAACTTCATTGAAGTCTACTCGTGACAATAAGCGATTTTCATTTCATTTTAATTTCACTTGATGTTGGACAAACCCTGTCTTGTCCTCAGAGATCACATCTGACAAGCACCCCTCCAGACGCTTCGCCAAAACCTTAGCTAATATTTTCGCATCACTCATCCACAATGAAATAGGCCGGTGAGACCCACACTCCAGGGAATCTGCCCATTTTCAGGATCAGAGAGATGGATGCCTGTGCCAACCTGACCAGCAGTATTCCCCCTTGACAGAGAGTCATTGATCATCCCCAGTAAATGCGGCGCCAACAAGGCCGCAAACTGCTTGTGAAATTCCCCCAGAAAACCATGCGGCCCTGGTACATTCCCAGATTCCATGGAACTGATAGAATCCAGAACTTACTCCTACCCAATCGCGTCTCCAACCCTTGCCTCTTCACCCTTTCCACCATCGGGAAGTCCAATTTATCCAAACACTGTTCCATCTATGACCCATCATCCAGCAGTTCAGACTTGTACAGCCTCCAATAAAAAGCCTCAATAGCTCCCTTAGTCTTGTTCAGAGCAGTAACCAACCCTCCCCCCTCATCTTTCATCTGGGCTATCTCCCGTGTGACCACCTGCCGTCTCAGTTGATGAGCTAATAAATGCCTGGCTTTGTCCCCGTGCTCATAACACACCCCTCAAGAGCAGTGTAGCTGACTCACTGCCTTCCCCACCGATTAAAGCGCAAACATCATTTGCAGCCTCTTTCTCTCTGCCAACAATTCGGCCATTGAGTACTGCCGATGCACCTCCAAGATTGAGTCCACCAAGCTCTGCCTCTCCACCCTGCCAATCTTATTGTTGTGGGCCCTGTACAAGATTACATCTCTTCTGATCACCGCCTTCAACGCTTCCCAGAATGTGGAACGCGAGACCTCACCATTCTGGTTGAAACCTATGTAGTTCCCTAAGGGCAGCACGGTAGCACAGTGGTTCGCACAATTGCTTCACAGATCCAGGGTCCCAAGTTCGATTCCCGGTTTGGGTCACTGTCTGTGCAGAGTCTGCATGTTCTCCCCATGTCTGTGTGGGTTTCCTCCGGGTGCTCCGGTTTCCTCCCACAGTTAGGCGAATTGGCCATGCTAAATTGTCCTTAGTCCTTAAAAGGTTGGCTGGGGTTACTGGGTTACGGGGATAGGGTGGAGGTGTGGGCTTGGGTAGGGTGCCCTTTCGAAGGGCTGGTGCAGACTCGATGGGCTGAAACGCCTCCATCTGCATTGTAAATTCTATAAATTCTATGATTCTGTGGCCGAAGCCACCCTTTCGCAAAATCCCTTATCTGCCAGGAGTGACATGCCTAACCTCAGAGTGCTGGGCCAGCCTATCTCCATTACACATCCACATAATGTGGATCATGGTCCGATATTACAATCGCTGAAAACCCATCCCCCATCATCACTGGGAGTAACGTTTTTCCTACTACAAAGATGTCTATTCGGGAGTAGACCCGGTACACATGAGAGAAGAAGTAAAACTCCCTCATTTTAGATGAATAAACCTCTACGATCCACCCCTGCCCCCATCTGTTCCATGAACGCAGCCAATTCCCTCGCCATCCCAGAGGTCACTAGGGACCTGGGACTCCAGCTGTCTATCCTTGGGTCTAATACACAATTAAAATCTCCCCCATAATCAACCGGTGTGAGTCCAGACCGGGGATGGCTACCAACACCTTTTTGATAAAATCTGCGTCATCCCAGTTTGGTGCATATATGTTTGTTAATACCACTGGCACACCCGCCAGCACTCTACTTACTATACTGTACTGCCCCCTAGGATTTGTCAAGTACTGGCCACCATAAAAGCCATCCTCCTACTAATCAAGATCGCCACTCCTCTCTGTGGTGTTATGCCTGTGAATAATATTGAACATACTTAGCAATGTGACCTCCAAACAGCTGGTGGCGTCAGAGATCGGTCATCTGACATCTGACTCTAGCCAGTAGGTAGTGTAATAAAAATTTTTGTAATAATCTTTATTGTCACAAGTAGGCTTACATTAACATTGCAACAAAATTGGGAGAATTCAGAATATCCAAATTATCTAATAGCACATCTTTCGGGACATGTGGGAGGAAACCGGAGCACCCGGAGGAAACCCACGCAGACACGGGAGAACGTGCAGACTCCACACAGACAGTGGCCCAAGCTGGGAACCGAACCTGGGACCCTGAAGCTGTGAAGCAACAGTGCTACCCACTGTGCTACCGTGCTGCCCACAGTAAGACGTACATCAGGACAGTCGCACATAGGGTAGTTTCAGGAGAGTTCACAAAACTCAAATAGTTAGCTAGTCTGTATAGTATTCTGTTTGTTATCTTTCCACGTGTTCAGCAATAAATCATCATTCTAGTTAAGTCACCAGCAGTTGTGTGTGCATCATTGCAACGGCAAGGTCACAGAACACAACACTCTTGACCTCAAATCTAAATTTTAGTGGAACACCTGCCCTACCCACCCCTTCCTCAGTCTCGTCTGATCCCTAACCTCCAAATGTGTCTCCTGTAAGAAGATGATCTCTGCATTCAAATGGGTAAACACCCGGGACCTTTTCACCAGACCATTTAGCCTCCTAATGTTCCACGTAATCAACCTAATGGTGGGCCTCTGGACCCCCTCTATTAGACTAGCATACCCTCCCATGAAAGCTCCAACTTGACCCGAACCCACCTCAAATCCAGGCCCACCAAGATGGCCGCCGTACCCCCCCCCCATACAGATCCATGCACAAAGAGTCCTTTGTCGCCAGCATTTTGTCCAGCCACCCCACACCCCCTCAGTTACCCACCCAACACCCCTCCTCACTCACACCCTTCCAAACAACCACTAACCACCCTGTCCATCTCAGATAGGCACCCTCCCCATTCCTCCCCCATCCCAAGCACAGAAAGCCCATCCAGCCTAGGCTCATTGCCTTACCCCAGAAACAAAACGCAAACCACTCCCCCCACCTAAACATCCAGGCACAGCATTCCCCCCCCCCCCCCCACTTTGCTTCTGTTAACTAGCAAAACTGCTGGAAGGCTGCCCTCCCATTAGCAAGCCAAAGAAAAACGATAAACCCACTCCAACACCCGCCTACCCCAGTCCCTCATCCAAACAAATGTGCATACGAGGAAGAAAAAAAAAGAAATAAGAGTCCTCACCCCTCTTCAACCAGTCAAGCTATCCCATATTACCCTGCGCAATAAGAGAAAGAAAAAACGGAATCCCAAATAGCAAAAACACAGACAGTGCCAAGAATTATAAGCATGAACAAGCTCAATTCAAAAAACTCCAAAACAACTCAAAACCACAATCAAATCTCCGTCACCTCCGGTGTACCAAAATAGTGGGCTGGATTCTCTCAGCCCGGGGCCGGGCCAGAGAATCCCCGCGACCAGCGTGAATCGCGCCACGCTGCTCTGACGCCGACGCAGAGTGGAGAATCGGCACCGTTGGCACCGGCGTGGTCGGCGCAGCGCCAGTCGGGGGCCGCTCTATGAGGCCCCTGGCCGATTTTCAGCCTGGGATGGGCCGAGCGGCTGTCGTAAAAAAAACGAGTCCCGCTGGCGCCGTTCACACCTGCTCTCAGCCGGCGGGACCTCGGCGTGGAAGGGTCCGGGGGTGGCCTGTGGGGGGGGGGGGGGGGGGGGGGGGGGTCGACCCCGGGTGGGGCCTCCGTTGTGGCCTGGTCCGCGATCGGGGCCCACTGATCGGCGGGCCGGCCTCTCAGGCTGGGGCCTGCTTTCTTCCACGCTGGCACCTTTAGCCCTAGGCCATGCTGCGTCGGGACCGGCGCGGAGAAGGGAGCCACTGCACATGCGCAGACCCCACTGTGCCCAGTTCATGCCAGGATTAGCAGCTGGAGCGGCGTGGACTGCTCCAGTGCCATGCTGGCCCCATGTAGGGGCCAGAATTGCCGACGGAGTTTCCGATGGCGTCAACACTTAGCCTCAGGATCAGAGAATCCCGCCCAATGTTGCTTGTTTTTAAAAGTGACTCACAATCGAGCTGGCTACATCATTCCGAACTGCACCGTATTGTTGTAAAGTGCTGCCTTTGCCTTGTTGACCCAAACACGTTGCTTTGCTAGTTTCCACTCGTAAATTCGAACGTCATGCCCCTCTCAATAGCTTCCCCGCGTGGCCTTTGCCCATTTTGAAATCCGTTCTTTATCAAGGAATTATGAAGGCAAACTATGACCGCCTGCGGTGGATCCCTGGATTTCAGCTTTTGTCGTAGTGACTGGTGGGGCCAGTCCACCGCTGGAGGATTCGCAAAGACCCCCTTCCCCACCAAATTCCCGAACATTTTTATCACAAATTCTGTGAAACTCATGCCTTGGGTGCCCTCTGGTAGCCTGGCAATCCGCATGTTTTGGCGCCTGGACCGGTTCTCTTGGTGACGAACCTTGGCCTTCAAAACTTTTTGGGCCTCCGTCATCATCACCACCTAAGCCTCTAAAGAGGCAATCCGGTCACTGTGGTCTGAAACCACTTCCTCCACCTCCCAGATCTTTGTTGCCTGCAACTGCAGCCGCTGCTCTCCGCTCTTCAAAGTTATCTGAAGGGGGGCCACTGTCCTCTCAATCGCCTTGGAAAGATTCTCTACCATTGACTGCCTTGCTACTTCTATTACGACCCAAATGCTACTTCTGTGGACAGTCAAAACACCCCTGACAGCGCTGCCCGGCACGGAGCGCCCTCTGCAAGGCCTGTGGCAAAAAGGGACATTTTGTTGCAGTGTGCCAGACCCGCTCGATCGCCGCTATTGTCCCGGCACCCCCACGTGCGGCTAGTGGGCGCCACCATCTTCCCCTCCTCGGACCACATGCGGCCCGTGGGCACCGCCATCTTGCTCCATTCACAACACATGTGGCCCGTGGGCACTGCCATCTTGCCTCCCTCGGAACCAATGGGCGCCGCCATCTTACCTGCCCCAGGACACATGCTGCCCAAGGGCGCTGCCACCTTGCCTCCCCAGGACACATGCGGCCCATGGGCACCACCATCTTACCCGCCTCGGGACCCCTGCCCATCGGGCACCTCATCAGGCCGCTCATCACCTGCAACCGCCAACGACCAGCCGCGTCTCGCCTCGGTCACGATTGACCAGTCTCGACCACACAACCTCGTGACCGCTTCAACAAAGGTGAAGGTCGATGGGCATAAGATCTCCTGCTTGCTGGACTCCAGGAGCACTGAGAGCTTCATTCACCCTGATAGGGTAAGGTGCTGCTCCCTTGCGGTACACCCCGCTAACCAGAGAATCTCCCTAGCCTCCGGATCCCACTCCGCGGCGATGTGGGGGTACTGCATCGCCACTCTTACTGTCGAGGGCATGAGGTTCAGCGGCTTCCGCCTCTACGTCCTCCCCAACCTCTGCGCTGCCCTGCTATTCGGCCTGGATTTCCAGTGCAACCTTCAGAGCCTAACCTTGAAATTTGGCGGGCCCCTACCACCCCTTACCGTTTGCGGCCTCCTGACCCTGAGATTGACCCGATTTCCCTTTTTGGAAACCTAACCCCGGATTGAAAGCCCATTGCCACCAGGAGCAGATGGTACAGCACCCAGGACAGGACCTTCATCAGGTCTGAAGTCCAGTGGCTGCTTCGGCACGGTATCATCGAGGCCAGCAACAGCCCCTGGAGAGCCCAAGTGGTAGTGGTGAAAACTGGGGAGAAAAACAGGATGGTCGTTGACTACAGTCAGACCATCAATCGGTACACGCAGCTCAACATGTACCCCCTCCCATGAATATCTGATATGGTCAATCAGATTGCACAGTACCGGGTCTTCTCGACAGTGGACCTGAAATCTGCCTACCACCAGCTCCCCATCCGTAAAGCGGGCCACCCATACACTGCGCTTGAAGCAGACAGCCGTCTTTACCACTTTCTCAGGGTTCCCTTCAGCGTCACCTTGGTCTTCCAACGGGATATGGACCGAATGGTTGACCGGTATGGACTGCGGGCCACTTTCCCTTACCTGGACAATGTCACCATCTGCGGCCACGATCAGCAGGACCATGACGCCAACCCTTCCAAATTTCTCCACACCGCCACTCTCTTCAACCTCACGTATAACAAGCAGAAGTGCATGTTCAGCATGAACCACTTAGCCATCCTCGGCTATGTGGTGCAGAATGGAGTTCTGGGGCCCAACCCCGATTGCATGTGCCCCCTCATGGAACTCCCCCTTCCCCACTGCCCCAAGGCCCTTAAACGATGCCTGGGGTTCTTTTCGTATTACGCCCAGTGGGTCCCAAACTATGCGTCAAGGCCCACCCACTCATTCAATGCACCGATTTCCACCTGACAGCCGAGGCTCACCAGACCTTCAACCGTATCAAGGCCAACATCGCCAAGGCCGCGATGCACGAGGTTGACGAGACACTACCCTTCCAGGTCAAGAGCGATGCATCAGGCAGGCAGGCCCGTGGCATTGTTTTCCCGCACCCTCCATGCCTCCGAAATTCAGCACTCCTCCATCGAAAAGGAGGCCCAAGCCATCGTTGAAGCTGTGCGGCATTGAAGGCATTACCTGGCTGGCAGGAGATTCACTCACCTCACTGACCAATGGTCGGTTGCTTTCATGTTTAATAACACACAGCGGGGCAAGATCAAAAACGATAAAATCTTGAGGTGGAGGATCGAGCTATCCACTTACAACTGCGAGATTTTGTATCGCCTCGGTAAGCTCAACGAGCCCCCCGATGCCCTATCCCTACGTACATGTGCCAGCGCACAAATGGGCGACTCCGGACCCTGCACAACAATCTCTGTCACCCAGGGGTCACCCGTTTTTACCATTTCATCAAGGCCCACAATCTGCCCTACTCCATCGAGGAAGTCAGGGCAATCACCAGAGACTGCCAGGTCTGCGCGGAGTGTAAACCGCACTTCTACCGGCCAGACCGTATGCGCCTGGTGAAGGCCTCCCGCCCCTTTGAACGCCTCAGCGTGGACTTCAAAGGGCCCCTCCCCTCCACCGACCGAAACACGTACTTCCTCAGTGTAGTCGATTCCCCTTTGCCGTCCCATGCCCCGACATGGCTTCTGCCACTGTCTTCAAAGCCCTCAATACCATCTTCACTCTGTTCGGTTTCCCCGCCTACGTCCACAGCGACCAGGGATCCTCATTCATGAGCGATGAGCTGCTCCAGTACCTGCTCAGCAAGGGGATCGCCTCGAGCAGGACGACCAGCTACAACCCCAGGGGAAACGGGCAGGTGGAGCAGGAGAATAGGACGGTCTGGAGGGCCGTCCAGCTGGCCCTACTGTCCAGAAATCTCCCGGCCTCCCGCTGGCAGGAGGTCCTCACTCCACTCCATTCGGTCGCTCCTGTGCACCGGGACTGACAAAACCCCCCATGAAGGTCTCTTTGCCTTCTCCAGGAAGTCCACCTCCGGGGTTTCGCTCCTGACGTGGAGGCCGCTCTAGGCCCCGTTCTCCTCCGCAGACACATGCGACTCCACAAGGCGGACACGTTAGTTGAGAGGGTACAGCTACTCCATGCGAACCCGCAGTACGCCTACGTAGCATACCCTGACGGCCGCCAGGACACAGTCTCCCTCAGGGACCTGGCACCAGCTGGTGCCGCACACACAGCCCCCTCTGCCCCGGCGCCACCCTCCCTTCCCCCGGCGCACCCCACCGCAGGCTCCGCTCCAGGACAATCCGTCCTCCCATTGCTCCCACTCGGGGGTGAAGAGGATTTTGACACGCTCCCGGAGTCACCGAAGATCAAGCTGACGCCCGAGTCGTCACCAGCACTTTGGCGCTCTCGACGTCAGATCAAAGCACCGGACTGCCTGAATTTTTAATATTCTCTGTGATTTTAAACGCAACATGTCTGCATATTGTTCTCCACCACCCCCACAGGACTCATTTTTAACAGGGGGTGAATGTGGTAGTCACCACTGATGTACATACGGTATATATATCGGTTTTACGGTAAGGCCCCTGTACTACAGGTACGGGGGTAGAACCCTGCCTGCTGGCTCCACCCAGTAGGCGGAGTATAAATATGTGTGCTTCCCATACAGCAGCCATTTCATCAGCTGCTGTAGGAGGGCACACATCTCTGTGTAATAAAGCCTCGATTACATCCTACTCTCGTCACGTCGTAATTGATAGTGCATCAAGGTATAGGCTATGCAAACAGTCAAGGCCCAAGAGCATCTGAAGTACATTTGTCAAAAATGCTGCCAAATCTGCACTGTTACTCAGCAAGGTCAATAGGGAGTTCTAGCAAGGTCAGATGCAGCAGCAACCCCCTTCCCCTACGATGGTACAGGCAACCGATTTCATGCATAGAAGAACAGATGGAGAACCAAAGTGGCATTTGCATCCATGTTGCCCATGAAAATGTGATGCCCGACGCCTGGGCTTCAAACTCCAGTGGGTCAGCCTCTGACAGCACCATCAACTGTGAGTCTCACACCCCCGCATGTGACCAAAGGAATTTAAAGGCTCAGATTTTTCTGCTCGGTATGAAAAATTTAGAAATGTAATAATTTCCCTTCACTGTTTTAAATATTCAATATTAGAAACCTGCAACATAATACATGTTTAAAAAGGTAGATTAAGAAAATGATCTTGGATGTTCGCAGGACCAAGGCCTCAAGATAAAGAGGAAGGCAGGTCGGGGGCTGAGATTCATAGAATTCATAGAATCCCTACAGTGCATAAAGAGGCCATTCGGCCAATCAGGTCTGCATTGACCCTTCGAAAGACCACCCCACCTAGGCCCAATCCCCCACCCTCTTCCTGCAGCCCCACCCTAAGGGGCAATTTCACATGGCCAATCCACCAAATCTGCACAGTTTTGGACTGTGGGAGGAAACTAGAGCAGCCGGAGGAAACCCACGCTGACACAGAGAGAATGTACAAACTCCACACAGGCAGTCACCCGAGGTCGGTACCAAACCTGAGTCCCTGGCGCTGTGAGGCAGCAATGCTAACCACTGTGCCACAATGCTGCCCTGTGGCAGGTGAAATATCCAAGAAGGGCATTTACCATCTGAATGGCAGAGCCTCCTTTAAATAAAACATGGTAGATTCCCAACCAACAGACTTCCAGCTCCTGGCTGGAAGACAGGGTGGGCAGGTGAGTGGGAGCGGAAAGTAGCACAGGGGCCTGCAGCCAGATTTTCATGTAAATGCTGTGGTGAATACTGAGAGCGAGGGAGGAGCATAAATGATCAGAAAGTACAGGTCCTCCCTGAGGTGAGGTTAAAAATAAAATCTGGCACCGATGCCATCATCGTGTTTGTATGCAAGCCTGCTTTTAGCAAGAGCGTTGCCCAGGGCCTGAATTTATGCTGTCAGGTTGCTTGATTCCGATATTTATGTGCCTATTCTGACCCTCCCCACCTTGAGCAGGGCCTGGTGGGGATGGGGGTGGTGTGGTGTCGGGGTGGGGGGGGTTATCAAAATTCAGGGCAATAAGTTTCATTTATTTAGATCACAACCCATTTCCCTTTGATTTTGGTTTTAAAATTGTTTATAATACATGAAATTCTTTGAGCAATTAGTTTTCCTCATTTTGCTTTTAAAACATTCTTTCTGCCCATTTAGCCGACAGTAGAAGCCTTCTCGCAGCTGTCAATCCTGCGGTCTTCACATCAGTGATCAACAGCTAATTATTGTTTCACAAAACCTGAGAACATCTGATTATTTTGCCTCAGGAAAATAAAACACTGTTCATTTTTCATACAGAGTTTCATATCCATGTAAATTGTAACCGGGAAGAAGGAAAGAAAGAATCCAATCCTATATCGGCTGTGAAAATAAATACATCTAAACGACAAAGGCAGGAAGAGTGACGAGGTCCTGGAGGGGGAGTTCAGGGAGTTAGGTAGTAATTAAAAAACAGGACCTCTAGGGCTGTAACCTTGGGATTAGTCCCTGGTGTCACACGCCAGTGAGGCTAGGAATAGGAAGATAGTGCAGCTAATTACGTTGCTAAACAGTTGGTGTAGAAGGGAGGGTTTCAGATTTCTGGACCATTGGGATCTCTTCTGGGGCAGATGGGACCTGGACAAGAAGGACGGGTTGCACCTAAACTGGAGGAGCACCAATATCCTGGCCGGGAAGTTCGTTAGTGTCAAACGGAAGGGTTTAAATAAGTGTAGCAGGAGGGTGGCAACCAGAGTGCCAGATCAGCATGACATGAAAATGAGGGAGAACTGGAGACTAAGAGGAAGTGCAAGCGGGGGGAAGTTGCTGGAAACAGTGGGACTGGTGGTCTGAAGTCCAGTTGTTTGAAGAACAGGTAAGGTAGATGAACTTAGAGCTTGGATTAGTACTTGGAACTATGGGGCGGGATTCTCTGACCCCCCCGCCAGGTCAGAGAATCGCCGGGGGTCGGCGTCCCGCCGTCCTCCGAATTCTCCGGCCCCCAAAAGTCGGTGAGGCCTGAATCGCGCTGCCTGCCTCAGAGAATGGCAGGGACCGGCGCGACTCAATGGGCCCCGGGGCTGCCCGAATTCTCCGGCTCGCGATGGGCCGAAGTCCCGCCCGTTTTTTGCCACTCCCGCCGGCGTAGATCAGACTAGGTCCCTTACCGGCGGGACGTGGCGGTGTGGGCAGGCTCTGGGGTCCTGGGGCGGGCGCGGGGCGATCTGGCCATGGGTACCGCCACGGTGGCCTGACCCGTGGTCAGGGCCCACCGATCCGCGGGCGGGCCTGTGTTGTGGGGGCACTATGGTGTCACGCGTATAGTGATCCTCCCCCGCGCATGTGCGGGGATGACGTCAACAGCCTCCGACGCTCCCGCGCATGCGCGGACTTGCACCGACGGAGTCCCTTCGGCCCCGGCTGGCGTGGCGCCAAAGGCCTTCCACGCCAGCCGGCGGGGCGCAAACCACTCCGGCACCGGCCTAGCCTCTGAAGGTGCGGAGCATCCAGTCAGCATTCACCTGACAGCAACATATGTGTAAAGGCTTCATATCAATATTGGTACGCTACAACCGTCTTTCAATATTCACTTATTAAATTCAATTACATTACAATCTGTAGAGAGAATGGCTGTAGTTTTTGCAGAGAAAGAAATTAGCTCTGCAGCGCCTGTAGTTTTGGCGCTGAAGATGCCTTTTTGGTATCAAAATAGAATTTGAGTCACGTGCACTCACCTCTGGCATGGCCCATGTTGATCACCACCTTGGTGAGGTTCATGTCACATGCATTAGGTCAGTGAGCTGAAGGTATGCTGAGTCAATTCAAGTGCTGCCATTTTGGACTTTGTCGTTCTGGTTGCCATCCTAACTTAATCACGCACAGCTGAACATATGCTCAACAGCAGGAACGCCCCCCACTTAAAGGTTTCATTAGCAATTCACAGGTTAGTTGCTGATTAATATCTCCTGGTTCCGTTCGAGTTTGGTGTTTTCAGGAGCTGGTTACCGTTGGCTAAATCTGCAGGCAGTGGTACTGCACATGGAGAAGTGGTTGTGACTGTCGGTGTGCGCAGACCACAAGCTCCAGTCATGGCTGCATTGGTTGCAATCCCTCTTGGGCTTGTAGCCACCGAAGTTGGCCATTCCCTCAATACAAAATGGAGGAACGCAAAGCTTGCAGGTTAAAATGGACAATGTTTGCAGCACAAACAGGCTGCACCAAGCCAATGTATATTCTGTCTGCTAAGAGAGCAGACAGCACCGAAACGAACATTCCGCATACTAATGAGGCAATCTCCGGGATAGTTAACATAGCAATGGAACGATCCCAGGGACAATGGACACAAATAGAGAAGTGATTGCAACAGTGTATGGGAAACCAGACACCCCGGCACCAGCGGGGTTCGAAAACAAAGCACCTGAAGGCCCGCCCAGTAGCCGAGAGATAGCCTCAGTATTGGGGGGATTCAAACAAATCGATTGGGAAGAGACCCAATCGATTCCCAGCAGGTAAAGGGTCCGCCCAAAAAGGCGCGAAGCCCTGGGACCTATAAAAGACAGGTCCCAAACTTCTTGCCCAGCCCTCCTCTCTTGACCAGCCCTCTCGACCAGCCTTTTACCGAAGAAGACTTTGACCGAGAGGAGAGGTTTGGGACAGCAGCCGCCAGCAAGTAAGTGTCTCACAACGATCGCTACCAGAGATAGACACTCCTGACCACTTTTTAACCCGTACCAACCTGAAGTTGGTTGCAAGAGGCCTTGTCCCCTGATCCGGCAGTTCCCTTTAAGATAAGTATTGGTTTATTTAGTGGTAGGAATAGTTTAATCATCTTAGCGTGTGCATGAGTAGTATTATAATTGTATTATAATAAACTCATTTGTTTGAACTTACTAATTGGTGTATGGTTTATTGCTTTGAACGTGACCTTGAAACTTGTGGCGGTATCTTAACGATACCTGGCGACTCCAGAGCTAAGTAACGAAACAGAGCCAAATTGAGTGTTAAGCACACTCACCCAGAACGAGCAACATTTAGTGGCGACTTCCAGACGGGACTCGATTAGAAGTGGCACCCCAACTCTGAGAGAACCCAGAAATTTGAATTTGAAATCCAGTTGGGAAAAGGGAAAACCACAAGTGTTCAAGGAGTTCAAATCAATAGTCATAATTCGGAAGTGTGTTTTTGCATGCGTAACTAACAGGGTTGTAAGGTTAAACCAAGAGATTTTTGTAGCGACAAACTATCAGGAGTTTTATAAGTCAGAACATAGCGAAAGCCGTACCTGTATTTTAAAAGCATTGCCTTATTATCCCTCATTCCAAATTAAAAGAGAGCATAAAAGAAATGGCCATGCAGACAATGGAACGCCTCATGAACCCAGAGCAGTTTGTGGTCGCAGCGACCAACAGTAGCAGAGTAGGTCAGTGTCCCATGTGGGAGCTGGAACTCAGGAAGTACCTCAAAGGGAAAGGATGGCCCCTTTGTAGTGAATTTTGTGTGAATGAGGAGACAGGTTCCGGGAGTATAGGACATACTAGGAAAAGCACGCAAGCTGATGGCAATTGTGTCCTGCTTGGCACAATTGCGAGGCACAGAGGAGGTCGTTCGGACGCTCCGCCAAGAATTAGAGGAAAAGAATAGAATGAGCAAAGTCGACATTTGCGATGTCGAAAAGGAAAACATACAATTAAGAAGGAAGTTGGCAGAGAAGGATAGAGAGGTGGATGATGCCAAGAGGGCACATATGTCTTGCCTAGCCCATCTGAGCAGTTCCCAATCCCAGTATGAGAAATCCTATCAGGATGTGCAGCGCGCAGTTCTGACAAGAGAAGATTCAGAGAAGCAGGTAGAGGCACTGCAAAGGCAATGCTCTGACCTAAAGGCAGCTTTAAGGGCACTCCATGCTGCCACCACTGAGCAAAGGCAAAGCACAGTGGATCACGCCAAATGTAGGAAGCAGATTGCGCAGCTGCAATCTCTGCTTTCTGTGCAGAATGGGTTCCAAGAGATATTTGGAACCCAATTAGATGAGGAAAATGCCCTAGATTGGCAGGAATTAAGCAAAACCGCGCAGCGCTATGTTCAGGGAACATGTGCGCCAGCAGCGCAACTGAAAGGAAAGCACCCCAACCCCCCACAGATCAGATAGCACCAGCACCAATGAACCCAGTCACCACCCAAAGAAAAGCAACCACAGAAGGCACACCCGAGGTCACCCACACCACCCCCTTAACCGTAACACAACTCAGGGACGCGTGTGAGAAAGTCACCCCGTTCCTCCCCACTGCAGACCCCCACCAATTGTTCGCAAGAGTGAAACAGCAGGCTACCATGTACGGCCTGGATGGGCGAGAGCAAGTGAAGCTCACAGTTTTGAGTTTAGACTCATCAGTAGTTGCAGCCCTCCCTGACCCACAGAACGTTGGAGGAGGCACACTAGAGGAAATGCATACAGCTATTGTAGACGCGATAGGGTACAATAGAGGAGACCCAGTCGAAGGCCTAAATAAGTGTAGGCAGAAGGGGACAGAGCATCCCACAGCATTCGCAGGAAGGCTGTGGATTCATTTCACTGCCGTTTTTGGCGATTTAGACCGCGCACATTTAACCCGCGTTAATATGGTTAAATGGACCCGCACCATAATCTCCCACACCACAGATGCAGGACAGATTGTCTGCAGCAGTTATTACCCCTCAGAAGAGGCCCATAATGAAAAATGGGTACTGAAAAGATTGTCCCGCGCTTGGGAGCAATCTGTCCAAGGCAAGGTAAAAGTAAAGACCCCAGAAGAAGCTCAGGCTGCAGCAGATATACAGGCAGTAAGAGCGCACCAAAACCCTGCATGGGTAAATGAAGGAAAGAACAGCCCCCCACAGAAGTCCCAGGAATGTTACAACTGCGGACATTTAGGGCATTTCGCTAGGGAATGCAACGCCCCACAGAAATCTCAGAGAGGCCAGCAGACAGGCACTCTGACCAGGACAAAGCAAAGCCAGTCCACAGTATAGGGACGCAGTTAGGACAGACCAATGTGGACAGACTGACAGTGTTCGGGCTCCTCCACTTGGATCTGTGACACCCAGGATCTGGTCACGGCCAAAAATTAGAGGGAAGCCCATAGAATTACTTTGGGACACAGGAGGGTCCCGCACTACCATTAATTCCTGCACTACAGCACAGGCAGACACGTGGCTCACCATATCCACAATTACACTCAGCGGATTTACAGGTCACTCGCAGCAGGGACACATTACAGCCCCTGTATCAATCCAGCTAGGGAACATCTCCACCAGACACCCCGTCGTTTTAGTTAATCTGCCCCGCACAGCAGAATACATACTGGGTATTGACTTCATGAATGTCCACAGCCTGTCGTTCAATCCAGTAAATCAACGTGTCTGGAGAATGGCAAAATCTGACAAAGCACCCGCAACTCTCACAGGAGGAGAGTATGCAAACAGGATTAGCGCAGTAGGCGACTATTGTTTTGACCCGACCACGCTTAGCACAGACAAACAGGTTAGGACAGGTTAGGACTGCGGCAGAATGACTGGGCAAGTTCAAGTTACTGGACCTGACCCGAGACCACAGAGACAGTATCGATTTCCCCTAGAAGCAGAGGGAGAAATTGGAAAGGTTATAGAGAGCTTATTAGAGCAGGGTGTACTTAGGACAGTAGCCTCAACTAATAATGTACCTATTTGGCCAGTGAGGAAGCCCGACGGATCATGTCGTCTGACCATAGATTATCGGGAACTCAACAAAGTAACCCCAGCACTAGCCCCCATGTTAGCAACAAGTCCCGAGACCATGCTCAAACAGGGACTCCACTCCAAATATTTCACGGTATTGGACATTAGCAACGGCTTCTGGTCAATCCCATTGGCAAAGGCGTGCCAGTACAAATTTGCCTTCACATTTAAAGGACAGCAGTACACGTGGACATGCCTCCCACAAGGATTCCACAATTCCCGCTCCATTTTCCACCGACAGCTGGAAAATGGACTAGCAAAATTTTCCCGACCCGAATGTCTGGTACAGTATGTGGACGACCTATTACTGCAGACAGACACCAAGGCAGAGCACATTACGCTTCTGTCCTATTGCAAAGTATTGGATGTAAAGTTAACCCCAGAAAGGCCCAAATATTGGAGAATCAGGTGATGTATTTGGGTACAGTCATTACGCACGGCAAACACGAGATCGAGTTCAAAAGAATTGAATCGATCGTCAAATTGCCCCTTCCCCAGAATGTTTCAGCCCTCCGGTCGTTTTTAGGACTGGTTGGGTATTGTCGGAACCATATCGATGGTTTTGCGACCAAGGCAGCCCCACTTTCAGACCTCCTTAAGAAAGGAGCCCCTTGGGAATGGCTTCCGCAGCATGCAGAGGAAGAGTTAAAGAAAGCCCTCAGCGCAGCACCCACACTACAAGTTCCAGACCAACTCTCCCCCTATACAATAGAGGTAGCTAGCACCGATCTGACCCTCTCGGCCGTGCTCCTTCAGGAACGGCACGAGCAGCTATGACCCGTGGCTTATGCCTCCAGACTTTTAGACCCCGTAGAACAAGGATTTTCAGCCTGCGAGAGGCACCTACAACAGTATTTTAGGCAGTTCAGTACTTTTCGTACATTACCGGACTCAATCCCATCACCATTTTGACAGAACACACCCCCACACAGTTACTTTTAGACGGTCGACTGAAGGACGGTTCAGTGAGCCAGATAAGAGCAGCTAGGTGGACACTTCTGTTACAAGGACGGGACATAACTGTTAAACGAACCAAGACACACACATT
The DNA here is from genome assembly GCF_902713615.1 of Scyliorhinus canicula. Taxonomy (NCBI): domain Eukaryota; kingdom Metazoa; phylum Chordata; class Chondrichthyes; order Carcharhiniformes; family Scyliorhinidae; genus Scyliorhinus; species Scyliorhinus canicula. The sequence goes on along the minus strand of NC_052153.1, from coordinate 119,311,202 downwards.
TTTAGCGGACAACCTACAGTATCCAGGACAACCCCATGAATGCGAGATAGTAGCACCCCTACACAACACAGGACCATTCATTGCCAAAGCGCCCCCCAGGAAGATAGGGAATTCAAGCCAGAGCCCCCAGCACACAGACACGTGTGCCCCATTAAAGATATATGTGGACGGTTCATCCACAGTTTTAGATGGCGAACGGATCACAGGATGCGGGATTTATGTTGAGGATGCACAGGGACGCGCTTTAGAGGAGATATCTCTAAAACTCCCAGGTCACTTAGGCGCGCAGGCAGCAGAGCTCGCGGCCATTGCATATATAGTGGACCACCCAGATTCGTTCCCCAGCCCAGCAGACATATATTCGGACAGTTTACATGTCTGTAACTGCCTCACAGACATTCTACCCCTGTGGAGGACAAGAGGTTTTGTCTCCGCGGACGGGAAGCCCCTTCCATCAGCCCCATTACTCCGCCATATCCTAGAGAAGGCAAAGGATAGGACGTATGGCATCATCAAAGTTAGAAGCCACCATAGGTCATCCCCCCCTGGAAATGTGAAAGCTGACGCACTGGCTAAAGCAGGTTCCAGGCAAGGTCACTTTTGGACACCCCCAGCTAGCGCACCAGCTAGCGCCCCTGTGAGTGCAGTTCAGGTCTCACAGACAGAAATAGAAGATTTAGTACAGGCGCAGAAGCAGGACGAAAATCTCCGGGAGATTTTAAAAGGAAACTTTGTGGCCCAGTACGATAAATTCAAACACGCTTTGACCACACATGAGGGTGTGATCATAAAAGACAAATTGTATGTGGTTCCTAAAAAGGACAGGAATCAAATGATTGCCTTATTACATGATGGTCATGGAAACCAAGGGATCGACCCTACCACAACACACCTTAGACAACTCTGTTGGTGGCCCAACTTAAGACAAGATGTTACCCACTATATAGAGAATTGTTTAATTTGTGCGCAGAATAACCCGGAGAGGTATTCAAAGAAGGCACAACTCAGCCACACTCGCCCCGTTAATGGCCCCTGGACAAACCTCCAGATCGATTTTATAGGCCCATTGCCCCCTTGCAGGAATGGCTATAAATATGTTCTGTTAGTCATAGATACCTTTACCAAATGGGTAGAGGCATTCCCTTCACGCACCAACACAGCAAAGACAACTGCAAAGATCCTGACCCACCACATCTTTACGAGATGGGGACTCCCCAGAAGTATAGAATCAGATCAGGATCTCATTTCACAGGACGGGTCATGAAGATCGTCCTGACCATATTCGGAATCAAACAGAACTTTCACAGTGCGTATCACCCCCAGTCAAGCGGGATAGTGGAACGTATGAATCGGACTCTAAAATCGACCCTGAGGAAGATGGTACAGGAGAACAATTCGACTTGGGATTCAGTGCTCCCATTTGCACTAATGTTCAAAAGAAATACAGTTTCATTATCTACAGGTTTCACCCCACACACACTCATGACCGGACGCCCTATGAAAGGATCAGAATTCCTTTTCGGACTCGACATGACCAGCCCAGAAGTGACGGCCCTCACACACGAAAAAACAGTAAAACAATTAGTTGAGACTGTAAGGTCTGCTCAGCTAGCAGCCGCAGTGAAATTGGGTAAAAGGAGGAAACCGAGCAAGGCCTGTTTCAACAAAAATGTCCACACCACAGAATTCCAGGTTGGGCAACAAGTGATGTTATCTGTATATAACTCCAGCACGTTTTTAGCACCAAAATTTTCCGGCCCGTACTCAATTTCAGACAAAATCAGCCCGTCAGTATATAGAATAAAATACCCAAATGGTAAGACTGCGTGGTTCCATATTAACCAGTTAAAGGCTTATGGAACACAGTAAAACCACTCACACCATGCCCTGCTAGACGCAGCAGAACACCTCGCCCCGCCCACAAGAGACACATTTCCACCCTCCCCCTCACAGACCAGTTCCTCATCGGACTCGACCTCGACTCCGCCCACTGACTCCAGACCACGCCCACAAGCTGCCACAGCAGAGACAGTGACAGTGACTGTGACAGCCACAGCACTCCACCCTACAGCCCCCACTTCAGCGACTCCGACCCCGACTCCACTGACTCCATGGAGATCACTTACATAAAAAATCCAGACCCACACCCAAACCCACCACCCAACACTGACGACCCCGACAACGCTCCTTCAAATTTAGACCCCACGATTTGGCACAGGGACAATTCTTGGAGACTTGTCCGAAATGATGAGAGTGACCCCCGGTCACACAATGCAAAGATTGCATGCCTGATCCACACAAGGGTATGGGATCCGGGAGAAGAGGATGACTTGATGTCTGACTCCCGACACGGCAACCCATTTGCGACCCTGTTCGCAGAGAATGATGAGAAGTGAGGTGTCCAGATGATGTAAAAAGAGGAACCGCTTGAGAGAAGCGCTGTCCTTTCTGATGGAACCTGCACGCATGTTTGTATGTTAAATGTTTGATATGGAGATTGGCCACTCGCTTTTCAGCCGAAAAGCTTGTGACCACCTCACATGCACGTTAGTTTGTCCGCCGATATTTCTGAGAACTTGACTCACCTGAAATGTCTGGAGCCAACTCAACACTTCACTCTTCACCCCACTAGGAGCATCCTGGCTCCCTTTTTTTTTAGGTGCCCCTCTATTCTGGGAATAGAGGCTGCAAATTCAACAATGACTACATTCTTGCCCGTTCATTTCAGGTTGCTCAGGTAGTGGAGAAACGGCATTGAGGACCCACCCTGTCTGAGGACCACCCCTTTGGTCAGCTAAGCTCGGGTACAGCACAGCACGCCCTACCCGGGGATCCCATTCAACTCTTACCCGTCGCGGCCCATACGCAACTCATTCGACCTTTCTCATTTCTAAAGCTTGGTTTCATTTTGTTTAAGGTAGCCCTTCGGCCGCCACACCATATGCTATTTATATCCAGGAACATTTTGGGATGGTAAATTGCAACACTCTGCGAGACGGCTCACACTGGTTTAGTAGATAAGTATATGGCTGGTCCTAAATCCGTTTTTGAAAAAAAAAAATGAGGGAGTCACATGGAGGTGACCATCATAAAGGGAAAATTGGAACAAGAGGACAGATATACTTAAAGTCAAGATATTAAGCTGAACACTAACAGATAATATGCTTGTTCCCTTAGCTTTCGGAGGTTCAAGAGAGGAACCGAAGCAACAGCGCAGCAAGATCCCAAGAAGGAAGAGAAGAGAAGAGAAGAGAAGAGAAGAGAAGATGAAGAGCACTCCAATTGCTATGTTTTTAGCTATTGTGGCATCTGTGTGGTTGCACTTGGACGCGGACCCCCTTTCCCACAGTACAACGTTTGCTAACTTCTCCCAAGCCCAGACCACCCCCAGCCCAGTCAATGGTAACAGTACCCCGACCTGGTGTACCAGATTTCTGACATGGTACTCCTTGTTGCATGTCATAGAATCACTTTTGGTGATTGCAGTTCTTTGTATTATAGTCCAGACCCTCAGGATGAGGAAATGGAGAAGGAGAGCCCACCGCTCTCGTGCCTCAACAGTGTACAGAGTACAATCCCCCATTTTCGGATTCCACCAATCCCCCCAACCCCTTGATGTGTAATAAAGGATTTAATTTTGATGTGATCTGTAAATAAAGACTTTTGCGGATGTATTATAATGTTCTGAGCTAGACTGCCGAATCAGAAAATGAAATGTGATGATGCTGTTGTATGAATGATTAAGGTTTTAGAATGTTGTAGAATGTTTAAATATGAGATGAGAGTAGTTTATTGAGAATAGTTAGAGGTTCCCGATTCCAATCGGTAATGCATGTCCCCTTTGACATAGCGCCAATCGGAAATTATTAGTTAAAATTTTTTGCCATAGTTGAGGAAAGGATAGAAGCCATAGAACTGAGGTCAGGGGACCCAAAGACACCGTACTTGGGTGATCCTTCATGATTTCTCATGAGGATCACAAGGAGGGAGTGTAGCCACCGAAGTTGGCCATTCCCTCAATACAAAATGGAGGAACGCAAAACTTGCAGGTTAAAATGGACAATGTTTGCAGCACAAGCAGGCTGCACCAAGCCAATGTGTATTCTGTCTGCTAAGAGAGCAGACAGCATCGAAACGAACATTCCACATACTAATGAGGCAATCTCCGGGATAGTTAACATAGCAATGGGACGATCCCAGGGACAATGGACCCAAATAGAGAAGTGATTGCAACAGTGTATGGGAAACCAGACACCCCGGCACCAGCGGGGTTCGAAAACAAAGCACCTGAAGGCCCGCCCAGTAGCTGAGAGACAGCCTCAGTATTGGGGAGATTCAAACAAATCGATTGGGAAGAGACCCAATCGATTCCCAGCAGGTAAAGGGTCCGCCCAAAAGGGCGCGAAGCCCTAGGACCTATAAAAGACAGGTCCCACACTTAGTTCGTTCTTCTTGTCCAGCCCTCCTCTCTTGACAAGCCCTCTCGACCAGCCTTTTACCGAAGAAGACTTTGACCGAGAGAGAGGAGAGGTTTTGGACAGCAGCCGCCAGCAAGTAAGTGTCTCACAACGATCACTACCAGAGATAGACACTCCTGACCCCTTTTTAACCCGTACCAACCTCAAGTCTGTGGACCAGTGCAGAGCAAGAGGCCTTGTCCCCTGATCCGGCAGTTCCCTTTAAGATAAGTATTGGTTTATTTAGTGGTAGTAATAGTTTAGTCATCTTAGCGTGTGCATGAGTAGTATTATAATTGTATTATAATAAACTCATTTGTTTGAACTTACTAATTGGTGTATGGTTTATTGCTTTGAACTTGACCTTGAAACTTGTGGCGGTATCTTAACGACACCTGGCGACTCCAGAGCTAAGTAATGAAACAGAGCCAAATTGAGTGTTAAGCACACTCACCCAGAACGAGCAACAGGCTGGACATGGAAGGATGATACAGAAGAAGCAGCAAAGAAGACCTGTAGAAGGAGGACGAGGAGTGCCCTCAGCAAAAGGCCTTATTCCAGGAGCACTTTCCGTTTCTCCACCTGCAATGTGCAAGGGAGGTGCTCAGAGAATTTTACCACTTCTTGGAATCAAACCAGCAGCTTTACAGTTGAGCAAGGATAGCACTGACACTAACTGTGAAGGTAACCGTAGCCAGGAATTTCTTCATATCAGCAGCCTTCCAGACTGCAACAGCAATGTTTTCCAGTTGGAGGAGGTGATGGAAGAGAGGAGGCAACCAGAACATCCCTGCTTCAGATGAGCTGGATATGAGCACCTCATTTAACTCCAGTTTGTGTGAACATAACCCCACATGTGGTGCAATGTGTCTGGGTGATGTAGTTGTCACAGTTAAATAACTGGCAACTGTGTGAGGTGGCTGTGAGGCTTGGGTTAAAAGAGTCATTTAGAAAACCTGGTCTGGATTATGGAATGCAAACTGCTACAGGAAAGCATTATTATCAGAAAAGATTTTAAAGCGTGTTTTTGGGACAGGAGTTTGGAAACTCTCATCTGGGGGGATTCTGAGGAGAAATCCACAGTCACTAACTTGCGTTCAGAGTGCAGTGTATTTGACCACAGTCATCTTGTGTGCTTAAAAGGGACTTTTTTGTGTTAATGAGACCATTTTAGATTAAAATGTACTTTGTAATCCATGTCAATCATTAAATCTGGGTGTATTTATTAAAATAAGGGGGGTGTGTCGGAATATTGCAGAATAATCCAACCTCATGTTTGATATAATAAGCTAATTACATTAAAAAAACACTGAGTTAATCAATTCTGCAAATACTTGACAAGACAGCCCATTTAATCCCCTTTTGTTAAATTTTAAGGGTATTAATTATCAGATAGAAAGAAGTTAGTCAGTTATTAACCTTCAGTAATGAGAGTATTTCCTTATTCACAACAATAACTTTTCAACTTTTTTAGTATTGCTGTTTTCATGGTGTATGCATTAAATAGATTCATTCATCAAAGGTCAAAGATATCATAAAATTTCAAGCAAAATAGGTTGCAGGCTATAATGATCTTCAATCACAAATGATACATTATAGTGATAACGCTCGAGCAAGAGTCTTTCACTGCTTTCAGCTTTGCAGCGTGAGTTTTTTTCACTAATATAATTAAGATTCATGAGGTAAATCACAGAAAGACCATTCGGCCTTTGGCCAGGTTGGTTTTGTTTCTCAGTGAGTTGTACATTTTTGTGTAGATGCTCTTGAGCTATTGAAATGATTGTGATGGTAAGGTAACTACATGCATAATCTAATACCATCCATTATTTTACAGTTCGCCTTATTCTAAATTTAGATCACCAAACCATAGCAATTTTAAAACGTTCCCAAGTTTCATTTCGGTTTTAAGTATTATATTTTGTATCTCCATAAGCTTTTGATATAAGTGTCAACATAGTCAAATGTGCAATTTTTTATAGACCACTTTAACCAGCCGGACAATAATGTTCATCATAGGCTTGGGTTATGGAATTTTTTGGAGGGGAAACTATATTGCAGCTGGTGCTCTGAAACCGGTAGTTAATGTGTCTTTCAGTCTGGTGGACCAGTATGTTTATTAGGTTGAGCCATTCTGGCTGGAACTTTACTTGGCATGTTTAGGAGCGAGAACTCTACACATCACTAGATGCATGCATGTGCAGATCTTACTCTGAACAGTTAGAAGGGATAATAAATCAGTATTAAGGAGCTATAACCTAAAAGTGAGGTCCGTAGACTTAGTTAAGCAAGACCATTAACAATTGATGTTCTACCTGGTGGCAGTTTATTGCCGGGGAGCTCTTATCCTAAACGACCCTCTTGTGGACTGACCTGATTAACACTACACCCCTGTATGTTTCACCCGATGCCGTTGTTAACTAGTTATATTGTGTACCTTGTGTTGCCCTATTATGTATTTTCTTTTATTTTCTTTTATTTTCATGGACTTAATGATCTGTTGAGCTGCTCGCAGTAAAATACTTTTCACTGTACCTCGGTACACGTGACAATAAACAAAATCCAAAATTCAAATCCAAAATATGCAAATTGAGGTCTCATGGTAGACAGGGGCCGCCGATTCTCCAGCGACTGGAAAATCAGCAGCAATCGCGCCGATGCGGTCACCGCAGCCCCCCCCCCCTCCCCCCCCCCTCCCCCGCGATTCTCTGCGCTCGGTGAGCCGTTTGCCCGCCAAGTTCCGCTGAGTCCCGCCGGCGTTGTTTATGTATGGTCCTACCCGGTGGGACCTCGGTATTTTGGCTGCGGGGGCCGTCCTGGTGGGGGGCGGGGGGGAAACGACTCCGGGGGGGACTCCACGGTGGCCAGGCCCACGATCCGAGGCAACCGATCGGTGGACGAGCTCATTCTGGGGGGGACCTATGTTCCTCCACACTGGGCCCCTGTAGGGCTCCGCCATATTACCTGGGGGCCAACATGAAGACAGCCGTGGCGTGTATGGGCAGACCCGCGCCGGCCGTGGCGGGCTGGCTTTTGGCACCGGAGCAGCACACAGCACTCCGGCGCCATTCTATCCCCGAGGAAGGGGTGAATGCCTAGGCCTGGAGGCCCATTGACACGGTGTCACTCGCACCGGTTTTGACGCCGGCATCAACACTTGGCCGGGATTTCGGAGAATCCCGGCCAGGGACTTTTAGTGCCATATTAGGACAGAACTGTTCAGAGCAGGGTTTACCAAACTTTGAGCCATGGAAGTCCTGGTGACCTCCCAAGAGCATCGAGGAAACCCAAACATTCTCGTTTTGTTTATAAATTTAGAGTACCCAATTCATTCTTTTTTACAATTAAGGGGCAATTTAGCGTGGCCAATACACCTGCCCTGCATATCTTTGGGTTTGTGGGGGTGAGGCCCACGCAGACAAGGGGAGAATGTACAAACTCCACATGGATAGTGACCTGGGGCCAGGATCCAACCCGGGTCCTCAGCACCGTGTGGCAGCCGGTCTACCCACTAAGCCACTGTGCCACCCACAACCCGAAGCAATCTCATAATGTTGACATCCCTTTTTTGCCGCAAAATTAGTGCAAACACAGAAATCAAACGTAAACAAGTTTTTTCTAGCTATATCTATTCATATATTAATGTGGTGATAATTAAAAAGTTCTCTGATTCAAAATATGTAATTCTTATCCATTGTCATTTTCCACACACACACAAACTCACCCTCACACACACAAACACACTCACCCTCCCATCTCTCTCTGAGGTCCCCCGCCCACTACGTTCCAGAGGCCTGAAAACCCCATTCCCTTCCTGAGGCCCGAACTGCCAGATCCTTTCCTGAGGCCTGGAAACGATGCTCCGTTCCAAGGCCCAAAAACCAGCTCCATTCCCGAGGCAGAAACCCAGCTCCGTTCCCAAGGCCTGAAAACCCAGATTGGTCCGGTTGCCTGAAAACCCCATTCCTTTCCCTAGACTTAAAAACCCAGATCTGTTTCCGAGGCCCGAGAACGCCATCCCATTTCGAAGGCCTGATACTGCCACTCCATTTCCAAGGCCCAAAAATCCTGCTCTGTTGTCCAGGCCTAAACAGCCCAGTCCTTTCCCAAGGCCTGAACATCTGCTCCTTTCCTGAGGCCTGAAAACCCAGATCGGTTCCAAAGGCCTGAAAACCCTACTCTGTTCCTGAGGTCCAAACACCTGCTTCTTTCCTGGGGCCTGAAATCATGCTCCTTTACTGAGGCCAGAAAACCTGCTTCTTTGCCGAGGCCTGAAAACCATGCTCCATTCCCAAGGCCAGACAACATGCACCATTCTGCACCAGGGGCTGGTTTAGTACAGTGGGCTAAATAGCTGGCTTGTAATACAGAACAAGGCCATCAGCGCGGGTTCAATTCCTGTACCGGTCTTCCCGAACAGGTGCCAGAATGTGGTGACTAGGGGCTTTTCACAGTAACTTCACTTGTGACAATAAGCTATTATTATTATGGGGCAGCATGGTAGCATTGTGGTTAGCACAATTGCTTCACAGCTCCAGGGTCCCAGGTTCGATTCCCGGCTTGGGTCACTATCTGTGCGGAGTCCGCATGTTCTCCTTGTGTGTGCGTGGGTTTCCTCCGGGTGCTCTGGTTTCAAAGATGTACGGTTTAGGTGGATTGGCCATGCTAAATTGTCCTTAATGTCCAAAACTGCCCTTAGTGTTGGGTGGGGTTACTGGGTAATGGGGATAGGTGGGGTTACTGGGTAATGGGGATAGGGTGGAGGTGTGGACGTGGGTGGGGTGCTCTTTCCAAGAGCCAGTGCAGACTCGATGGGCCGAATGGCCTCCTTCTGCCCTGCAAATTCTATGATTCTATGATTCTTGAGGCCCGAGAACCTGGTTGTTCCCCGAGACCCAAAAATATGCTCCATTCCCGAGGTGGAAAACCTGCTCCTTTGCCAAGATATGTTCCGGATGCCTGAAAACCCTATTCATTTCCCGAAGCCTGAAAACCCTGCTCTGTTCCCCGGGCCTGAAAACCCTGCTCCGTTTCCCAGACCTGAAAACCCTGCTCCGTTCTCCAGCCCTAAAATCCCTGGTCTGTTCTCCAGGCCTGAAAACCCTGCTCTGTTTCCCAGGCCTGAAAACCCTGCTCCATTCCCCACGCCTAAAATCCCCACTCCATTTCCAAAGTATGAAAACCTTGCTCCGTTCCCCAGGCCTTAACAACCCGGTGCTTTCCCGAGGCCTGACAACCTGCTCTTTTCCCAAGACCTGAACACCTGCTCCTTTCCTGAGGCCTGAAAACCAAGATCCATTCCTGAGGTCTAAGAACTCTACTCTGTTCCCAAGGCCCGAAAACCTGCACCTTACCCGAAGCACGAAACCCTGCATCTTTCCTGAGGCCCGAAAAACTGCTTCTTTCCTGAGGCCTAACAATCTGTTTCTTTCCCAAGGCCTGAAAATCTGCTGCATTCTAGATGCCTGAAATCATGCTCCTTTACCGCGGCCTGAAAACATGCTTCTTTCTCGAGACCTGCAAACCCTGCTCCATTCTAAAGGCCGGACATCCTGCTTCATTCTTGAGGCCCGAAAACCTGCTTGTTCCATTCCCGAAGCCTGAAAATCCTACTCCATTCCAGAGGCCTGTAAACCCTCCTCTGTTCCTAATGCTTGAAACCCCCCCTCCATTCCTCAATTTCTGAGGTCTGAAAACCTGCTCCTTTCCCAATGCCCAAAAACCAGCTCCATTCCCCAGGCCTGAAAACCATGCTCTGTTTCCTAGGCCTGAAAACACTGCTCCATTCTCCAGGCCAAGAAACCTTGCTCCGTTCGCCAAACCTGAAAACCCTGCTCCATTCCCCAGGCCTGAAAACACTGCTCCATTCTCCAGGCCTGGAAACACTGCTCCATTCTCCAGGCCTGGAAACCCTGCTCCATTCGCCAAACCTGAAAACCCTGCTCCATTCCCCAGGCCTGAAAATCCTGCTCCATTGACCAGACCTGAAAACACTGCTCCATTTCCCAGGCCTGAAAACCTTACTCCGTTCACCAGGCCTAAACAACCCGGGCCTTTCCCGAGGCCTGACAACCTGCTCTTTTCCCAAGGCATGAACACCTGCTCCTTTCCTGAGGCCTGAAAACCCTACTCTGTTCCTGAGGTCCGCAAACCTGCGCCTTACCCGAGGCCCGAAAACCTGCTTCTTTCCCGAGGCCTGAAAATCTGCTTCTTTCCAGAGGCCTGAAAATCTGCTCCACTCTAAATGCCTGAAATCATGCCCCTTTACTGCTGCCCAAAAACATGCTTCTTTCCCGAGGCCTGAAAACCCTGCTCCATTCCCAAGGTGGGACAACATAAGAACATAAGAACTGGGAGCAGGAGTAGACCATCTGGCCCCTCGAGCCTGCTCCGCCATTCAATGAGATCATGGCTGATCTTTTGTGGACTCAGCTCCACTTTCCGGCCTGAACACCATAACCCTTAATCCCTTTATTCTTCAAAAAACTATCTTTCTTTATCTCAAAAGCATTTAATGAAGGAGCCTCAACTGCTTCACTGGGCAAGGAATTCCATAGATTTACAACCCTTTGGGTGAAGAAGTTCCTCCTAAACTCAGTCCTAAATCTGCTTCCGCTTATTTTGAGGCTATGCCCCCTCGTTCTGCTTTCACCCGCCAGTGAAAACAACCTGCCTGCATCTATCCTATTTATTCCCTTCATAATTTTATATGTTTCTGTAAGATACCCCTCATCCTTCTGAATTCCAACGAGTACAGTCCCAGTTTACTCAACCTCTCCTCGTAATTCAACCCCTTCAGCTCTGGGATGAACCTAGTGAATCTCCTCTGCGCACCCTCCATTCTTGAGGCCTGAAAACCTTCTTGTTCCCGAGACCCAAAAACTTGCTCCAATCTTCTATACGGACCCCGGAAGTGTAGCAGATTTTAGTTTAGACGGACAGCATGGTCAGCGCAGGCTTGGATGGCCAAAGGGCCTGTTCCTGTGCTGTACTTTTCTTTGTTCTTTCTTTGTTCTTTGTATTCCAGAGGCCTGAAAACCCTCCTCTGTTCCAAAGGCCTGAAACAACCCCCCCCCATCCATTCCTCCACTCCTGAGGCCGGAAAAACTGCTCCATTCCCAAGGCCTGAAAACCTGCTCCTATACCAATGTCCAAAAACCTGCTCTGTTCCCAAGGCCTGAAAAATCCTTTCCTGAGGCCTAAACGTTCCACCTGCTCAATTCACGAGGTCTGAACCACGCTGCTCCTTTCCTGAGGCTTCGCCGCGGCCCCGTTTCTGTCCGATTTGTCTCCTGCTGGCTGGCTCTTGTCTCACCTGGAGACCTCACTGTTAACTGCGGGCAATTCAACCAACAACAGCGAGATGGCATAATTCAATTGTGCCAATCAGAGCAAGGCCTCTTGGAGCAGTGGATGCAGATTCCAGTGCTCCAAAAGGTCTTGCTTCGATTGACTAATGGATTTCTCGAATTCTTTTTAAATTTTGCCCGTTCAAACCGGCATTTATCGGTCACATGGCAGGCCCTGCTTAGCGGTCTACCTGCAGACGCTTCACGGAACCCAGTAGATGCGGACCCCAGTTTGGGAACCCCTGGTTCAGAGCATGGCGATTCACATTCTGACCAGTTTTGCTGGCAATAAAGCCAAAGAGATTTCAAAAATGTTTTAATTATTATTTTTGGGAGGGAAGAGGACTACTTCTCCAAACTCCATGAAAATAATCTGGGCCGCTGTAGTCGCAGATCAGAATGCCCGTGAAGGCACAACACCCCTCCCCCCCCACCCCCCTCCCCCCTCCCCCCCATTTCCCCACATCCATCCTTCAACCACCTGGCCTTCCTTGCCCAACATTGCAACTGGCTGGATTTAACAAACTGTATCGGGACATCTGTTCAAGACGAGCATCTTGCCAGTTCTCTTTAAATGAAGCCTAGGCCTCAAAATGAATCATCAATGCTGTAACAAGCAGGCTGAATCCGAAATGTTAAAATTAACCAAGATATTTAAATTTTTGGAAGTTAGAATAGGGACCGTTCCTGTTGTGTCAGCATTCCAATTAGCTTTATGGGTTCAAACAGATGAACCCATGTCGGCACTGGATTTTACACTCCGTCTCTTCTCAAATCCCCAATCTTCTCTAGAGAGCAGTGTTAATTTTGCTGCAGCGAGTTCAGGCTCTGAACCCGAATTCAGACTGCAAGTTTAACAATAGTGCAGGTATTGCTTCACACCAACGCTAAACCTGTACTTTATATTTACTCATATATGCTGCAAGGCAATTCGTTTCCTCAGCACGGCAAGTATTATGTCAGTTACTTACTTTCTTATTAACGTCAGGACATTGGCCCAAAACAAACTTGGAGCAGAATTCAGGCAGTGCACTGATATTTGCTTGCATGAAGCTGTATTGCAACCAGGAAATCCTTCGAGAAAGCTTTGAATCAGTGAATGAAATCCAGAGGAATAATAATAATAATAAAAACCTGTTCTTCACATCTTTACCAATATGCATAGAATCTGTAGAAGTCATTAGTGGCACAGTGGTTAGCACTGCTGTCTCACAGCTCCAGGAACCCGGGTCAAATTCCAACCTCAGGTACTGTGTGCAATTTACACGTTCTCCCTGTGTCTGCGTGTGTTTTCTCCGGGTGCTCCGGTTTCCTCCCACAGTCCAAAGATATGCAGGTTAGGTAGATTGACCATGCAAAATTGCCCCTCAGTTTCCTGGGATGTGCAGATTAGGTGGGGTTACAGGGATGGGGTGGGGGAGTGGGCCTGGGTAGGGTGCTTTTTCAGAGGGTTGCTGCAGACACGATGGGCCAAATGGTCTCCTTCTGCACTGTAGGGATGCTATAATTTTTTTAAATAAATTTTGAATACCCAATTTCTTTTTCAATTAAGGGGCAATTTAGCGTGGCCAATCCACCTAACCTGCACATCTTTGGGTTGTGGGGGTGAAACCCACGCAGACACGGGGAGAATGTGCAAACTCCTCACGGACAGTGACACAGGGCCGGGATTCAAACCTGGGTCCTCAGTGCCGCAGTCCCAGTGCTAACCACTACGCCACATGCCGCCCATGGGATTCTATCTAATTCTAAAATGTAATTGTGCAAGAATCACTTTCAAAACCATCTCTAATCAATTTCAATCTAGTTTTTAGTGGGGATTCCACCACATCATAAAACAGTTCATGATTTTGAACTATTCCTGGAGGACATGTGGGTATGAGGTGTGGGAATGGTAAATTGGTGCAGTAGGAGACACTTCTGATGTTTGGGCAAATTATATTTTTCAATTTAATTAAAAGGAGCATTTTACTTTGCATTACCTTGTACGACATCTCATCAGACTGATTTCAATATAGCACTTGGTGACAGCTGGAAATTACCAAAATAATAAACATAAGAAGATGCTCTTTACTTTAGGCTGATTCAATCTTGGGATGTGATTGCATCAGTTACTTTTTTTTAATATTCAAGGGCAATTGACCAGATCAGTAAAATCTGATAAAACATTTCCTTGCTCAGCACTGACCTTAGAGTTCATTTACACCAGCAGAAATTCCATGTTAATGCATTGAACTCCCAGGAAAGCAAAAAGGAACTTGCATTTATTTGTATTTTATTATGACCTCCCAAAGCCCTGAACTACCAATTAATTGCTTTTAAAGTATAGGAAAAGACTTTAATCTGTTTCTGCATTCCCTCCCATACTCTGAACTCCATAGCAACTGAAGTTCAGACACTGAGGGCCACATTGTAACCAAAATAGCAGCCATGCCACACTCTCACGTTGTGGCCGACACTGAACATCACCTTAACGAAGGCGTTAACACAGGAATTACAAGCATACACAGGAAGTATTCAGACTATCCACCCCACAGAACTCTTGGAACCTCTTGGAGCCTCAGAGCAGGGTGAGGGCAGTGCTGCCAGTGGCTGCAAATGTGAATGTGCCTTTGAAATTCTTTCTATTGGGATCCTTCCAAGTTACGGCAGGCAACATATGCAATACTTTGGCTATCAGGGCAGGTCAAAGACTAGGAATCTGACGGCAAGTAACTCACCCCCTGACCCCCCAAAGCCTGTCCACCATCTACAAGGCACAAGTCAGGAGTGTAATGGAATAATCGCCACTTGCCTGGATGAGTGCAACTCCAACAACGCCCAAGAAGTCCGACACCATGCAGGACAAAGCAACCCGCTTGATTGCTCCCCCTTCGACAAACATTCAAACCCTGCACCACCGACGAGCAGTGGCAGCCATGTGTCATCTACAGGATGCACTGCAGTAACCAATCAAGGTTCCTTAGACAGCACCTTCCATACCCATGATCACTACCATCTAGAAGGACAAGAGCAGCAGATACCTGTGAACCCCACTACCTGGAAGTTCCCCTCCAAGTCACTCACCCCTCTGACTTGGAAACATATCGCCGTTCCGAAACTGTCACTGGGGCAACATCTTGGTACCCCCTCCCTAACAGCACAGTGGGTGTACCTACACCTCAAGGACTGCTGAGGTTCAAGAAGGCAACTCACCACCACCTTCTGAAGGGCAATAAATGCTGGCCTAACCAGCGACGCCCACATCCCGTAAATGAATTTTAAAAACTCCCATTTTGCTGTCCAATCCCCCATCAGAGGGATGAGAAAAGCTCCTTTTACCAAGAGAAGGGATTTCAGTGTGTTCTCTCGGACCAGCGGGAAGTATTCGGAGCATGCAGGATAGTGAGCTTCCCAGTCGTGTGGATGCCATCGGCTGCAATTGAAAATATTCAATGTTGAGATGTGTTGCAACCACACGGGCTCTCATTTGTTCAACGCATGGTGCAATCACACTCAGCACATCATGTTGGTGAATCCCTCGGCACTATTCTGGCAGAAATCATGATGCTTTTGTTCTGCTCCAGTTGGCTATTCCATTAATCTTTCAGCACCATCTCAAACCAGAATGTTTTCTGCAGCAAGAGCTATCCACTCCACACCTGGCTCATGACCCCCTCTCCTAACCCAACCAGATGTGTTCAGCATATAGATATCGAGAACCATGCACCACAAGAGACATCATCCATCAAACCATTGGGGTGCTGAAGCAAGGGCTCTGCTGCCAGCACCGTTCTGGTAGAACTCTGGAGTCAATGCACCAATTTGTTGTTGTCTGTTGTATCCTCCACAACTTGGTCATTGTCAATCCTGCTTCCCACCAAGATTTCAACGAAAAAGGTGTGGGATGGGGGAGAAAGAAGAGACGAAGCAGCAGGAGTAAAAGCTGGAAGGGAAATAGTCTTTCCATCAATGTTCCGGCTGAGCTGTCCGTGAGCACCACATTCAACTTCTACACAACCTAGATCCTTATTATTCAGCAGTCCCAACCTGACCATCCCTCTGTTACCAACCATCATATTTTCCTTCTGGCCACAATTATGAAAAAAAAAGACAGCAATAGACAACCGTTCCAACTGAACTCTATACAATAAAACATGCCAATATTCCATATAAAACTCAACTAATCACCTTGCGCATTTCCTGAGTGCCTATCTTGTAGCTTCCTTTGCTTGTCCTGGTGCTCCGACGCAGGTTTTGCACAGTGACTGCAGCTTGAATGGTGGAGGATAGATAACTTTCACTGGGGTAGACTACAGGTGGCCAGGTTGGACCAACAAGCTTTGTATCCAGGAGGCTCGGCTTAAATTGTACCACCTCACCATGAGCAGTTGCTGTCTGGATTGGCTGACTGACAGAACTGCATAGACCTTGGCAGACTAACCAGGGTGGGTGGACAAATACTCCAGAGTACTGTTGCCACTTTCCTAAGGCAGAACCTCAGCAATCCTAGTCATCTGCAGGACTATCAATGGGCATGGGATAATCATATGTTGTGATTCCCACTACACATTGAAGCATCCAACACATTTTTAGCCCTTTGTTTTGTCTATAGAGCTGTCCTTTGAATTTGACAAATGAATGGTTTTAAAAAGTTCTGGACAATAATAAATCTTCTTGTTACCCCACTGTTTACTCATTCATACTACTAAATAACAGCATGCCACCCAATGTTACAACCAAAAAACAAAGTTTATTGTTTAATTAAAATGTTTTTTCTGAAAAATCTGAGGGAAGATCTTAGTACAAAAGTGCTTCACAGAGGTACTAACAAAGATAATGTGAAGTAAGCTGTAACCTCTCCAGTTTGGAATGCTGGGGTACAAGTCATTTCCGGATTTTCGAATGGTGTTTCAGTGTGTGAACAGAAAACATCTTCCATATAAATATTTATCTGAAACATAAAACAGTGCAGAAACAAAGCAGTAATAAAAAAGGTTTATTTATCCAACTGATGTATTTTCCATATTTTTGCTCCCAAGTATGGTATAAACAGGATGCCAACGATACCAAGAGCATGCTTGGGTTTGTTCAGAAGGTTTCTGGACAACCGGTGTTTCTGAACAATAGATTTCTGAGCAGGACAGGTACTTCTTAATCGAACTGGGCGATCATATAATTGATGTATGAAACAATCAGTGAAGACAAGGAGCGGGGATTTTCTGGCCATTCGTTCCGTTGGGATTTTCCCAGTACCACTGGTGGAAATCCCCCCTGCACAGGTTCGCTGGTGGCGGAGGGGATGAACAATGGGAAACCCCATTGGCAGCAGCGCGATCAGAAGACCCCGCTCCTGGTCAATGGCAAACTGTGATCACTGGGTAGAAATTATAAAAACAACACAATTGGAAGTGGCTTTTTTACCTTTTGCAATATTTGTATTGGTACAAATAAAGCAGCAAAGACTGAGGAAGGTAGGTATTGTTAAATGAGGAATACAGTCATCACAAATTCAAAATAACAGTTGGATGTAACTGTAACTACTGAAATGTTGGGCGCGATCTTCCGGCCTTGTTATACTCAAGTGTAAGAGGCTGGTGGATAGCGGGAGGCTAAAAATGGGAACCGCGCCAGGCGCCAGTTTGCGATGCAACCAGCCCACTCCTGTAGTAGAAATCGAGATCTCGCCATAACGTGGAGAGAAACCAATTATCACCACTAAACCCCATTTTCACACAACTAACGAGAGCTACCGCATATCCATCTGTACATAGCCTCCTGTAATTCAGAGGCCTCCCCAGAGGCCTGACGCCAATTAGTACTCCATTTTAAAACGTAAACCTGACTGAAGGGCTGCTGCGAGTGTTGTGTTCTGCTGTTTCAGATAACACAGGCTGCTACTTGATGCAGTCTTAACTAAAGGATGCTCCAGACTCTGAAATGAGTTCAATGTGTTTATTGAACTATTTACACAGTTCTTAAATGAGTTTGACTGTCTGTGAATCTAACTGTAGTAACTCACTCTAACTGTACCAGCTTGCTCTAAGCTTGGGGTGTGATGCTGCTGATCAACCCTGTCTAACTCTCTGGATGTCTGTCTGTGGAAAGAGACAGGGTGTGAGTGCCTCAACCCTTTTATAGTTTTTATATCATGCCCCCTTGTGGTGATGCCACCTTTGAGTGTCCTGACTCCCCATTGGTTGTGTCCTATTCTGAGTGTTCATTGGTTGCATGTTTGCATATCATGACTGCGGGGAGTCGAGGAGGTGAGTAGACATATTTGCTCACAGGCAAAGATCCCGGGGCGCGCTGGGCCTGCTGCCCTTCAGCTTGGTGGGGGATGGGGGACCCTCGGCTGGGGGTGGGGGACCCTCCGCAGGGGTGGGAACTGAACACTGCGGGAGGCAACACCACACATGCAGCAGCCAACATCCAAATACCCAGGGGATGGGACACAGCTCCGGGGGATGCAACCCATGACCGGAGGGTGGGTGAGTGCCATGGGATGGGGGCCAGTTGATTTTGTAGGCGGGTGTACAGAGTATCAGGCTCGGTGAGCGGGGCCCGCTGCGGCCTGGTGTATGTGGGGAGGGCGTTCCGGGTAGGGTGGTCGGGGGGAAATCAATGGGAAATGGAGGGTCCCGGGGTGGGAATCACCACTGTTTGTCGGTCTAACACCCTCTCCCAATGCCTTACAGGTGTTGAGCGCTATGGCAGGGATGTTGGAAGCAGACGTTGCCCTAGTGATGCTGGTGCTATGCGATGTGGTCAGACGCCAGAAAAGGCGGCAGTAGCAGCGTCTGCAGATGCTCGAGGCGGCAGCCCATGTGCCGGACCCCACCCCTTACCCTGAGGACCCGGCCGCCCATCAGGCCAGGGAGGGAACCAAAGGGGGAGTCCCGCGATGGCCCAGGATGTACAGGCACCGCTGGTCATTCGAACAAATGATGGATGGTGTGTGCCGCAGGAGGCTCTGTCTCAACAAGGAGACGGTGCGACACCTATGCTATAGCCTCGCGGACTTGGCACCACATGAAGAAGAAGGACACTCGCTCCTGCCACAGGATGCTGGGTCACTGTCCTGCTGTCTGTGTGGAGTCTGCACGTTCTCCCCATGTCTGCGTGGGTGATGTACCGTCAATTCACCAAGACTGAGAGAGTGAGTGAACATTAGGCTTTATTAATCATGAACTTACCTGGCCAGAGCCAGTTGTACAGATGAGTGCCACCCACAGGTGTCCGGTCCATATATGGCCCCGGTGAGGGCGGAGCCAGAGGTGTTACAGTACAGTATCTGGAAGTAGCTTGTATCACCACATCCTGGTCATAGGTTACAGTATCATACAAACAGCTCATGCATTAGGTGAATACATTCACCACATTGGGTTTACTCCCACAGTCCAAAGACGTGCTGGTTAGGTGGATTGGCCATGATAAATTGCCCTTAATGACCAAAAACGGTTAGGAGGGGTTATTGGGTTACGGGGATAGGGTGGACGTGAGGGCTTAAGTGGGTTGGTGCAGACTCGATGGGCCAAATGGCCTCCTTCTGCACTGTATGTTTTATGTTCTAGGATCATTCCAGGGCTTGAGTGGGGACCTGTCTGGTATCTCACAGCCCACAGCCGCATTCGGCAGGTCACGAATCCCCAGCATGCCCGGGCGGAAGATTACATTGTTTTTGACATGGAACAGGCCCAATAGGATGCCCGGGTAGCAGGTTTCTCCACCATTGCTGGGATGCCTCAGGTCCAGGGAGTCATAGATGCCACGCACATTGCCCTGCGCTAAACGGTCATCTGGGGTTGCCCTATGTTAACCAAAAGGGGTTCCGCTCCCTCAACATACAGCTCGTGTGCGACCACCAAATGAAGATAATACACATGTGTACACGCTTCCCGGGGAGTGTGCATGACAGCTACATCCTGGGTCAGTCGGTCATCCGTGCCCTCTTCGAGGAGCACCCCAAGATGGCCGATTGGCTTTTGGGGGGTAAGGGGTATCCTCTGAGGACCTGGTTAATGAGGTCAGTATGGAGATCGAATTGGAGACCCAGTACAATGAGGCCCATGCAGCCATCCAGGCTATCATACCTCAACACTGGAGCCCCGCAAGGATTTGTGCTCAGTCCTCTACTGTACTCCCTATACACCCATGACTGTGTGGCAACATTTAACTCCAACTCGATCTATAAGTTTGCGGATGATACGACTCAAACAATGACGAATCAGACTACAGGAGGGAGATAAATCACTTGGTTGCATGATGCACTGAAAACAACCTCTCTATAAATGTTGGAAAGACCAAGGAACTGATCATCGACTTCAGGAAGTGCAGCACGACACACACTCCCGTCTGCATCAATGGCTCCGAAGTGGAGATGGTTGATAGCTTTAAGTTCCTGTGGATCACCATCACCAACGGTCTGTCCTGGTCCACTCCCGTTGATGCAACAGTCCAGAAAGCCCAACATGTCTCTAATTCCTGTGTAAGCTAAAGAAATTTGGCATGTCTGCATCGATTCTCACACAAACTTCTACAATGTGCGATAATGAGCATCCTATCCGGCTGCATCACAGCCTGGTATGGCAACTGCTCAGTCCAAGATCGCAAGAAATTGCAGACTGTGGTGAACTCAGCCCAACGCATCACACAAATGTGCCCCACATTGATTCTGTATACACCGCTCGCTGCCTCAGGAAGGCAGGCAGCATTATCAGAGACCCTTCCCACCCAGGCATTGCCTTCTTCCAGACCCTGCCATCAGACAGAAGGTACAGAAGTCTGAAGACTCGCACATACAGACATAGGAACAGCTTCTATCCCGCAGCTACAAGACTCCTCAACGACTTCCCCTCAGACTGATCTGTTCCCTGAAAGAACACTATTCACGACGCCCTATGCTGCTCTTGCTCATGTATTTGCTTTGTTTGGCCCCTTGTTCCGCACTGTAACCAATCACTGTTTGTCGATGTACCATTTGTCAATGTTCTCTGTTGATTATTCTTGTGTCTACTATGTACGTACTATGTACGTTCCTCGGCCACAGAAAAATACTTTTCACTGTACTTCGGTACATGTGATAATAAAACAAATCAAATCAATCAATCAATCATTCAATTGAGTGAGCAGTGCATCGGACTTCTCAAGATGCGGTTCGGATGCCTCGACTGCTCCGGAGGTGCATTCACCGCCCGGAGGATCGCCCGCTATGTTCATAGAATTTATCATAGAATTTACAGTGCAGAAGGAGGCCATTCAGCCCATCGAGTCTGCACCGACTCTTGGAAAGAGCACCCTACCCAAGGTCAACACCTCCACCTTATCCCTATAACCCAGTAACCCCACCCAACACTAAGGGCAATTTTGGACACTAAGGGCAATTTATCATGGCCAATCCACCTAACCTGCACATCTTTGGACTGTGGGAGGAAACCGGTGCACCCAGAGGAAACCCACACACACACGGGGAGGATGTGCAGACTCCACACAGACAGTGACCCAAGCCGAAATCGAACCTGGGACCCTGGAGCTGTGAAGCAATTGTGCTATCCACAAGGCTACCGTGATGCCCACAAATGTTGTTCTCTACAACCTTGTACAGCAGCAGGGCAGCGAGCTGCAGGTTGGTGACAAGGAATATGTGGCCACCACAGTGAGGAGGAGAAGGTGGGGGAAGGGGACGACCAGCAGGGGCTGGAAGACGAGGCCGGGGAGGAACCGGAGGCCCACCTGGAGGCTTTGGACAGGCAGCAGCGGTGATGGGAGCCAAGGAGGCCCTCATACTCGCCTGATTCATTTAGTATGTCCATCGTCACATCCTTACCCACTCCATTCACATTACTCCAGTGTGCTGGGACTGTGTCGGCACTGTCAGCGGGTCACTGTCGAGGGCAAGGGGTGATGATAACAAGCAGAGAGCTGAGCGCTGGTGCTCCTCAATCTATGCATTAGTCTGACCCCTGCCTGTCTGCTGAGTGCTCGCTCACACCCATCACCTGCACGCGGTGATGCATTGCGGAAGAAAGTGACAGAGGCTTCCTACTGGTTGTGCACAAGTGTGTTTACTGTTCAATCTATGTCTCCACTCTCCCGATGGTGCAACTCCTCACCCACCCACCCCACCTCCTTCACCCCAGACCCCCTGCCTACCCTGGATCCCCTGCCCCAGTGCCCTCAGTGATCTTCGATGTGCTTTGCCC
The DNA here is from genome assembly GCF_902713615.1 of Scyliorhinus canicula. Classification (NCBI taxonomy): domain Eukaryota; kingdom Metazoa; phylum Chordata; class Chondrichthyes; order Carcharhiniformes; family Scyliorhinidae; genus Scyliorhinus; species Scyliorhinus canicula. The sequence goes on along the minus strand of NC_052153.1, from coordinate 119,289,218 downwards.
TCCTAGCTGTACCACTACATCTAGGTGTGTCCCTAGGATGCATATCTGAGGTGGAGGCAGCCAGCGGCTCACCTTATCCCATAGCCTTCGATGCTCCTGGCAGGCATCTTCTGGGGGCTCTGGGGTCGGAGGGCCCCGGCTCACTTGTCAATGGCCCATGCACAGAAGTGCCGCTCTGCACCGTGTGCTGACCCCGAGACGCAGCCTCATCAGAGGGGTGGAACTCAGGAGAGCTGGTGGCCACTGTCGCCACTCCATGGGACTCAGTGACCCCTCCTACCAGCCTGTGCCCATAGGGCCCTGGGGTTCGAAGGAGGTGAGAATTCTCAAGTCTGGCTCCCCACCACCAGTATGGGCCATCTCCCGCCAATTATGGAAGAGCTTTTCCTGAGAGGCACAGAGAGGGCATCGTTAGCCAGATGCATGATTCACAGTTTTGGAGGGGTGGAAGGGGTGGGTGGAGAGAGTGCTGAAGGCGGAGTGGGATGGAGGCAGGGTTGAGGGTCACCTAGGGACTGTCGCCTTGGGAGTTGGGGGGTTGGTGTCTACTCACTCGGGCTGCCCAGTGTAGGTCGTTGACCTTCTTCCGGCCTGGTCACACTGCCAGAGCTGACAGCTGCTGCCACCTCATCCCAGGCACCACTGGCTACCTTGTGGCTCACCCTCCAGGACCCTCAGGGGAACAGGACATCTCTCCTGGCCTCCACCATGTCCAGGAGCCTCCTCAGGTCAGCATCCCCGAATCTTGGGGACGGTCACCTCGGCGCCATTGTTGCGAGCTGGCTGGGGTTGGCTGAGCAAGTGTAGCTTAAATACTGCTCGACCTTGTTAGCGGGGGCTGGAGAGCACGATCCTGGCGAATCAGCTGGTGAGCCAGCATTCGGGACGGGTAGCCCGCGAGGCCTCGTTAAATGGACCAATCAACATTGAATAGCATTGCCGGCCTCACTGGGTCGGGCACCGGGAAACCCACGACAATTCCCGCTCTCTAGCACACTTAGAAATGTGTCTGGAGAATCGTGCCCATTGTTTCACATTAGCGAAACAATATTCAAGTCAATACATAGTAAAGTTTTTCTATCAATGCATCTAACTTGACCTCTGAGTAAACTCTACTCTTCATTTTGCATTCTTCGCTATCTGTCTTCCTTTGATTAGCATTAGTTTTGCCAATAGGCATTAGAGTGTGTGCTGTTGACAGATAAGGTAAACATAGACCACCTGTTCAACCATATGAGTGTGAAAAAGGATCCAGTTGAACCCTGGATTACTATTCCAAAAAGAAAATCCCCATAGCTCCCAAACTCCTTAACATACAAACCAGAAATGAAATTATGTTTATTTCTTTTTTTTTAATAAATATTTTTATTCTCCTTTTTCACATTTTCATCCAAATTTACACCCACCAACAATCAATCAACGGTAACAAATACAATGTCAATCCCATGGCCAACAATTTCTCCCTCCCACAACCCTCAACATTTTAAATACAAACATCAAAGAAAAGGATTCAGGGATCCATCATACTATATTTATTTCTCATGACGCAACTGCAGAAACTATTTACAGTTCTTTGCAGATCAAATGCATTATTACATGCAATGCAAACCTTGCAAAGAAAAAAAAAATTACATTTTTAAACTCCAGTCATTCATTTATTTCTCCTCTCGAGTAAGGAATTAAAAATAACCACAATCACATGGCACCTCCAATGTGCTTCTAGTTAAAGAAACAAATTGCGACTTGTGTGGAGTCGGAACCGAAGTTTTTCAAATGATTCTGCTGTCCATAGTTACACATAAGAAAAAGTAGTTCAAAAGCAAAGCCTTTTGAGCACTCTAGATAACACCAAACTTATACTGGAGTTATAGACTGAAATGCCATCTATAATAGCATTTAGGTTTAAATAGGTTTTGGCAGGGCTGTAAAAGATAATTTTCTTCTTTTCCAATTTGGAATGAAATAATAATTAAAATTCATTACAGTGGAAGGTCAACCAAAAGTGAGTTTAATTGCAAGATATGGAAAATAAAAACACTTGAAAGAGGCAAATATGTTTGGGCCCAAGGCCATTTATATTAGCGATGAAAAACCGAGCTGTCATCAGAGACCAGGACAGGAAATACATCTGGTTTGACATGATTCTTTTTCAACAAATAAAACAAGGATAAGAAGCAATGGTGCTGTAAGGATGACATGCTTACTAAAGGGCTTTGTGGTGCAGGATCCATTAGGAAATGTCCTTTCCATGAAAGCTAAGACAGATCAGGTTTCCTATAAATGAGCCACACTAAAGCAAAAGCCTGTTTGTCAGCAGATGTTTAACTACAATGGCATTCAAACCCTTCCTCATGTTTTTCAAGCACTGCCAAAAGATATATTAGCAGCACTAAAGCAAATTAATCCTGGTCTCTAGATTACTAATCCAGAGCATTCCATTACTTTGCCCTCCGTTCTCATTTACATTTTTTTATGAGAATGTTACAAATTAAGAACATACTGAACACTGGTCAGTGGGATTAATAGGTAATTTGCATAACACCAATCGCCTCAACCGGAGCGGATGACACCAAAAGGGAGAAATTTTCAACTCTTCCAATCGAGCAAGGTTAAAAAAACAGTAATTTAGGACAAATTTGTTGCAGTGTGGAATTCCTAGTCTGAGCTGTGACTGAGCCTTTTATGGAATTCCTAGTTTGAGCTGTGACTGAGCCCTTTTGTCTTGTCTTTTCAGTGACTAAAAATGGTCTGAAATTCTCTGGAAGACTCAGAGTGCGATCTAACAGCCAGGAGGCGCTGGGCATGAATCCAAGCGGGACGGTTAGAATCCGAAATCGGGAACTGCTCCGGGTGCCAATCAGTTTCCGAACAAACCGGCCTGCTCCCGTTGGTGAGATCCGAATCCCAACATGATGTGGCGAGAAACGAATAATCACCAATTAAAGCCAATCTTCAACCCATTAATGGGAAGAACCCCTATCTAACGGCCTCCCGTGATCTAACTGGCTTCTCAGCAGGAGGTCACATGAAATGAAATGAAAATGAAATGAATGAAATGAAATGAAAATCGCTTATTGTCACGAGTAGGCTTCAATGAAGTTACTGTGAAAAGCCCCTAGTCGCCACATTCCGGCGCCTGTCGGGGAAGGCTGGTACGGGAATCGAACCGTGCTGCTGGCCTGCTTGGTCTGCTTTAAAAGCCAGTGATTTAGCTGAATGAGCTAAACCAGCCCCTCATGACCACCCTTTCACACACCTATTTAAAAACATGAAGCTAGCGCACTGGCTGCTGTGGGGGTCGGAGGAGGTGAGGAAATCGGACAATCAGCTCAGGGGCACCAGGGCAGGTAGGGCATCGCCCTGGGCTGGGGGCAAGGGGCTTAGCACCCACCGGTCCAATATGCCACTCCCCTGATCGTGTATACCCATAGCAGCGGCACCTTCAGCTTCTGCCTGTCCGTCCCAACGAACACTTCCAGGACAGAGCCTTGTCTGGTAATCTGGTGCAGGTCACTGACCTTGGCGGCTTCTGACCACACAGCTGAAGCCCATTGCTGATAGGGAATTTGCAATGTTAGTAATGTGAGCACGTCACAGCTCCCAAGTGGATTCCCATGGATAGACATGGCAAGAGCTGGGCTTTAACACTGGGAACATCCCCGCACACACACGGTGGGTGTGTGGATTGAGTAGGGACCTGCGCCTGATCCAAGTACTGTTCCCGGTGGGTCAGGTACACTGGAACCCCAGCTGTGGCCAGTGGTGTGTGTACAGGGTGGGGTTTCCCAGCACAGCCAGCTTGTAAGATGGCACCCTGAGGCAAGGGTGGGGGAGGCTTGGAGGACCTGAGGGTCGCGGGGTGCAAGCCATAACTGGTGGTCAGTCCCTCCAATTCCTTACAGATATCACAGTATGGATGATACTGTGGACCCCGCAGCAGTTTCACTCGCAGCAACGTTGGCAGTTCAGGCGGCCAGCCACCGGAGAATGCGATGGCAGCTCTGACAGGGGCTCGAGGTGGCACCCCATGTGCGGGGGCCCGCCCCACACCCTGAGGACCCAGCTACCCATCAGGCCAGGGAGGATCCAGAGGGAGAGTCCGGCGACAGCCCAAAATGTATAGGCGCCACTGGTGGTTCAAAGATATGTCGGACAGAATGTGCCACAGGAGGTTCCGCCCCAACAAAGAGATGGTGCGGCACCTATGCCATGTCCTTGTGGATTTGGCACCCATGGAGGACGATACCTGCTCCTGGTGGCCGTCAAGGTAACCGCAGCCCTGAACTTCTACCCCCAGGAACATTTCAGGGATCGAGCGAGAATTGTGTGGCATTTCACAACCTACAGCCCACAACTGCATCTGTGAAGTGACGGATGCCCAATATACCCTGGGCAGCTGACTATATAAACTTTGACCAGGTCCAAGCCCATCAAGATGCCCAGGTAGCAGGATTCTCCGCTATCTCCAGGCTGCCCCAGTTCCAAGGGGTAATGGATAATACGCATGTCGCCTTGTGTGCACCCGGCCGTCTGGGAGTGTCCTTCATCAACAAGAAGGAGTTCCAGTCCCTGAATGCTCAAATCATGTTCAACCACCACATGAAGATCATGCACGTGTGTGCACGCTTCCCCGGGACTGTGCACGACAGCAACATCCTGGGGCAGTCGGACATCCCTGACCTCTTTGAGGGACATCCCACGATGACCAGTTGGCTCTTGGGAATAAGAGCTTAGGACCTGGCTAATGACACTAGTGTGGAGGCTGATGACAGATGTGGAGATGATATCACATGGCCCATGTGGCCACCCGGACTGTCACTGAGTGGAGCATCGGACGGCTTAAACTGCAGTGCCGATGCCTCGACTGCTCCGCTGGTGCCATGCACTACACCCCCTAGAAGGTCGCTTTGTAGCGGTCTGCTGTGCCCTACACAACCTGGCACAGCATCGCTCACTTTGTAGTGGTCTGCTCTACACAACCTGGCACAGCAGCGGGACGACGTGCAGGAGGTGGAGGAACGTGTGACCTCATCAGAGGAGGAGGACGAAGAGAAGCTGGACCAGGAGGGGCTGGAGGATGAGCCAGGGGAGGACCTACAGGAGCAGTCGGAGGATGGAGGACATGTGGTGACAGCAAGGGTCCGGAATGCCTGGAGGGCCAGGGAGGCCCTCATCCTCACCCTCTCATAGCACATGGCTTTGTCCATCATCTAACCCACTCTCCCCGTCATACCACCTAACCCCCCTCCCCAACCCAACCCGCATCTCCATCCCCTCCTCTCACCAACCCCAACAATTCCCAACCCGCCCAACCCCACCCCCTCAAGCACCGTGTTCCACCCTCCCAGGGTCTGAGTTTCATCACTGCAGGGCGATGGGTCTGTGTTGGCACTGGCAGCGGGTCAATGTTCAATGCAGGAGGGTGATGATAACCCACTGTGAACTGAGCTCTGGTTCTCATCAACTATGGCACAGACTGACTCCTGTCTGTTTGCTGACAGCACGCTCATACCCAGCACCTGCGCGTGGTATACCTTGGTGAGGAAGGCCTAGATCTAGGGTCACTGTGCCCGGGAGACATGGCCAGGGGAGGGCGGAATGCACCCATAAGAGAAAATGCAGGAAAATCTCAGCAGGTCTGGCAGCATTTTGTAAGGAGAGAAAAGAGCTAGCGTTTTGAATCCAGGAGACACTTTGACAAAGGGTCATCTGGACTCGAAACGTTAGCTCTTTTCTCTCCCTACAGATGCTGCCAGACCTGCTGAGATTTTCCTGCATTTTCTCTTTTGGTTTCCGAATCCAGCATCCATGCTTTTATCTGGGGCTTAGTGCAACTGGGGAGAGGGGTGTAGGCCAGTCTGCAGTGCAGATTAAGGTGGCTGAGGCTTCAACTGTCTCGGGTGTAATGTGTTTTAATGGTTTACAATGATAACCCTAACTGCCTCTAGCCACTGATGTTGCTGTCCCCCCTCCCCCCATGTCCTCTCAGTGATCTTCCATCTACTTATTCCTCCATGCCGTTACGTCTAGGTGTGTCCCCAGGATGCCCATCAGAGATGGAGGCAACTTGGTGCTTATCGCACCCTGCAGCCTTTGATGCCCCTGCAGGGTGTCCTCTGGAGGGCCTGGGCCAGAGGGCCCCAGCCAACTTGCCAGTGGCACAGCCTCACCGTGCTATTCTGTTCCACCCGCTGACCCCGAGATGCACCATTGTCAGGATGGGGGACTCAGGAGAGCTGGTGACCTCTATCGTCTCCTGTAGGGAGGCTCCGGGTTGGCCACCAGAGCTCCATCCTCCCAGTCAGTGCCCGTAGTGCTCTGGGAGCCACCTTGGGATGGCGGGGGAGCTGGATTAAGCTTCAAAGGCCCCTGTGTCAGCTGTCTCTGCCAGCCCTGGTGGCTCCCCATTGTCTGCACCACGGAGTCACTGCCCATAGCAATACCCTTCAGAGACCAGGCCACGCTCTGCAGTGCTTCACCAATGTCAACCAGCGACTGGGAAATGCCCCGGATGCCTGGGTAATGCCTATCTGAGATTGGGACACAGTCATGACCCAGTAGTAAAGAGGCTAGCACTGTTGCTTCACAGCGCCAGGGAGCAGTCAATTCCCAGCTTGGATCACTTTCTGCAGAATTTTCACATTCTCCTCGCGTTTGTGTGGGCTTCTTCCAGGTGCTCCGGTTTCCTCCCACTGTCCAAAGATTTGTAGATTAGCGGGATTGGCCACGCTAAATTGCCCTTAGTGTCCAAAATGGTTAGATGAGGTTACTGGGTTACGGGATAGAGTGGAGGTGTGGGCTTGGGGAGTCAGCTCTTTCCAAGGGCCGGTGCAGACTCAATGGGCCAAATGGCTCTCATCTGCACTGTAGATTCTATGATTCTATGACTGGGACATGCTCTGGAATGCCTCGGTAAGGTCCACCTTTGTCTGGGTCACATCCCCCAGTGACTGGGACATGCTGTCATGGCCCTCAGCTACGGTCATCACTGACTGAGCATCGCCTTGCACATCAGCACCATCACTCATGGTGCTGACATTATGCTCCAGGCTTTCCACTGTGGTTGCCACCCGAGCAGTGCTGGCCTCGGTGCCACTCATTGCCCATGCCATCTCCTGCCTTTGGGACTCCTCTAATTGGCTATGGTCCCACTGGAGTGTCGCTGACATCACCCTCTGAATATCATGGCCACACACTAGTGTCTGTATCAGCTCTTGGTTAACCTGGTCAAGAAGCTCGGCTTCTGACTGGGTCCCAGCTGGGTCCTGGGGTCCAGAAGACCTCCAACTGATGTCTGACATGGACTCTGGGGTCAAACCTAGAAGGAGGAATAGGCCGTGTGATCTAAGAAAGTTGGACACCAGTTCAGTTGGCATGGGTGCAGCACATAGGTTAGAGATAGGAGTCAGGGCAGGATAGTGCATATAGTCCGTGTTAACCATCTTTTTACCAACATTCCGACCTATCTCAATCCTCTATCTGAAGGGCATTAGGGATGGGCTGGGCTGGGTGTAGAGTATGTGCCAGGAGGGGGAATTGTGGGAGGTTGGCAGTGTGGGTGTTAGAGGATGGAGTGAAGGGAGGAGGGACAGGGCAGGATTTGAGTGGCTATGGGGAAGGGGCACCGTTGGTAGGGATGCTGCGGTGCCAGGCCTCTCAGTTGGCAAGCCTGTAGGTGGTGAGGTTGGTCTGGAGGACACATTGGGCAGCCTGCCGTGCCAGTCCAGGCTCATTGCCCAGTTCTTAAAGGCCATCCTCCTCATCAGGTGAGGCCTGGCGTTCTTCATCCTCATCCAGTGTGTCCCCACTCTGCTGCACGATGGTTATGGGGGTTACAGCAGGCCAGCATGATGTTTGAGACCCTCCTAGGCCTATATTAGAGCGACCCACCAGAGCAGTCCAGGCATCGGAAGCACATCTTGTGGATGCCGTGCACCACTCAATGATACTCCTGGTTGCTGCATGGGCATCGTTAAAGTGGTTCTCCACCGTAGTCTGGTGCCTCTGGACAGAAGTCAATACCCAAGACCTCAGTGGGTAATTCTTGTCGCACATGAGCCAACCTCTCACCCGAGGGAGCCGGGAACCCGTTACTGCGCCAAGACGTATGCATCATTCCTGCTGCCTGGGTATCGGGCGCGGGCATGCATGATGTACAGTTGGTGGTCACACACTAATTGCGCATTCAGGTAGCACGATAGCACAAGTGGATAGCACTGTGGCTTAACAGCACCAGGGTCCCAGGTTCGATTCCCCGCTGGGTCACTGTCTGTGCGGAGTCTGCACATTTTCCCCGTGTGTGGGTGGGTTTCCTCCGGGTGCTCCGGTTTCCTCCCACAGTCCAAAGACGTGCAGGTTAGGTGGATTGGCCATGATAAATTGCCCTTAGTGTCCAAAAAGGTCAGGAGGGGTTATTGGGTTATGGGGGTAGGGTGGAAATGAGGGCTTAAGTGTGTCGGTGCAGACTCGATGGGCCAAATGGCCTCCTTCTGCACTGTATGTTCTATAAGATCTATAAGGTAGTGGAAGCCTTTCTGATTGATGAAGGGCACCCCCTGCTGTTGCTCTGAGGCAGACATATGTTCCAGTGCTCACCCCCTGGCCTTAGGGCATGCCAGCAATGGCAGAAAAGCCTGCTGCCTGGGCATCCTGGTAGGCTTGGTCCATATTAACCTTTATACAGTCTCTACCAAGATGCATAGACCATCTGTCACAGCGCAGGTGCACCAGTACACGGACATCTGTGAGAGCCCAGACTGGTCCCCGCTTGGAAGGTCTCTGACGACTAAAAGTTCAGGGCGGCCGTCAAGTTTACGGCTACCAGGAGCGGGTATCTGTATCTATACCCCCGCAGTGCCATATGCGCAACCATCTGGCACAGGTGGAGCACAGTCTCCCTGGTTAGCCAAAGTCTTTGGCGGCACAGGCAGTCCAGCGGCTCCTCGAAGAATAGGCACTGACAATGTACACATGGCCTGTTGTGGCACCTCCTTTGCATCTTCCCCCCGGCCTGTCGGATGGCTGGCACTGGAGTATCACCGGCAGGCGTCTGTGTGTCTGCAATAGCAGCCGTGACCAGGTAGATAGCATGCATTCCTGGCTGTACTCCAAAATTGGAGGGGGGTGCAGAAAGAGGAAAAGCTGAGTATTCCTTTGCCCATCCACATCCAACAAATTTTAAGGTGACCTGAGTTGCACTTCAGCTCCACATGCCCCCCGCAAACCCACACTCACCGCTCAGCCAATCCCCCCGATATGTTGCCTTCCACACTTCACTCCTGTCCCCAGCAGTGAGTGGCACCAGGGAACCTCTATCCGTACCACCCATCCCTGTCAACAGGGGGACCGGTGGCTGCCGCAACCCATGTCAGGCTCTGCAGCTCCTGTCCTGTCTCCCCAGTGGGGTCTACTGTGGGTGTCCACATTGGGTGGGCCGGGTGTTATTCCGTGAGCAGGTTGGCACGCAGTTGTGTGGTGGAGAGGGTCATGGTGTGCCACCAATCGCCTCCATGCTTAGAGGCTTGTGTGTGGGTAGGTCCTACCGACGGGGGTGAGGCAGGGAAGTGTGCTTCTGCTGGGAGCTCAGCTGCAGTGTGATGTGGGTCCCGGTGTGACACACAGTTTGTGACAACCTGTCCAGGGGCAGGATGGATGGGAGCAGCAGCGCGGTGGGCATACGGGTGGAGACAGGTGGTAATCCTGCAGAGTGGGCTAGCTGATACTGTCACTGGTGAGGTCCATGCCTGAGAGGGGCTGTGTGGCAGGAAGGGTGTCAAAGGCCATGGTGCTGGTAATCTTTGTTTGGAATGAGGTCTGCTATTCCCCTGCAGTGGGGCTGCGCTTCTGATGAGTGAACTGAGGAGTGTCAGCAGCTGGTGTGCCACTGATTGAGCTTGGCCATCACATTGATGGGTCAGCTGGGGTCTGAGGGTTTCCAGAGCGATGGCCTGGGTGGAGTCCCAAATCATTTGTGTGGACCAGCACTAAATGACGCCCTGGTGAGATCTCCCAGGTGCAGCCGTTAGGTCCCGGGCGTCGGAAGAATCTGGCACAGACATATTTAGATGAGTCTAACAAATGTGCTAATCTGGATCAAAACCAGTGAGGGCAAGATCCGGATCGCAACATCTCGCGAAATTCAATGGCTTTGTCACATCATCAAGTCGGGCATGTCCCTGTCAACAGGGGGACCGGTGGCTGCCGCAACCCATGTCAGGCTCTGCAGCTCCTGTCCTACCCGTACACTAAGTCGCACCCGTACACTGTCATAATCTGTAACCTCATGGTCCAGATCACCCCTCTCTCCTCCATCAGCATCAGGCCTGGACACCAAGGTTGGTTCAATATGGAGAATAGAAGAGCAAGTTTGGAGGAACAAAAGACATACCTTCGAATGAAGTTCATATTCAGTGAAGCTACTAGACAGGACCAGCTGCACAGTATTCCGGAAAAAAAAATCAGGCTGTGAACAGTGTGGAGTTGTTAAATATCAGTGGATTAAATATCAGGCTGTGGACAGTGCAAAATGGTCCCACAGCCACTAAGTAAATGAAAATCTCTACAGCTCTAATACACTTGAGAATGGTGGTGGACAACCAGACAACTATCGGAAGGAGAAGGCTTCATGAATATATCCATCTTCAACTATGACACAGCCCAGTTCTTTTATTCATTCCTGATATGTGGTGCCACTGGTATGACCAACATTTATTACCCACCCCTAATGGACATGGAGGAGATTGTAGTTGATGCGACCATCAATTCACTCAAAGACTCGTGTCGAAGTAAACAGTGGTTTTAATCAACTTAAACTATGCCTGCCTGCGACCGGTAAAATACTGAAGACGGTCCCACAGGTCAGCTGCTCTTATACTTCCTCTAAAGGGCGGAGCCATGGGCGGAGCCTGTACATGCTCCACATCTCCCCCTGTGGGTGAAACCACACAATGGCCCATAGATGGAGCCCACAGGGTTAATAACATAGTATAATGTAATACAATATACTGGTGAATTAACAGTATTTATACATTCACCACATTAGTGAATAGCCTTCCAGAACCAATGCAGTCCATTTGTGTAGGACAATCCACAGGACTGTTAGGGAAAGAGTCCAAAGGGTTTCAGCAAAAATCACCAACAGTGAATTTGAATCTCACAACAGCAAATTGTGAATTTGAATTGAATAAACAAAGCTGGTAATTTATGGGCTAACAGCAGTAAAAACCATAAAAACTATCCGATTGTCATAAATACTAACTCATCTGTTAATGTCTATCAGGAAGCAAATCTGTCAGCCCTATCTAGTCTAGCTTGCACGTGACTGCAGTCCCACACTGAAGCTGTTGGATCTTAATATCCACAGGGTAACTTCAGATGGGCAGTAAACGGTACTTTTCCAATGCCATCCATATCACAATAACAAATAACAACAAAATGGTCTGATGCAGCTGTGACCCATTATTTTTAAAGATTAAAAGTTATAAGTTCAGTGCATTTATGTTCGCAAGTGCAGATCTAGGTAAGATTAACAGTCACTTAAAGAAATATATATTCTAAGTCTGACAGTTTTCATATCATAAGCCCACTGTAAGGCAACTGAAGATTTACTCTGGTTTCAGGCTAACTCTATTCTAACGCACCGTTGAGTTTATCAGGCTCTCATTTCTTCCTGCACTCCAATAGGAAAGCACAGCTGTAACCATGCATGCCTGCCCACAGCACAGAAATGATGAAATTATTTTACTCTTTATTAACCTGCTACTAATTCAATTCATGATGGATGTGAGAGATTATTACATCTCACCTTCCTGTCTCTACTGCAACCATGTAACAAATTACACAATTTTCCTCCCAAACAGCTGACTATTCTTCTGCTGTCATTGTAGATTTATAATGATATTCTCTGCTTTATGGGATTTATTTTTAAACTACAGGCATATTGGGCCTTTTACAAACAGTTACCATTGTGATTTCCAACACCAGAAACTAATGGGCAATTAAACATAGGGATCCCCCACCATTTTTGAAAGAACACTTACCACGAAGCACAATTACGGAGGGGGATTATTTTGTGATGGGCCAATGGGGTTCCCCAATGCAACTGGGAGAAAATACACGACAAGAGGAGGGCAACACTTACACATATTATCCACCCAAATTACTATAAAAATAAGATTGAGTCATAACCTGGTTCCGATCTTTGATAATACAGTTCATGTACTGCAATGCCCACCAGAGTTACAAGGTCACAGGAAACAGCCAAACAGTCAGAACAACTTTCGGATCTTCAGCATATTGGATTCGTGAATGGTGGTTTCCGTCAGGCAAGGACATTTGCCATGTTAAATTTTATTGCGTTTCTTTGCTGGTTTAAATTCTAAACAATGACGTGTTCTTCTCATGTTTACAACTATCCATCCACGTCTACTTATTAGCTCTGCAGAAGCCTGTCTGTCTTCCTAGTAGCTGCAAAGCTGCAATTAATGTTCTCAGAGCAGAAACACATTCACCAAAGTGGTAATTAATCTCCGACTATTTTTATCGCCTGATGTATTGAATGAGGGAACTGTTGCTGATCCACACAAAAGATAACCAGTAGTTTGTTTCAACCCTGTAGCACAGCCATTCAAATTGTTGTTAAACACTGATGTTGACGACATATCCAAATAGATTTGCGTTCAAAATTTAAATATTTTCTCTATTACTTTTGTGACTATTTCCTTGCTGAAGTTGCAGTTTGAATCACTGTGTCGTGATGTTTTTCTGTTTTTCACCAGTGTTGCTGCAAGTTCTGTACATAAGTATCTATCGGTGCTAGTCAAACTGCATTTCAGTTTATAATTCTGTCACTGTCCATGCAGTTTATAATGGAATAATGTTTGTCAGTTGTAAAGCTTCCCGGCCCAAAATTCTCCGTTCCTGAGACTGATGCACGATCAATAACTCCAGAAGCGAGATTGGAGACAATTGAAGGCTTTATTGCACTAGATGTTTCCTCCAGCAGCGCAGGTATAGAAGGCAGCTGCTGGGGAGACACGGGCTCTTATACTCCACCTTACTGGGCGGAACCAGCAGGCAGGCTTAACCAATGAAACAGCAGTCTCAGGTACATCCCACAACAATGGTCTTACAGCATTATTCAGGGTACCGTAATACCTCTAATACCGACGACCACAGAGACTAAGGGCGCAATTCTCCGGAATGATTTCTATGTGTTGGAGTGAGCGGGAATTGCTGTGAGCTTCCTGGCGCGCAGCCCAGTGAGGCCGGCAGCTTTATTCAACATTAATTTGTCCGGTTAACGAGGCCTCATGGGCTTCTCGCTGTAAAGGAATGCTCACAGCTGATTTGCCAGCACCCTGATCGCCAGTCCCTTCCCCACTGACAAGGTCGAACTATACTTGCTCAGCCAACTGCAGCCAGCTCGCAATAATGGCGCATTGGAGACCATCCTCAAGATTCGGGGATGCTGACCTGGGCAGGCTCCTGGATGCTGTGAAGCCAAGGGGGGATGTCCTGTTCCCCTGGAGGGTGAGCCACAAGGCAACCAGTGCTGCCTGGGATGAGGTGGTGGTGGCTCTGAGCTTGGGGACTGTGACCAGGAGGACTGGCCTCCAGTGTCGAAAAAAGGTCAATGACCTATTTCAGGCAGCACAAGTGAGTAGTCACCAAATTCACCCCCCCCCCCCGCCCCTCCCCCCCCCCAGCCCTTTGCGCCCTGAAGGAAGCATCCACCCTCCAACTCTTCATGTGACCCCAAAGCCTACCTCAACCCCCTCTCCCTTTAACTCCCCAACCCTTCCTCCATTCCCCTTCTGCTTTAACACCCCCCCACCCTCCCTTCACACCCTTCATCCCACCACTGTGAACTACATTGTGTGGCTAACGATGCACTCTCTGTGTCTCCTCAAGAAAAGCTCTCGCATAATCGACCAGAGAGGGCCCAGACTGGCGGAGGGGTGCCAGACATCAGAAAACTCATACCTTCGAGGAGCGAGCCCTGGAGATGACCGGTGCAGCCGAGGACAGGGCAGTCACCAATGCAGAGGCTGGCCGACGTCACAGAGGTGAGGAACTACTGGGATCCACCTGGAGGATCTGTCAAACATGAGTTATTATTGACTGACCCATCCCTCCCACTGACCAGATGTCCATTCTCCTGCAGGTCCTCGAGCCAACAATGCCGGCTGATCCCGGTGTGCCCGACTCCAGTCTCCCATGAGACCACCTCAGAGGAGAACTCCAAGGATGCCACCATAATAGTCACAGCTGTCATCCCCACCCTCAACCAGCGCAAATACACGCACCTCAGTGGGAAACGTTGGTGGTCGGGCTTCTGGGGCACAATCTGGTGAGCACCACACAGCTGCTGATAATAATAATAATAAGAACAATAGTCGCTTATTGCCACAAGTCAGCTTTAATGAAGTTAAAGTCGTACCCTAGTCGTACATTCTGGCGCCTGTTCGGGGAGGCTGGAACAAGAATTGAACCCGCGCTGCTGGCCTTGTTCTGCATTACAAGTGAGCTGTTTATCCCACTGTGCTAAACCAGCCCCTGATGTACATCAGGTGGAGGCAGGAACCTCCAGGCAAGATAGCAGTTGGAGGTCTGCTGGATCCCAGGACCCAGCTGGGTCCCAGCCCGATGCTGAGCCTCTGGAAGAGGTTTTCCCGGAGACAATGGAGACATTCAGAGAGAGATGTCAGCAACACTCCAGCAGGCCCATTGCTGATTAGAGGAGTCACAGAGACTACGGGTGCTGGAGATGTCGCTGGCAATGCGTGGTCCCAAGGCAAGCACTGCTAGGGTGGCGACCACAGTGGAGAGCCGGGTGCACATCGTCGGCACTATGAATGAAGGTGTCCAAGCGTGGCGCAGTTGGCCATGGCTCAGAGTTTCGACAGAATGTCTGCCTCGCTGGGGGATGTCACCCAGTACCAGGCTGACCTTGCTGAGGTTCTGTGGGACATGTCCCACGATCAGATGGCGTGGCCGAGATGCTGCGTTGGCCGAGGTGCTGCAGAGCTCGTCCCAGTTGTAATAAAAACCTTTATTAGTGTCACAAGTAGGTTTACATTAACACTGCAAGAACGTACTGTAAAAATCCCCTGCTCGCCACATTTCCAGTACACTGAGGGAGAATTCAGAATGTCCATCCCACCTAACAGCACGCCTTTTGGAACTTGTGGGAGGAAACCGAAGCACCGGAGGAAACCCACGCAGACACGGGAAGAACGTGCAGACTCCGCACAGACAGTGACCCAAGCCAGGAATCGAACCTGGGACCCTGACAAGCAACAGTGCTAGCCACTGTGCTACCATGCTACCCTTGGAGGTGGGCATCACCGAGACGATGTGGAGCTTGTCCCACTCGCAGGGTGGGCATTGCCGAGGCACTGCACCGGGTCACCACTTCGGTCTCTGGCCTCCAGGCTCCAAATTGGCATCCTTAGCCAGGTCCACAGCGGATACCCCTTATCCCCCAAGAGCCAACCACCCATTCTGGAGTGCTCCAAAACGAGACTGGTGATGACCGACTGCCCGACGATGTAGCTTTCGTGGAGATTCCACGGGAAGTGTGCATACACGTGCATTATCTTCATCTGGTAGTCGCATATGAGCTGTATGTTGAGGGAGTGGAACCCCTTTTGGTTAACATAGGGCACTCCCAATGGCCCGGTGAGCACAGGGTGACATATGTGGGCTTTATTACCCTCTGGACCTGGGACATCCCAGCGATGGCAGAGAAACCTTATGCCCGGGCATCTTGCTTGGCTTGGTTTATGTCAAAGATGATGTAGTTCTCCACCCGGGCTTACAGGGCATCTGTCATGTCGGATGCACCTATGGGCTGTGGCCTGTGAGATATCACACAACTCCCCACTGGAATAACCCGGGGGCGTAAAGGTTCAGGGCTAAAGTGACCTTGTCGGCCACCGCGAGCGGGTGTCCTCCTCCTCCACCTGGTGCCAAGTCCACGAGGACATGGAACAGGTGTCGCATCATCTCTTTGTTGATGCGGAGCCTCCTGTGACGCACACTGTCCATCATCTGCTCAAATTACTAGTGGTGCCTGTACGCCCTGGGTCCTCGTGAGACTCCCCCCCCCCCCCAGATCCCTCCCTGGCTTGATGGGCGTCCGGGTCCTCAGAGTGTAGGGTGGGGTCCGTCACATGGGCTGCCGCCTCAAGCATCTGCAGACGCTGCTGATGTTGTTGTCTCCGGTGTCTGGACACCAGGCCTACCAGCAGCATCATTTGGACCCTGCCTGTTCTGCGATAGACGGCTCTCCCACCAACGGAAATCCATTGTTAAGTGCTCACGTAACCATGATTGCCAATTCCCTATTAGCAATAGCCTTCAACCTCGGTAGACAATGGGGGTTGTAGGTAGTTGGTGGCAGAGACAACGGTTTCCCCGGAACAGGTAAACATGATCCAGGGGTTGGCATGGTAGTGACATGAACGGTTCCCTCCAGTTGCTCCCCCAGTGCCTCCCCTGCCCTCCCATGGTGGCCCACCCCAGCCAGGGCTGTCTCCACCCCATCCCCCCAGCCGAGGGTCCCCCATCCCCGCCTAGCATTGGGGTGACAGGCCCAATGCTCCAGGCTCTTTGCTTGTAAGCAAAGATGGCTACTCATCTCCTCAGCTCCCCACAGAAACCCTTCCGGCAGGTTCACATTTTTCAAAAGGAGTAAGAATCAGCGCCAACGTGACCACTTGCTGGGGAGGCCGCTGAATGATGGGAGGCCATTAGGATATGGGGTGGCTCTTGTTAATTATATAGAAATAGGGCTTAAGTGTCTTGACATGCTAAGGCAAGATCCCGATTTTGCCTACGGGAGCGGGTCGGTTGCATCGCAAGCTGCTTAGCACTTGGTGCGGTTCTCATTTTTGGCCTCTCTCATTACTCAACGGCTTTGTTTCGTTTGAGCTAGAGTGTAACAAGGCAGGAGAATCATGCCCTAAGTGTTAACGCCGGGGTAGGATTCACAGACTTCACGACAGCAAAACTGATACTGTATATGAACGAATTTAGCGACCATAGAGTAGATAGCACAGGCGACATGAAACGGTGCAGGATTCGCCAGGTCCATGATTGACATTCGGGAATCTGACAAGCAGAAGCTGTATACACAATTCACTCCCCACCCACACTCATCCCAGCCAACAAGATGGCGCTGGTTGCGCTGGAGTGCGCCCATCCCGTTGGTGGGTCGGCGTCACAGTGGGCAACCAGCAGATTGCACAGCTGCATGGCTGCCTTGTATGCTGAGGCAATTGTGTTCCATGTCCATCCACCCCGACCCCACAGCCCACCTCTTGGCCACACCCCTCAATTCCGTCCCCCCCCCCGGCCAGCGGCACAACTGTCAGAAAATTATGGCGATGTACTTTCTGTAACCCCTCTCTCTCCCTCAGCAGCCACGGCTCCTGTTTCACGATTTTTAAAAGCACAAATAAACCTCGCCATGGGGAATTCGCCCCAGTGGAGGCGGAGCATCGCAGATGTCCCGGAGAATACCACGTCAGGCCTGCAAATGATATACCAACAGTGTTTACTGTACATGTGGAGTGGATTGCATTGACGCCGCTGTCAAGGCACTGGAGAACTGCAATTTGGCATGAAACTGACACCTCCACGATTTTGGCATCAAAACTGATTCTACGCCCAATTGCATTTACCGATATTCTGGCATTGGCCAATGGAGAGTCCTGCCCTGATTTTTATTTTTAATAACTGTGATTTTGTGCAGCTAAAGTAGGACAGAATATCTTACTGAATGGATTTGATGTTGTAATGAATTAGTCCATCAACCTTTCATTTCTGACTGGATGAAAGTCTTTGCTTTATGCTGCCTGTAATAATCGTGCAGCAAATAACTTTATGCAGTCTCCGCGTGGTTTACAGCATATATAGGCTCACAGCATCACTCATCACAAATTTGCAAATTTGTAAACTGGCGGCATTGCAAAAAAAAAAGCCTTAAAGCATAGTATACTCAATGATATACTGGCACACAAATGATATACTCGCTCTGTCTTCCCACATCTTCTCCTGTCCATCACCCACCATAGCAACACATCTTGCAGACACACCCATCCGACTTAGTCTGGGCACCCCCTCAGCCACTGCAGATCACTGAGAACACAGAACACCTCACACATCCCCTTTCTGATCAGGCTGCCCCACAGGCTGAAGGTGGAAGGCTTCTGATTTTAATTGAGAGAGACGACAGTTAGTTTTTCAAGATGCTGTCTTGCAAATTTGGACCTAGAAGGCTTGGCTTCAGAGTGCACCATCTTGGCATGGCCGGCAGAAAGCTGTGTTGACTGGCTGAGAGACAACAGACAGAACATTGGCAAAGTGGGAGCACAATACTGCCAACCTGAGAGGGGGCAGCAGGTTTATACCCCATTGAACCACTGACACATTTCTAGCATGGAGCCTAAGCAGTCCGAGGAATCTGTAGCATGCCTACATCATTTGCAGCTTGTAAATCAGAAGAAATTTTCAGTTAAAGTTCAAATGGGATGTGCAAAAGGGGATTCATAATGACCACACCTTCATCTTCAATAGTTTCAGCCTTGCCGCTGATAACAGTGTCAGATAAAGCTGTTCCAATGACTGTTAACACTGTCACCTCCATGGAGGTAAGACAATGTTTAAGTGCTGCTGTCTTCAATTATGTGCCACCTTGCCTGTCAAGAGAGAGGGTAATGTATCAGTGAGTAAGATGTAATATGTTTGGGTGATATGGTTGTCATGTTTGAATAGTTGGCATTGTGCTATGTTTGTAAGGATGAGGTGAAGCTATGAATGTGAGGTGGCCGGCAGATAGCTGTGTTGACTGGCTGAGAGACAACAGACAGAACAATGGTGTAGGCCTAGGTCAAAGTCCTTGTTGATAGACTGTGTGATTTTCTATTTGCTGATGACTGTGCACTAAACGTGGGAGTCAGGTGGACATGCTGCACATTATGGGCCTATTTTCCTCATCCTTTGATAGCTTTGGTCTCACCATCAGCATAAAGAAGACAGAAGTCATGTTTCAACTTGCTCCAGGAAAGGTCTACCAAGAGCCAACAATGAGAGTAAATGAACAGAAGCTGACCGCTCTAGACAAGTTCACCTACCTAGGCAGCATTCTCTCACATCGTGTTCATATTGATAATAAGTCTGATGCCAGAATTGCTAAGGCCAGTGTATCCTTCAGAATACTTCAGCATGGGAGCCTAAAAACTAAGCTCAATGTCTACCGAGCTGTTGTCCTCTCCACTTTTCTCTAATGAGCCCTGGACTCTCAGTCAGCGACACGCAAAGAAAACCAATCACTTCCACCTTTACTGCCTCCGCAAGCTCCTCAATATCAAGTGGCAAGACACGGAGGTCCCCAGGAGAACCGACATGGTCAGCATCTTCACAATGTTATGACAGAAACTGCTCCAATGGGCTAGGCATGTCACCAAAATGGCTGACAACTGACTCATTATGCCAATCCTCTGGGGTGAACTGCAGAACGCAGCACACTCCCATGGCGACCAGTAGAAACGCTTCAAGGATGCCCTGAACGCCTCCCTCCAGGACTTCAAAATTAACACATCATGGGAGACCCTTTATCTCAGACTGGAGAAGTGCAATTGCCAATGGCACATCAGCATTGAAGGAACAACAGATAATCTCAGCTCAAAACAAGCGTAAGACTCCTAACAAGCATGAAAACAGTGCACCCAACTACCTACCAACCTCATTGTCCTGTGCCCATTGTACTAGAATGTTTCATGCTAAGATAGGACTTATCAGCCACCTTTGCACCCACACAGCTCAACAAATGGATGACAAATGAAGATGGTCTTTTTCAATACTGAATAGTAAATGATGACAATGACAGTGCTGTGAGAAATTTTGAAGTGCAGGAGCTCGAAGAAAATTTGTTGGCCGTATCATTTCTAAATCTACTATGATGTTGATTTCCTATGTATTAATCATTTTAATTCCCAAATGTCATTGAAAACCATTGGCCATAGAGTTGATGCTCAGAAAACAATAGTGCTTAGTGATACTCCGACACTCTACCCTTTGATTACAACCATTTATTTTCCAAGTTACTCAAAATCACTCTATAAATTAAAATTCAGAATATAGGGTGGGATTCTCTGACCCGCCGCACCCGTTTTCTGGTACGGTGTGTCCCCGCCAGCAGCACGATCCTCCTCCCGGCTGCCAGCCAATGGGGTTTCCCATTGTGGGCACCCCCACGCCTTTAGGAGATCCACGGGTGTGAGTGCGCTGACAGCGAAGCAGAGGATCGCACCAACGGAGAATCCCACCCATAGTGTTTCGTCAGAAGAAATCTTAGTTTGCCATCCTTTTTTCTCATAGGCAGTAACCATTCTCTGCCACCATTGTTAAGCTCCGATGGTGACAATAAGAACTAGGACTTCTTCAACTCTAGGTTTATTGTGTTCAGTAATCACTTTGCAACAACAAATCAGTTCCACCTGTATCCACTTTATATATCCAGTAAACAGCAAGTACAGTCCATTAAACAATTAAAACTCCAGTTCTAACTTAAAGTACTTGTGAGTATTAACTTCCCTCATACGCGGTCTCCTTCCACCCCTCACATTCACTCTCCCCCAACCCCTCACACTCTTTGTCCCTCCACCCACTCACACTCTCTCTCCCACCCCTTACATTGGCCAACTCCACCCCTCACACTCACTTCCCCCTATTCCCTCACAATCTCTCTGCCCCTTCACCCTCACATCTTCTCTCCCTGTCACTCATGCAGTCCCTGATCACACAATTACTCACACCACTGCCTCCCCACGCCACTGCCTCCCCGCACCACTGCCTCCCGCACCACTGCCTCCCCGCACCACTGCCTCCCGCACCACTGCCTCCCCGCACCACTGCCTCCCGCACCACTGCCTCCCCGTGCCACTGCCTCCCCGCACCACTGCCTTCCCGCACCACTGCCTTCCCGCGCCACTGCCTCCCCGCACCACTGCCTCCCCGCACCACTGCCTCCCGCACCACTGCCTCCCCGCACCACTGCCTCCCCGCGCCACTGCCTTCCCGCACCACTGCCTCCCCGCGCCACTGCCTCCCGCACCACTGCCTCCCCGCACCACTGCCTCCCGCACCACTGCCTCCCCGCACCACTGCCTCCCCGCGCCACTGCCTCCCCGCGCCACTGCCTCCCCGCACCACTGCCTCCCCGTGCCACTGCCTCCCCGCGCCACTGCCTCCCCGCGCCACTGCCTCCCCGTGCCACTGCCTCCCCGTGCCACTGCCTCTCCGCGCCACTGCCTCTCTGCACCACTGCCTTCCCGCACCACTGCCTCCCCACGCCACTGCCTCCCCGCGCCACTGCCTTCCCGCGCCACTGCCTCCCTCCCCGCGCCACTGCCTCCCCGCGCCACTGCCTTCCCGCGCCACTGCCTCTCCGCGCCACTGCCTCCCCGTGCCACTGCCTCCCCGTGCCACTGCCTCTCCGCGCCACTGCCTCTCTGCACCACTGCCTTCCCGCACCACTGCCTTCCCACGCCACTGCCTTCCCGCGCCACTGCCTCCCCGTGCCACTGCCTCCCCGTGCCACTGCCTCTCCGCGCCACTGCCTCTCTGCACCACTGCCTTCCCGCACCACTGCCTTCCCGCACCACTGCCTTCCCGCACCACTGCCTTCCCGCACCACTGCCTTCCCGCACCACTGCCTTCCCGCACCACGGCCTCCCCGCACCACTGCCTCCCCAGGCCACTGCCTCCCCGCACCACTGCCTCCCCAGGCCACTGCCTTCCCGCACCACTGCCTCCCCGCACCACTGCCTTCCCGCACCACTGCCTCCCCGCACCACTGCCTCCCCGTGCCACTGCCTCCCCGCGCCACTGCCTCCCCGCGCCACTGCCTCCCCGCACCACTGCCTCCCCAGGCCACTGCCTTCCCGCACCACTGCCTCCCCGTGCCACTGCCTCCCCGTGCCACTGCCTCTCCGCGCCACTGCCTCTCTGCACCACTGCCTTCCCGCACCACTGCCTCCCCGTGCCACTGCCTCCCCGCACCACTGCCTCCCCGCGCCACTGCCTCCCCGCACCACTGCCTCCCCGCACCACTGCCTCCCCGCACCACTGCCTCCCCGCACCACTGCCTCCCCGCACCACTGCCTTCCCGCGCCACTACCTTCCCGCGCCACTGCCTCCCCGCACCACGGCCTCCCCAGGCCACTGCCTTCCCGCACCACTGCCTCCCCGCGCCACTGCCTCCCCGTGCCACTGCCTCCCCGCGCCACTGCCTCCCCGTGCCACTGCCTCCCCGCGCCACTGCCTCCCCGTGCCACTGCCTCCCCGTGCCACTGCCTCCCCGTGCCACTGCCTCCCCGCGCCACTGCCTCCCCGCGCCACTGCCTCCCCGTGCCACTGCCTCCCCGTGCCACTGCCTCCCCGTGCCACTGCCTCCCCGCGCCACTGCCTCCCCGCGCCACTGCCTCCCCGTGCCACTGCCTCCCCAGGCCACTGCCTCCCCGCGCCACTGCCTCCCGCACCACTGCCTCCCCACGCCACTGCCTCCCCGCGCCACTGCCTCCCCGCGCCACTGCCTCCCCGCACCACTGCCTTCCCGCACCACTGCCTTCCCGCACCACTGCCTCCCCGCACCACTGCCTCCCCGCACCACTGCCTCCCCGCACCACTGCCTCCCCGCACCACTGCCTCCCCGCACCACTGCCTCCCCGCGCCACTGCCTCCCCGCGCCACTGCCTCCCCGCGCCACTGCCTCCCCGCGCCACTGCCTCCCCAGGCCACTTCCTCCCCGCGCCACTGCCTCCCACGCCACTGCCTCCCACGCCACTGCCTCCCCGCACCACTGCCTCCCCCCACCACTGCCTTCCCGCACCACTGCCTCCCCGCACCACTGCCTCCCGCGCCACTGCCTCCCCGCACCACTGCCTCCCCTCACCACTGCCTCCCCGCGCCACTGCCTTCCCGCACCACTGCCTCCCCGCACCACTGCCTTCCCGCACCACTGCCTCCCCGCGCCACTGCCTTCCCACCCCACTGCCTCCCCGCACCACTGCCTCCCCATGCCACTGCCTTCCCGCGCCACTGCCCCCCACACCACTGCCTCCCCGCACCACTGCCTCCCCACACCACTGCCTCCCCACACCACTGCCTCCCCGCGCCACTGCCTCCCCGCACCACTGCCTCCCCGCACCACTGCCTCCCCGCACCACTGCCTCCCCGCACCACTGCCTCCCCGCGCCACTGCCTCCCCGCGCCACTGCCTTCCCGCGCCACTGCCTCCCCGCACCACTGCCTTCCCGCACCACTGCCTCCCCGCACCACAGCCTCCCCGCGCCACTGCCTCCCCGCGCCACTGCCTCCCCGCGCCACTGCCTCCCCGCGCCACTGCCTCCCCGCACCACTGCCTCCCCGCACCACTGCCTCCCCGCGCCACTGCCTCCCCGCGCCACTGCCTCCCCGCGCCACTGTCTCCCCACACCACTGCCTTCCCGCACCACTGCCTCCCCGCACCACAGCCTCCCCGCGCCACTGCCTCCCCGCGCCACTGCCTCCCCGCGCCACTGCCTCCCCGCGCCACTGCCTCCCCGCACCACTGCCTCCCCGCGCCACTGCCTCCCCGCGCCACTGCCTCCCCGCACCACAGCCTCCCGCACCACTGCCTCCCCGCGCCACTGCCTCCCACGCCACTGCCTCCCCGCACCACAGCCTCCCGCACCACTGCCTCCCCGCGCCACTGCCTCCCCACACCACTGCCTCCCCGCACCACTGCCTCCCCGCACCACTGCCTCCCCGCGCCACTGCCTCCCCGTGCCACTGCCTCCCGCACCACTGCCTCCCCGCGCCACTGCCTCCCGCACCACTGCCCTACCGCACCACTGCCTCCCCGCGCCACTGCCCTACCGCACCACTGCCTCCCGCGCCACTGCCTCCCCGCGCCACTGCCTCCCTGCACCACTGCCTCCCCGCGCCACTGCCTCCCCGCGCCACTGCCTCCCCGCGCCACTGCCTCCCCGCACCACTGCCTCCCCGCGCCACTGCCTCCCGGCACCACTGCCTCTCCGCGCCACTGCCTCCCCACGCCACTGCCTCCCCGCGCCACTGCCTCCCCGCGCCACTGACTCCCCGCACCACTGCCTCCCCAGGCCACTGCCTCCCCGCGCCACTGCCTCCCCGTGCCACTACCTCCCCACGCCACTGCCTCCCGACGCCACTGCCTCCCCAGGCCACTGCCTCCCCGCGCCACTGCCTTCCCAGGCCACTGCCTCCCGCACCACTGCCTCCCCGTGCCACTGCCTCCCCGCACCACTGCCATCCTGTGCCACTGCCTCCCCGCACCACTGCCATCCTGTGCCACTGCCTCCCCGCACCACTGCCATCCTGTGCCACTGCCTCCCCGCACCACTGCCTCGCATGGGCCCCGCACCACTGCCTCGCCTGGGCCCCGCACCACTGCCTCGCCTGGGCCCCACACCACTGCCTCGCCTGGGCCCCACACCACTGCCTCGCCTGGGCCCCACACCACTACCTCGCCTGGGCCCCACACCACTGCCTCGCCTGGGCCCCATACCAGTGCCTCACCTGGCTCTTGCACTGCCACTCCAGCTGCCTCACCTGTGCATTGCACTGCCGCTACAGCAGTCCCACCTGGGCTTTGCCTTCCCTCTCCAGCTGCCTCTCCTCAACCTCGAACCCTCACCCAAAATGTCACGACTGGACCTCGCACCCTCTCTCCATTTGTCTCCCCTGGACCTTGCACCCCCTCTCTAGCTGTCGCAACTCCAGTTGCCTCCACTGACCCTCACACCCTCTCTGGAGCTGCCTCCCAGGACCTCACACGCTCTCTTCAGCTGCTTCGCCCGGGCTTCACACCCCCTCTCCAGTTGCCTCGACTGGGCCTCACTCCCCCTCTCCGGCTGCCTCCCCTGTGCCTCACTCCCCCTCTCTCCAGCTACATTGACCTGGCCTCCCCACCCCAGCTGCCTCGACTGGGCCTCGCATGCCCTCTCCAGCTACCTTGACTGGGCCTCACTCCCCCTCTCCAGCTGCCTCGACCTGGCCTCACGCCCTCTCTCCAGGTGCCTCAATTGGGCCTCAGTCCCCTCTCCATGTGCCTCGACTGGGCATCACAACATCTCTCCAGCTTCCTCGACTGGGCATCACAACATCTCTCCAGCTTCCTCGACTGGGCCTCGCACCCCCTCTCCAGCTGCCTCGACCGGGCCTCCCACCCCCTCTCCAGCTGCCTCACGCTCTGAGCCCTGAAACTTTCCCTCAAGACTTACCTTCTTACTCTTTGCATCTCATTCAATCACAGGCAAGCTTCTCTCTAATTTGCTGCTAGTGAGCCTATCAGCAGTGAATGCAGGGAGGAACCAGCCTGTGATTGGATTTGAGCATCTTTACAGCATATACCAGTCACTTGAATATCCAGATTTAGTGGGCTGCATTGAGTTTACAAATCTGCTTGAAAACCAAGATCCCACAGTGGTGGTCCGGTGAACTCTGTCAGCACTACACCACTGGAGGTAGGAATCTTGATCAATGGAGATTGATTGTAGCTGAGATGGTGGTGTGGTGAATTGAGCAATGAGTGAGGCTCATGGTTTAATTAGTGGAATGTGATATTTCAGAACGCATTCGCCAATTTAGATGATATCATGAATTTCTTTAAGCACTGTTTCCAGGTTCAACACTTCCGAGCTACACTGCTGGGATTGAACGCGATATCTATCTGCTCCTTGAGTTTGTCTGGTCCTCCTGGTCCCCTGTGGAATGAAGGCATTATTCCTCCTGCCCATCGCATACACTGAGGCCTCCTGTGCTGCAGCAAAGAACCTTTGTGCACACTCTGCCTTGCTGTGCCATTCCTTTGTATTTCCCAGCTCCCTGTCCCTTCCATAAATTAACTTCACAGATGTTCACACCAAAATGTGCCTCCCCTAAAGAGAAGCAGGGTAGTTATTAGGTGGTACAGCTAACTGAACATATACTAACCTCTCAGGATTTTGCAACCCCATTAGGGTATGCAGCATCTCAGCAGTGTGCTTAGTGCTGGCGTTATGGTGCAATGGTTCTAATGAGCAGGGAGCATGAAGTTTGCTTGCTGTCTGTATCACAATATTCCCCCCAACACCCCTGTATTTTACAAATTATGAGAGTTCTTTTCTTTTCTCCTAGAAATCTGATTATGGTGAAAACAATGGATGAGGCCAGTAATTATCACAGGGATTACGATTAACAATTAATCTGCATCTGTTTGTGAAATGACAAAATTTGTGCTGCCTTCTAATGTAAATGATTGTGTGTCATGCATCCTGGTGCTCAGCACACTGCTGAGCGGCTGCTTGGCTCAGTAAAGACCCCACAATCATGCAAGGCCAGTGCTAATTGAAACACCATGCACTATTTAAAGACAGTCTACACCTCTTAACCCCAGGATTCTCTGATGCAGCACTGGAGGCATTGGTTCAGGAGGCGGACAGGAGGAAAGAGGTCTTGGATCCACATGGGGTCAGGAGGCCCACCAGACAGACATTATGAAGGCAATAGAGGTATGTAGCCATTGTGGTCAATGGCAGCAGTCTAACTTCGAGGACTTGGATGCAGTGCTGCCCAATGCTCGGCGACCCCAACATCAACGTCAGTGAATGCATCCTCACATTCCATATCCTTATGAATGCAGCACACGCTTCAAACACTGCCACTTTTAGCAACACTCCATAACTTGCCGACCAACAGTATCTATCAAATGTTATTCCCACCAGCTGCACCATGAGCCTGACACACTGCTCAATATACTGCACCCAGATAATTCAATCATTACTCATACCTACCATTCAGAGCGTCACCTTATCCTCACACGCTTTGTGCTAAAGCAAACCTCACCCCCAAACCTCCCAGCTTGCACATTCTGGCAATTATTCAACTGTGACAGGCAGACACATTGCACCACACTAACACACTTGCATCTGTCTTACATGACAAGGTGGCTCATTAATGGAGATAGCAATGCGTAACCAGCAGGCAGGCACAGCTGCATGCTCTCTCCCTCACAGAGGTAATAGTGCTGGCAATCATTGGTGCAAGGACAACTGACACAGTGGCCAGTAGCAGGGCAGAAACCATGGTATGTTCCTTCCCAATCCACCTACTCACATCCCATTTCCTGCTCATTCCACAATCCTTTTTGATATACAAGCTGCCAGTGGTGAAACTACCCCTTTTCCTCAGCACAACCTTCACCTTGAACCTTTGACTTTTCAGATGTCCATGAACTGTTACCTGGTTAAAAACTGGTACATGAGCCGCAAGTTCAAGAAGAACAAGAGGTAGATGAAGAAGCAAAGCTGTCATTTGATCTGACACCTGCAGCTCAGATACTGGCACTGCAGATACTTTAGAGAGTTGCAGATATTTTAGAGAGTTGCAGATATTTTAGAGATTTGCAGATACTTTAGAGAGTTGCAGATACTTTAGAGAGTTGCAGATATTTTAGAGAGTTGCAGATATTTTAGAGAGTTGCATATATTTTAGAGAGTTGCAGATACTTTAGAGAGTTGCAGATATTTTAGAGAGTTGCAGATATTTTAGAGAGTTGCAGATATTTTAGAGAGTTGCAGATACTTTAGAGAGTTGCAGATATTTTAGAGAGTAACACCAAGGTTGCATCTGCTCGCAGTGAGTCAGAGGGCAGGAGTGCACTGTACGTAGAACAGGACAGAATCTGATAAAAGGTCACTGCCCCTAAATATTTACTCTGCTTCTGTCTCCATTGCAGCTGAGAGTGTTTTCACCATTTTCTGTTTTGTTTTGAAACCCTTCGGGCGGGATTCTGCAATAATGGGACCGTGTCCCCACGCCGGTGTGAAAACCAGCGTCAACCACTCAGGTGTCAACAGCCCCCGAAAGTGAGGAATTCTCCACTTTCTCGTGGGCTAGGTTGACACAGGAGTGGTTCCCGCAGCTCCAGCCGGCGGCTAAGAGCCGGCGCGAGTTCGCACATGCGCGGACCGGCTGGTGTATTTCCGCCTATGCGCAGAATGGCTGGCGTATTTCCACGCATGCGCGGGGGTTCCATTTTCCGCGCCGGCCCCCGGGCAATATGGCGGAGCCCTACAGGGGCCCGGTGCGGAGGAAGGAAGGCCCCAATGGAACAAGCCCGCCCGCAGATCGGTAGGCCCCGATCATGGGCCAGGTCACAATGCACCCCCCCACACCCCAGGACCATCCCCGTACACTTACCTGCCAGGTCCCGCCGTGTGTGAGGTGAGTAATTCACGCCGGCGGAACTGGGCAAAACTTGACGGCCACTCGGCCTATCTGGGCCTGGAGAATTGCCGGAGGGGCCGCTGTCAACGACCCCCGAACAGCGTGGCGGGAATCCCGCCACCCCCAAAAAACAGCGCTGAGAATAAGGGCAGCTACGTCGGGGTGGCAGGGCAGGATTCGCACCACCGCTGGGGATTCTTCAACCCGGCGCAGGGTCGGAGAATCCCGGCCTTCAGGTCTGTTACACTTTGGTAACATTTTGTTACATTAATCAGCTTATTGGTTGCTGTGTGGTGATCATTGCATGATTGGTATTGTGAGATCGTAGATATATATCAATATAAATTATTTGGGAACAGATGTGTACACCTACCTTCTGAATGAACTTTTACAAAGAGTCATCAAGACTCGAAACATTAACTCCCTTCTCTCTCCACAGATGCTATCAGACCTGCTGAGATTTTCCAGTATTTTCTGTTTCTGTTCTTCAATGAACTAATGGTTAAAGACACAGAGGACAGATTTTCTGCTTTGTTGCAATGGCAGTGTTTCTTCACAAGGCAGGGCTTCTGCCTATCCCAGACAAGCATCCTTGGTCCTGCTCAACTTTCAGGTGCCAAGGGTCATTAACAAGATTGGACCCAGCATGAGGGTCAGTTGGATTGCCTACTTCCAGTTGAGGGGTGGCAGGTAGTTGAGGGGAGGGGGAGTGGGAGGGATGGTGCAGGGAAGAAATTCCTACGGCACCTTCATTTTACAATTCTATCTTTGAGATTGCAGCTTTACCGGGTGCAAAGCAGCCTTTCAATTTTACCTTCCTCCCACGACACAGTCCATAGCAACCCTGAATGCCAAAATTGTGTCAGCAGTCTGTTTGTTGCTAAGACACAAATGACAGGTAATACATTGTCTAATATATTCCTGTCATTTGCCTCAAATTACAATACGCTTGCTCATACCAAAATGATGAAGAGTTTTGATAAGGTAAGTCGAGAAAATTGTTTCCTCTGGTCATTGAGTCAGTATCTGAAGGCATATTTTTAAAACATTGTTAAAAGAATAAAGTGGTGGCTGGTGGGTGGAGTTGGGGGGTGGCTGGAGACACAGTTCAATTTTTAAAATACAGGCGATTGTCAGAATATAAACCATTCCTCCAGAAGCAGTAGTGGAATCAAACCCACAACAGTTTTTAAAAAGTAACTGGATCATTCCCGTACCAGCCTCCCCGGACAGGCGCCGGAATGTGGCGACTAGGGGCTTTTCACAGTAACTTCATTGAAGCCTACTCGTGACAATAAGCGATTTTCATTTTCATTTCACTTGAAAAATAAAAATTTATAAGCAAGTAACAGATCTCAGTCGTTTTCTTTGTCAAAGAGCCATCACAGACCGTTGAGCCAAATGGTTTCCTTCTATGTATCCCATCAAACCGGGATACGTGTTTCTCGACCACGTGCTGTTCGCTGGCTTTGGGATTCTATCTTCCCACGGCTTGTCAATGGGATTTCCCATTGCAACCACCCCACGCCGCCGGGAAACCCATGGTCGGGGGTGCGTTGCCGGTCTCCTAACGACCGGGAAATTCCGGCCAATATCTCCTGGGAGCCTTTAACAGAGACTTCTGTCAATAAAGCAAATGTTCTGATTAAACCCACTGAGCAGCCTCTCCCATTACCATACCAGTGCATAGCAGGAAATTATATATGTGCAGTCGCTGATTTTCCAACCACAATTGTAATGGAAAAAAAATCAAGTGCTGCGCATATATAATTATTTGATATACACTCCCAGTGGGAAAGGCATTGCATTGGGAGTGCACGACCAGAATATTTACTCTACTCACTTCAGCTCTTAATTCTGTGGATTAGGTCACTTTCAGCATTTACATACAACCACACAAAACGCAGGTCCAGGCAAAACTCCTGCACTTACAATGTAAGAAACACATTCAAATAATATTTAACCCTTGAGCACTGATGTTACATTTATCAGTTGAAGTGTTGCATTTGCTCTGTTCTATTGATTCTATGTATTATTCTAATTGTAAAGGAAATGCACCTATCAGTTTTAGGTTATATACTAAGATCAATTGATATGAAATTTAGTGTCATTTTGAGAAGCCAGGTAAATGTAGTAAACCCATGTAATCTCTCATGGCCAATATCATGATGAAATAGTATTGTGAATCTTGGATATATTAGGGTTCATTTCGATCTCCCAGGTGGAAACCAGCAGGAGGTGGGTGGACACCCTGACAACAACAATTGCTGCAGGAGTTATTGAGGAACTGTCCAAGTTCATAGGTCATCCTCACTTACACAAGGCGGGATGTTCCAGTCCCACCCATCCCAGGATGGAAATTCCCTCTCAATGTCAACGCACTTTTTGCTTGTCTATCGAATTCTCTGTTCCAGCCATGACGATTCCTGCAGCGGGCAAACCGGAGGATTTAGGCCATAGTTAAACTGAGCAAAACACGCCAGCCCAGCAGCCTTGAATTTTGGGAAAAGGAACACTCGACATTTCTGCAGCTAAAGGACAGGTACCTTTTGGTAGTTAAACTATGGTAACAACACCGTGAACAGGGACAAAAGCCATTCTAACAGGGTTATTCTGTATGGTGATGGGTATCAAGGTAAAATGAAGAAAAGCCTGTGAGAAATTACATCGCATCTAAATGTGATCACATTATTTGACGTGCCAAAAGTAATGTAATGATTTCACCAGCAGTGCTAAGGTAAGACCTCTTCTCTCATGTGTCTCAAATTTGGCTCAGCACTTATAGAATTACAGAATCCTTACAGCGCAGAAGGAGACCATTTGGCCCACTGAGTCTGCACAGACCCTCCAAAAGAGGTCCACTCCCCCACCCTATTCCTGTAACCTCACCTTACCTTTGGACAATAAGGAGCAATTTATCATGGCCAATCCAGCACTTTCACATATTTGGACTGTGAGAGGAAACCGGCGCATACAGACACAGGAAGGACGTGCAAACCCCACGCAGACACAGGAAGAACATGCAAACTACACAGAGACTGTTACCCAAGGTCAAAATTGAGCCTGGGTCCCTGGCACTATGAGGCAGCAGTGCTAACCACGTGTTACATTGCCGCCCCTTCTCAGTTTGCTGTGGCAGCCCACAGATCAACAGGAAATACTTGACTGAACTTCCTGTTTCCTTGCACTCATTGTCACATGTTGCTACTGTCTTCACAACTACTTTTCTCTCTTGGCCTCACTTGCTGCCTCTTTCTTTCATCATTCACATTACGGTTATGCATGTTGAAAAGTCTTGCCACAGGCACATATTAACATATTGCCACTCTTTTTATAGTAGAAACAGGGCGCAACTGGAGTCCCAACAGGAGTGAGGCAACCAACACAGTAGGAGGTCCTGCCATTCTGAACATATTGACATCCGTAAGGGGTCTTTCTTATTAACATTTTGCCCACATGATGCACTATCAATTACGACGAGACAAGAGTAGGATGTAATCGAGGCTTTATTACACAGAGATGTGTGCCCTCCTACAGCAGCTGACGAAATGGCTGCTGTTCAGAGAGCACACATATTTATACTCCGTCTACTGGGCGGAGCCAGCAGGCAGGGATCTACCCCCGTACCTGTAGGACAGGGGCCTTACCGTAAAACCCATATATACAAATAATACAACAGTGCTGACTACCACATTCATCCCCTGTTAAAAATGAGTCCAGCAGGGGTGGTGGGAAACTATATACATACAGGTTGCTTTTAGAAATTACAGAGAAGGTTACAAATTTAGACAATCCGGCGCCTTGATCTGTCGCCGAGAGCGCCGCAGTGCTGGTGGCGACTCAGGTGTCGGCTTCGGTGACTCGAGGAGCGTGTCGAAATCCTCTTCATCCCCGGGTGGGAGTAAGGGGAGGCAGATTGTCCTGGAGCGGGGGCTGCGGTGGGGTGCGCCGGGGGAAGGGAGGGTGGCGCCGGGGCAGAGGGGGTATGTGGAGACCCAGCTGGTGCCAGGTCCCTGAGGGAGACTGTGTCTTGGCGGCCGGCAAGATGGCGGCGGTCTCGGGCCGTACGTGTCCTGAGCAGACAAGATGGTGGCACCCATTGGTTCTGAGGCAAGCAAGATGGTGGCGCCCACGGGCCGCCCGTTGTCTGAGGAGGGGAAGATGGCGGTGCCCACTGGCTGCACGTGGGGGGTGCCGGGACAATAGCGGCGATTGAGCGGGCCTGGAACACTGCAGCGAAATGTCCCTTCTTGCCACAGGCCTTGCAGAGTGGGCTTCACACCGGGCAGCACTGCCGGAGGTGTTTTGTCTGTCGCAGAAGTAGCATTTGGGTCCCCCGGGGTTGATTGGTTACCGCGCGGCGCAGGCGTGGGGTGGGCTGGGGGCGATCGCTGATGGGATCCACGATGGGGTGGTCGCCGGCGGGGTCCACGATGCACAGGGGGGGGGGTGGGCCATGCGGTCGGGGGCATAAGCCAGGAGGTTGCGTGAGGCAACCGGAAGCGAGAGCGTTAGTTTCATGGTCGCCGTGAGGTCAAGCATGGCCCCTTCTAAGAGGGGCTGGTGAATGTAGTTGGACCCTATTCCTGTAACAAACGTGTCTCTCATCAGCAAGTTCGAATGTTCAGTGGCCGAAACGGCCTGGCAGTCACAGTCTCTCACTAGAGCAAGCAGGGAACACCGCTCCTCGCCCCCTATTCTCCCACCCCCAGGGGGCTAGAAGCGGCGCCACGTCAATTACGCACACCGGGCCTTGGCTCTGCGTGAAAGCGGCGCCGTGTAAATTACGCGGCCGGGGTCGCGTAAATGACGTTCTCCCCGCGGGCGCCCTGCAAGGGATTGATCTTGCGGAGCGGCGGAGGAAAAGAGTGCGTCCTTTAGAGACACCGGCTCGCCAATCTGTGGGCACCGATCGCGGGCCAGACCCCTACTGAGCGCCCCCCTGGTGCTCGATCCTCCCTGCCCCCTCCACAGGCCGCACACGCAGCATTTGCGCACTATTCACGGCGGCAGCGACCAGGTGTGGTTGGCGCTGGCGTGATCCCGTCGGATTGGGCAGGCCGCTCGGCCCATCCGGGCCAGTGCATCGCCGCTCGCCTGCTACAAAAGGGTGTGGGGGTCGGAGAATTCCGCCCCCGATGTACACTTCAAAGCAAGCTAGCCAATGTT
This sequence comes from Scyliorhinus canicula, assembly GCF_902713615.1. Taxonomy (NCBI): domain Eukaryota; kingdom Metazoa; phylum Chordata; class Chondrichthyes; order Carcharhiniformes; family Scyliorhinidae; genus Scyliorhinus; species Scyliorhinus canicula. Next base: position 119,255,756 of record NC_052153.1, on the reverse strand, counting down.
CGAAGTCTTTTTTGGCGTTGTCTGCTTGGAGGTGCAGCTGCAGGCGATCCAGCATGATGCGGAGGTTCATCTCTGAAAAATCTCTGTGTAATAAATTGCTGCACTATCAATTACAATGAGACAAGAGCAGAATGTAATCGAGGCTTTACTACACAGAGATGTGTGGCCTCCTATAGCAGCTGACGAAATGGCTGCTGTTCGGCGAGCACACATATTTATACTCCGCCTACTGGGTGGAGCCAGCAGGCAGGGATCTACCCCCGTACCTGTAGTAAGAGGGGCCTTACCATAAAACCCATATGTACAATATAATACAACAGTGGTGGCTATCACACCACATTCACAAGGTGGTGAGGTGCCTTACTTGCCAGATGGAGAGTGAGAAGGAGCCCTGCGTCAGCTCCTTTCAGGAAGGCCTGACGAATTAGCTGGCCAACAGTTAGCCTTCTCCAGGATTGAAGATACGAGACTGGAAATTCCAACCCCCAAGAGCTGGAAGCAGATCAAACGTCAGCAGCTGTGCATTGTTTAGCTGTGCCATCAGTGGTTGGTAGATAGGAGCAGGAAGTGACTTCAGGGAATAAGATCAGAATATGACATTGACACCATAATGTCATCATGTGGTCCCATTTGAAATATGTCCCACAGATACTCCAGTCTGGGATACTCCAGATAGCTCAGAGTAAGGAGCCCTGGATGATGTAGTAAGTGAGTGGGAGGAACAGATATTTTATTTTCCATCATATTTTTGAACGCAACAGCTAGTCAAGAGACAAAAGTCACTCACAAAGTCTCAGGCACATTGATCATTTGTGTACATGTCTCAGATCATAGGAGGCTTTGCTTCTACAGATTTCTGTTGTGAACATAAAGCTGAAGAGGTGGGAGAAAGTCCAGACTGTACTCCCCGAAGAGAGTGTGAGTGATGCTCTACATTGATATCAGCAAATGTCAATTTAAGCAGAGCAAGTGACACTTGTTTGACTATCTGGTTTCACCAGAGGGATTACAACCTGATCCATCTCATATCATTGCAGCCGGTGATTCCACACTCCTTGCGGATATTAGCCATCTACTGTTTCCTACATCTTACTGCACCGTGCAATAAGTTTGTCCAAAAATATATTATTGTTGTTGAAACTTTATGAGTGCTTAGGCACAGAAACAGACCACTTAAGTGGACTGAGATGCTCAGAACAGTTTTGACAGAGTCAGGGAAATGACTGTAGAAATTTTAAGTTAACCCTGTTTGATCTGTCACTTCATACTATGGTGTCCACAGCTGCTGTCGATTTTAGTGCCAGTGCTGTACTCAGATTCATGAAGATAGATCTAACCACACAGTTAGCTTTGATGCTTGTCCACTAACTGAGACAGAGAGGAAAGCTGTCACACTCTAACAAGAAGTACAGGATGTTTGCAAATTACATAAGAGTGGTGCACGTGGTTATTGAGCATAGAACAATCATATTGACATTTTACCCCTGCTTACAGCAATATTGAATAATTAACCTGAATTAAGTACTGGATGATAATGCTCACCTATTAAAATAGCATCATGATATTAAAAATAAAATAAATCATAGAAATGTGCCACTTTCAGTCCATCAATAATACAAAGCATGATATAGAGACAGCTTTCCTGGTTCCTGCTCGTGATATTTGTGGCACAGTCAAGCTATCATTATTAGGTGCATTGCTAGTGACTCATTCAACATAGTATGAATTATAATAGTACAACATGGGATCTGCTATTGTTTGAAGCAAGTGGTCATAGACAAATATACAGAACACAGAAAATCATTGTCAAGCTGATGGAAACTGGAACACAGCTTTTCACTACTGCAGATAGTGGAGAAGAGTGTGCATAGCATTGCAGTATTGGAGGAAAGGTCTTGCCAAACTTGAAGGTGGGGAAACAGGTGTAAACAATTCGGTTAACAATCAACAGCTTTGTAGAAAATACTGAAGGATGTACTCTAGATTTGAAGGCAGTGAAAAAGAGGCAGTACCAGGTTTATACACAGGGCAGGGGTATGATTATGTTGAAGCATAAACACCATTCCACAAAAATGGCTGGATTTCTAGTGTGAGGAGGGAGTGTATGCAGAAGTTGGATGGAAGATCCATAGAATCCATAAAATCTCTACAGTGAAGAAGGAGGCCATTTGGCCCATCGCGTCTGCACCGATCCTCCCAAAGAGCACCCTACCCAGAACCACTCCCCTGCTCTATCCCCATAGCCCCACCTAACATGTACATCTTTGGACACTAGGGGACAATTTAGCAAGGCCATTTTACTCAATCTGCACATTTTTGGACTAAATCCTGGATTAATGGCAGAGACAGCATACATGCCAATTCATCACAGTTTCCGTGGCTGTTCCAACAAAGTTGCAGAGGAACAAATGGGTGAATCTGTGAAGAAATGGAGCTCCTAGGTGTTTATGATCAGTATCACTTTCAGTGATCAAAATATGAGAGCCTATCTGAAAATTACATAGAACAGTACAGCACAGAACAGGCCCTTCGGCCCTCGATGTTGTGCCGAGCAATGATCACCCTACTCAAACCCACGTATCCACCCTATACCCGTAACCCAACAACCCCCCCTCTTAACTTTACTTTTTAGGACACTACGGGCAATTTATCATGGCCAATCCACCTAACCCGCACATCTTTGGACTGTGGGAGGAAACCGGAGCACCCGGAGGAAACCCACGCAAACACGGGGAGGACGTGCAGACTCCGCACAGACAGTGACCCAGCCGGGAACTGAACCTGGGACCCTGGAGCTGTGAGGCATTTATGCTAACCACCATGCTACCGTGCTGCCCCAAAATGAAAATGAAAATCGCTTATTGTCACGAGTAGGCTTCAATGAAGTTACTGTGAAAAGCCCCTAGTCGCCACATTCCGGCGCCTGTCCGGGGAGGCTGGTACCTCTAACAATACTGGCTCTGACATTTTGTCTATGGAACAGAGGTAAAGGGCAATTTTAGGCAGAATAGATGAGTTGCAGCAACATTTTGTGAGATACATTTTCTTAGGTGTCTTTATTTTTGCTTTGTTTTTATTGATACTTATTCCTGAGCTGTTGAAGAAAATAGTTCAATAAAATGTAGACATTTGAATACACAATGGTCGGCATTGCAGGAATAATCTGAGCAACATAATCGTTGGACAGTTTTTTCAAAACAGCAATACTGCTGTGATTCACTCAGTACATATTAATCAGACTCCTCCTGTCATCTCTATTTTCAATATCCTCAATTAGCCTTTAAAGGGAACTAAGATTCAATAATGCACTGTTTCAATATTCACTGACTTTTCTCCTTTTGCCCATAATTCTTAGCAGAAAAATGGTGCCGTGTCAACTTTGGAATGCAGCCCCAGAATTCTGAGAGGAGAAGAAATAGATGAAAAGCAGTCATTATAAAGGAAGAAAAAGACAAGTTAGTGATGAAAGGCAAAGCTCCATTATTGGTGCACTAAAAGTAATTTATACTGATGCATGAAGAATAGACTAAATTTGATTACTTCGCAATGCAAATCTTTCTTTCTGGTTAATATTTTAAAATGTATAGCAAGGTTGAAGTAAGTTTTAAAATATGTAATTCCTTTTACAATGTCATGAGTGGACAGTGATGATGAACAGAACGTTTTCCAGGGTCTCAGAGGAACACTTTGAACATTCATCACAGTATGGGAAATCTTTATTCCCTCTGCCTAAGTTGGAGTCAAACCCAAGATATGAACCTGACAGTGAGACATTCCAACACACTCTCACCTGATCCCATCTGTAAAGTTTAAGTATTTCTCTCTGTACATTACAAGATTAGCAAACTTACATAAATCTTCTGATGTTATGGGCATCCCCATCTATCAAACCAAATGTTTGATGTAAGCGTATAAATAAAATATCTTTATGTATGTCCATTTCACAAATGTTCAGAGATACTTTTTGTTCTTACATGGAAAACGTGTTGCTGTCAAAGTAGTTTTACAACTCAAAATGGCCTTTCATCCAAAGAGATTTATGGAACCATGCACTTCAAACCAAGTGTACAAGTGAACCTTTACAGATATCTTTAATTTAATCCTATTCATACTTGAACTATCATCTGGCTAATATAATGTTGCATTATCCATAGCTATTAATGCTTCAGTTTAAGTAAAGTACATTTCATCATAAACTTCTTTCTCCTCATGGTAGTACTTTGTAAAAGAGCCATTAATGGCTGACTTCCAGAAGTGTCACAACTAATAGACTATGAATTCATTAGAGATTCCCAACTTCAGATTGCAAAAGGAGATGTGACTCATTTGTTGATTGAGCATCCTTGCCTTTCAATAAGAAGGATAATCGAACTACCTTGTGCTGTGCAATTGTGAGCAGAGGCATCACAGCCAGTGACAGCTGTATGCCATCCCTACCCCTTAACACTGAAGCACTCAGAGATATCTAGAAATAATCACACCACTTTGGAGTAAAATTGAACAACAAGAAACAAGTGACCCGATTTTTTGCATGTCTCTTCAAAAACTGACTAGGTGCTCTGACAGCCATGTCATCTGACAGTTCAAATGGCCTTGTCATGGGGATATGCATGACCTATACATCTGCAAATGGAAGTGGAGATGTTTACCTAAAGCCTGCTTTTCTGCAGACAGGTGTGACAATGGGTAACTTGATAAGCTGAGCAGCAGCAGTTTTATTAGCCTTCTCAGAAAAAGGAGGAAGTATTAAATTGGATCGCGAGGAAACGCGAGACGTAATTTGATTTCATGAACTCCAAATGACTTTTACGTCTCAAGATGAAATTTTGATGAGTGCCCATGTCTTGTCTGTTAAGTCAAAGGGTCAATCTGCAGGATCTGTCCATTATCTATCTTGCATCTTTTCTTTCATTAGGCTTGTGACAGCAGTCTGCTCATCATATACTTATAACAGGGAAAAGTTAGATACTAATCTGACAATGGAAACATTCATCTGGTGAAACTACAGCCTGAACATTTTCTATTAGTACAACGTTATACTTTACTTGAATTTAAGTAGATTTACCGTAGCCACATGACTTAAACTAGTTTTTAAAAAGCCTCACTAGCTTAATGTTTTAATTTTCCCTCAGCAAAAGCATGTAAAAGGAAGTTAAATTCACAGTTTAAGATTAATCATTTTAATTAACTGGATATTCCAATTACTCATTTCTGGAAATTCACCCTGTTGTTTTTTATCAAACTTTAAGCCCTACTCGTTGAGAATTTTCTGCATTTTCAGACTTTGAATTCTTTTGAACATGAGAATTTAAGAAAAAGCAGTGAAACTCAGCCAATTTCTCCGACAGACAACAAGATCATGACTTATCTCCAATGCCTTGACTCCATCTTCCTGCACTATTACCATATTCCTAAATTCCACTCGTGCCCAAAATCGATTGATCACAGCCTTGAATATTCTCAACAACTGAGCATTCCACTCTCTCAGCCAGAGTATTTCCAGGATTCACTAGCCTTTTGAGTGACAAACTTTCTCCTCATCTCTGTCCGAAATGGCCAGCTCCTTATTCTGGGACAGTGGTCCATGTCCTAGATTACCCAGTTAGGGGAAACATTTTCTCAGCATCTAACCTGTCAAACCCCTTAAGAAACGTATATGTTTCAATTGGATCACCCACACCTCATTCTTCAAAATTCCTGAGACTGTCCAATCTATTTCTCCTCACAGGGCAATCTCCTCATCCCTAGAACCAATGAACCTTCATTTCACTGCCTCAAGGGCAAGTATACCCTTCCTTAAAGAGGGAGGTCAAAACTGCAAACAGTACCCAGGTGTGGCCTCACTAATGTCCTGTAATAATTATTGTAACACTTCTGCATTCTTATATTCCAATTCCTTTATAATTAATGTTAACATAACATTTGCCTTCCTAATTGCTTGCTGTACCTGCATATTAACTTTCTATGGTTCATATACAAGACACTGGATTATCCATCGGCGTGGTCCTCCGTTTCTCCGGCAGCGCACGCACTCCTGTGGATTTCCCGATGGCGTGAGGGTGCCCACAATGGGAAACTGCATTGACTGGCTAACTGACGGGACGGTGAATCCCGCCCAAGGACACGCAGAGACCTGTGAATGGAAACATTTCCCATTCTCTCACAATCCAAAAAATATTCCATTTTTACTTTTCTGAACAAAATGGATCGTACCTTGCACTGCACAGTATTCCACTTGCCATTTTCTCACTCGTCCTATCTGGCTATTTACCTCTACAGCCTCTGTGCGTCCTCTTCACTGCTTACTTTCCCACCTGACTTTCTGCCATCAACAAACTTGGATAGGCAATCCCTCCATCACTCCATCAAAATCATTCATGTACATTGTAAATAGCAGTGGCCTAAGTATTAATCTTTTATCCTGTTAGTTGCAGTCCGCCATTCCAAAAATGTCCCATTTATTCCGAATTCCTTTTCTATTTTCTGTCCATTAACCAATCCTCAATCTATTCAATTATACTAACACAATCCCATTGGTGGGATCTTATCCTTACTTCACTTAAGTGCGGGGATGGATGAGAAAATCAGTGTTTTACCCCCTGGCCATGTTGTGATTTTGCCTGCATGCCATTGTAATGTAAAGGTGCTCAGCAGAGCAAAGGTTAACATGGGGCTGGACAATAGCACTGCCCATGGCATGATCATATAATCATAGACTTTACAGTGCAGAAGGAGGCCATTCGGCCCATCTAGTCTGCATTAGCCCTTGGAAAGAGCACCTTGGAAAGAGTACCTTGGAAAGAGCACCTAACCCTAAGCCCACACCCCCACCCTATCCTGGTAACCCACTAACCCCACCCAACCCACCCCAACCTTTTTGGACACAAAGGGCAATTTAGCATGGCCAATCCACCTAACATGCACATCTTTGGACTGTGGGAGGAAACCGGAGCACCCGGAGGAAACCCACGCAGTCACGGGGAGAAAGTGTAAACTCCGTACAGACAGTGACCCAAGCCAGGAATCGAACCTGGGACCCTGGAGCTGTGAAGCAATTGTGCTAACCACTGTGCTACCATGTCCCCTATGATGTATTGAGACACATAGTAAGAGACTCTGAGTGAATAGTCTTCAGAGAACCTCTGTCAGTAAGAAACCTACCCTCACAGAGACAGCACCATGCATGAAAATACCTTGGATCTGTGAATAGTTAAAGACTTGCAATAAATCATTCATGCTTAAAAATACAAGTCTCAAGATCTCCTCATTGAAACATTTAAAGAACCCATATTACAACAGGCTGAAATGGTAGATTTTCAAGCTGTAGCACCGCATCCCACCTCATTAACTGTGCATGCGTGGGAAACATGTCAGATTGCTGTTGGGTGGCTTCTTATTCACTTGCCCTCAGCTCACCACTTCTTCACTCTGGACACCATACTTAAACAGCACAAGTGCACAGGTTTCTCAATTTCTGCAGCCGAGTACTCCTGCAGGTGACACAGCAGGTCCCAAGATGACAGCAGCCCACAAGTTCACTAACACCTCCTTCAAATGCCTGCAGGGCGTTCTGGAGGCCTGCCACAATGTCCTCTACCCTGTGATGGCCGCAGGCAGTCCACCAACCTCCCCACAACAGCTTGGGAGTTTGTGGCAAAGGTGGTCAGTGCTAATGCTGCTCATAAGAAGTCAGTCGTGCAGTGCAAAAAGAGAATGAATGATCTTATCTACCATGCCAGGGTAAATCAGCAATCCCTCTCAACTCACAAGACCATCATGCAATCACAGGGCTCTCGCTCACTGCCAGCTCAAGCGACATAACTACTCATTCTCACATATACCTTCACATCTCCATCTGAGCTCATCTCTTCTGGAGATCGCATCCTCATCCTGCCCATGAGTCCACTCATTACCCAAACATGAAAATGAAAAATGAAAATCGCTTATTGTCACGAGTAGGCTTCAATGAAGTTACTGTGAAAAGCCCCTAGTCGCCACATTCCGGCGCCTGTCCAGGGAGGCTGGTACGGGAATCCTTGCCAGGTATCCTTATCATCTGCCATGCCATGTGCTGTGCTCACAATCTCTCCATCTGTTTTTTTGGAGGGCGTGCTTGCGCAGTAAAAGAGAATAGACCCAGAAGTGGGGTGGAATGTCAGAACTCAGGGTTCTCACTCCCTTTGAAAATCTCGCCAATGAGCTGGCTGTGGAGGACGTGAACCATACCAACGGCATTCACCAACATGAGGATCCTGCACCTGCTCACCCCTCATTCAACACTATTGTGAATGCACTGTCCTGTTTTTTTATTTAGCTGCCATGAACTAATTATCACTACTTTCTTTCATAGACATCTCTGCCAAATGCCCAAGGTCCTGAACCAGCTAGGCTCTGGCTCCAGCCCCGAGGGCACCTCAGATGAGGAACCCGAGGACAGCGCCTTTGAAGTCCTGTCACGGTGCTCACCCAGTCCCTCTATCAATGCAGAGGCACACATCTCAGTGGGACCTAGTTCTAGAATAGCCTCATGGTCACAGTGTGGTGAGCACAGCACACAATCTGGTCCACTACAAGTGGACGCAGGGATATCTGAGGTCACCAGCACTTGGACAACTGCTGGAGGCCATGATTCTGCTGAATCCGAATCTGATGATGAGAGTCCAGACTCTGTCCTAAATTAGTTGGTGGAGCTGCAGCAACAATCACGGAAACATCAGGAAGACATATCAGCTCATCCACCTTCAGCCTGAGATGATAGTGCCTGCATGTCAATGTATTGAAGTCAACACTGGCAAGGGGCAGCTGCCGTGGAGACTTTGGTTCAGGACATTGGTCCTGCACTGCCACAGGAGCTGCATTGGCGTAGGCATTGGTGGCATTCATATGTGGCCAGGTAAGACAGAGGAATCTCAATCTCACTCCAGCTGCCCCTTTTACTTACGGAGTCAGCAGGATGCCCTGGGGAACTGATAGGGATAAGGACCAGCAGCTGAACATCCTATGACCATCTACCTAGGTGACTCCAGGCATGTACAGATGATCCTAATCCCCTTTTCCTGTGACCCCCCCCCCCCCCCCCTCCAGTTCCACAGGCTGAGGAGAGTGCACCTGTCCCACAGCAGGACACCCAAAGAAGGCAGGAGGCCAGCAGGAATCAGCCCTCCAGAGAAAGTCAACAAGGCTTATCAGACAACAGGCTGCCTCCACTTCCTCTGGAAGTTGGGAAAGTGGTTGGGTAACAAAAGTTAAAAAGACTCGTGGAATGTGTGATTACAGGATTATCCAATATTCATAACTGTAAATGTAATAATACCCAACCCACATTTCCTCTTATCTATGCCTCCTTTTATATGCTGAGCTGTATTGTAGCTGATCAGGTGCCACACCATCCTTCCCCCCACGTATCCCAGATGTCACTATCGTGAACATCTCATTTATGAAATCTACTTCCATTTCACCACAGAATGTACCTGTTGTCAGATCATTGGGACATCAGAGATTTTAAATGTGCTGCTGAAAGGCACATCATTCACATGCCTGGCAGGATCACATCATGTTTATTCTTGGCTGTGTAAGATTGAGGTTGAGGTGTTCTCCCATCTCTCCTGCATGACTGAAAAGCATGGTGTAGAAGGTCAGATGTATTTACACATGGAGAATGGTCATACACCCTGGAACTCCATGGGTGGGATTTTTCACGCAACCCACCACATGTCCCACGGTGATGGAGGTGGCCAGTAAGTAGCAGGTTCTTCTGGTCTCACCATTGTCGATGGGGTTTCCCGCTGAATGCACCCCTCTCTCACCAGGAAGAAACCCGCAGCAGGGGTATACTGTTGACAAGACCCATATGTTTTCTGTCATCCAACAGGGCTTTCTTGCTCTGAGCACATACTCGGAGCTCATGTACACATTTGTCTACCAACTGCCTCTCCAAATTTCCATGTGGAAATCTATTAAGCTAATAATTGTCAGCACCATGCTACCTCAAGGTGATTAAATCTCATACCACATTATTTTCCTGGCACTCAAACCTACAACTATGAGCATCTGTCATCCTGCAGTTGTCTGTATTGTGGCAGAAGGCTTTCGTCACAATGTGGAGCACTGTGCATCCCCTCACCTAAGTACTGGCTGAGGTCACTAATGATAGTTCCCAATGGTCACTTCAGGCGGGCAGGAGGACCTTTGAACAAGGTACTGACACAGCTTTAAACAATGCTGAGGGGAGCAATGGGATAGGAGTGAGGATGTACCGATGCTGAAGCATGCTCTTGATTAGAAATGAGGCATAAACTTGAAGGTTTCATCGTGTTTACGCATTTTTCTGTTTGAAGGGGCCAGGGCTGGCCATGAGGACATAATGTTTATGTTAAAGAGGAGTCATTTTAATGTCTTGCATGCAATTTGTTGAACATCATGACACTTAGGTGATCCTCATCCATAGTAAGTTGAGGGAAAATGCAGGCCAGCAACCCAAACTCAAAGTGTTAGATGACCATGTTATGTGAGAAGAAGCTGAAACACAGAACTGAGTCATCTCTAGAAGCTTCAACATCCGCAGAACATCCTCATCAGCTTTGGTCCAAGTGTCACCTATCAGTTTTACCATTGAGGTTACACGGAGTGTGTTGTCACATTGCTATAGATGGATCGTCTTGGGGAGATTTGTCCGATTGAAGGATGTCACCTCCGCGCCTACTCAAGATAGTGGAGCTGCTTCTGCATCTTGTGGGGTGCCATTGCAACTGGGTTGCTGGAGAGACACTAAAGAGTCAGTACCTTCAGACACCTGATGTTCAGACTCCCTCCTCCAGTCAGCTCCTCATCTCAGCAAGGACACATGTTCCAGAGGTTTCATCATCCTTTAAAAGATTACAGTGTGAGTCTGATGTGTAACTATTCCCTCTTATATTGAAGTGCATGGGTGAAATGAGAGGATTAGCAATGCTGGTGTTCATGTTGGCCCAAAATGGAGGGCACTTGTCCAAGAATGTACTCATTGTAACTCGTCATCCTCTTCGTGGAATGTGATGGCTCTGAGGGCCTTATGTGCACACCTGTCACATCTGGTCTATGTGATGTTTTCTTCATCTGTAACCTCAGTTTCTTCAACCTAATCTCATTGGAAGAGACATGCAGTTCTTCCATCTCATCATCTGGCAAAACCTACCCCTTTGCAGTGCCAGGTTGTGCAGTATGCAGCATGCTATAATGATCCAAGAGATCCTCAGGAGAGCTCTACCTGATCTGTCCGGAACGGAATCACATCTTTAAGATGCTGATGTACTGCACTAATGCTCAGCCCATGGCATGAGCTTTGTTGTGCCATTTTACTACAGGAGACTGAGGCTGCTGCAGGGGGATCGTCAGTCATTTCCTTCATGGGTACCGTTTATCATCAAGGAGACGGCCCTGGATCCCTCAAAGTTTACCGGGATCTGTGATCTACCCAAGATGTATAAGTCATGGATGTTTTCTGGGTCTCTGGCGCGAACCTGCATGATAAGCTTCTTATGGCCATAGCCCAGCTTCACATTGAGTGAGTGGCAGCCTTTTCAGTTCACCTATTGGAGTGCCTATTACCAGGGTGTTTTTATAACCACATGTGTGCAGTCAATGGCATCTTGCACCTGGCGTCCTGGCTTGCTTGATCTCTGTCAAAGTTGATGTGATTTGGGTACCTGTGGCCTCATGAATACATCCTCAATGGTGCCCTATAACGAGCATCGAGGTTTAGTGCAGCCATTAATTTAACAGCTACTGGAAATGGCTGCCTTCCCAGTCCCCATGGTGCTACTTTCTGGAGAATGTGACAAATGTGAGTCACCAGATCCCTGGATGTTGCGAGTCATCAGCAACACTGGTTCTCGCTCATCTGCAAATAAGACATGCACGTCGATACACCCAGGGTCTTGCGAGCTGCCTACATAAGTCTCTGTGAGCATTCTCCTCTCCGTCAGGAAGTGACCCTGTTGTCCCTTGGTCTTGAAGGTTTTGCTCCTCCTTTTGGCAATCCAGGCACCTACATCATAATCTTCTCCTCTCCTACCTGAAAGTGATAATTCCGGCAGCAATAAGTCCAACTTCCATCTTCCTGATGGTCTCCTGTCTGCAGTAACAGTGAGAAACTGACCCTCCATAGGCCCTCTTTCTGCCAATTACCCATCATTCAATGTGGGTTCAAGGGCTTTGTTCCTGTGTCAGAAAATGCTGAAAATACTTTTCGCTATCTGAAAACTGCAAGTGCCTCCGCTGACTGAGTGTGCCAGCTACGGCCCATTATGATACCAGCTACCCCACGGGCAGAGGCGAGTGATGTTACACACTATGTACAACACGCTGAGAACGACTGAGACTGAACTGACATACCCTCCTCTGCACGGACTGAGATAAGGACAGTATTTGCAAGCTCAACAATGCAAACTGAAGCGCTTCTTCACTCAGCACTCCTCCCATTCTGGCCCCAAATGGCTTATGTCATCCTCTAAGATTCTCTCTCCCCATCCTGGCACTAATGATGCTAACTCTCCCGCTCCCTCTTCCAAGTTATGTGTTTGAGTGCAACCTTCCTCACTCATACACGCTAGTGCAGCCGCAGCCCTGCAGCACAATCGCGAACTTGTCTTGCAGCAACATGAACCCGATTTTTAACCTTTTCACAATATTTTCTGCTCCCGCCCATCATGAGTCCTGCCATAAACAGGAACAAAAAAACCTCGATCCATTAGTCCAAATGTTGTGTAATAACTTTTTGTGTTGCACCTTTGCAAACACTTATAGAAAAGGCAAATACACTGGGCTAGATTCTCTGATTCTGAGGCTATGTCCTCACGCGGGCGTGGGAACGGTGGCAAAATGGCTTAAAGTGGCCACCGATCCTCCATTTGGCTGGGGGCTACCAGCCAAGGAATGTAGAGTACCCAGCTCTAGCTGCCGATACGGCCTGCAGAATGGCCTGGTCCATGGCAGTGCACGTGCATGGCGGCAGCCTGCAGCGGCCATGCCGTGCTACACAGCGGAGGCCGCTCGTGGACCCTGCCCGTGAAATAGTGCCTCCCCCTTTGGCTGGCAAACGAGCCCTGGACCAGCCCCCAACAGTGCCCCCAGCCTCTGATTAAGTCCTCCTGCCCGCAGATTGGCCCTCCCTGACTGTGGCGGTGCTGGACTGAGTCCGCAGCCACCACGTCGAGTTTCCGATGGATACATTCATGGTGCCGCTCCGCGGGCTGAGTCCGCCATGTCGCATGGGGCGGCCGCCGCAGTGCGCATGCACAGACTCCTGACCGGAAGTGCAGGGCCCCTTATCCGCAGCCAGAGTTGCGAGAAGCACTCCAGGGCCCTGCTAACCCCCTGCTAATTTGAGAATCACTCTGGACAGCGTTTTGATGCTGGCATGGGGGCATAGCCCCATTTTGGAGAATCCTGCCCATGGTCTCCTTGACGAAAAATGGGGTAAGATTTTAACTCACTCCAAACCCACTCAATTGCAGAGTGAAAATCAAACTTGTTTCTTTTTATGATGAATTAACATTTTGCACTCCCTCAATTTGGTAGAACTTACATCTCGAATCCTGTTATTTCTATGCAGTCTGGGAAATATATGGTGACTTATTCTCCTGACAAGATTAGTAACCATCTGAGGCATGCAAAGCAATATGAATGCTTATCTTATTATTTAATCATTTGCTTTTATATCGCACCGGCACGCTCAAGATGTAAAAACTGCTTCACAGGCAGTTTTAAAGACTCAGTAATGATGACCATGAAACTAACATTTATTATCATGAAAACTGATCACTAATGTTATTCAGCGAAGGAAGTCTGTCATCCTTAACTGGTGTGGCCTATATGTGAACAAACCCCCCCTGATTTTCTTCAAAAAGTACCATGAATAGGTCTTGTATTTACGCAGCATCTTTCATTGGGCAGCACGGTAGCACACGTGTCTTCACAGCGCCAGGGTCCCAGGTTCGATTCCCCGCTGGGTCACTGTCTGTGCGGAGTCTGCACGTTCTCCCCGTGTCTGCGTGGGTTTCCTCCGGGTGCTCCGGTTTCCTCCTACAGTCCAAAGACGTGCAGGTTAGGTTGATTTGCCGTGGTAAATTGCCCTTCGTGGTCCAAAAAGGTTAGGAGGTGTTATTGGGTTATGGGGACAGTGTGGAAGTGAGGGCTTAAATGGGTCAGTGCAGATTCGATGGACTGAATGGCCTCCTTCTGCACTGTATGGTCTATGTATCCATGCATTACCTCTGGTTTTAAGGGACTTTGATTTATGAGGTACGTTTGAAACGATGTAACACTGTAGGAAGGAGATCTGTTGTAATGAAATCTTTTACTTAAAATTGAGAGTGCAAACGCTTCAACATCTGACCAAAAGGCGACACTTCTGAGAATGCTGCACTCCCTCGGTCATTGAGGCTTTCCATCCTCATGGTGGATGCAGCAATCCATTTAAATTCCCATTGACTTCGGCAGGATCAGAAGATCCCACCAGCGGGAGTTGTTGGAAAATGCCACTCTGTAGTGTGGACCTAGATTATTTACTCAAATCTCTGTCGTGGGGCCTGAACCCACAATTTTCTTATACAAAGGCGAGAGAACCATCCTTTACCTCATAGATCTACTGATGCCAGATATCTCCCTTATATGTATAGCAAATATGCTACAAGCATATATGAGTGAATGTTGATGTGATGTTATTTTTAGCGGACTGAAACTCAGAGTATTCCTTGTGCTCTAGAATCCCAGTTTCATTAAGTCGGTAAATCATTTGGATCTCTACATGCCACGTTAGACAATTTGTGAATGAGCCTCCCAGACTATGTTATTACATTTCAGCAGTAAATGCATCCACAGTGCCTCAATAAAGAGGAAAACTTCTCCAAAAAAGAGAAGCAACAAATAATCAGATTTATTTTCTGCAGCTGAAGTACCTCACTGGGTTTTATTAGATCTATTGTTACAACACCCTGGACTAGTGTACGGTCGATTCCAGCCCCGCAAGCCCCAGAGTACCCAACACAAGTGAATTAACCAATAATTCGGATAAAGTTTCTGAGTTCTTTGGCCCTTGACTACTCCAATAACTTAAAGGCATCAGATTTGTAAGCGAAATACATTTTTATTTATGATAAAAATAGAGATAAGACATGCAATAATTATAATAGAATAATGGCCAGCTCATCTACTGCCCCCCTCCCCTTTTACCGTCCCACCCTTTACCCAAACACACACAAGGCAGACACACACAGAGGGAGGGAGAGGGGTAAAAATAATAAGAGGGTTAATATGAAATGGAAGATGAGTGTCCTGCCTTCAGAATTTGAAGTTGTTGCAGCAGCAGGCTGTTGTCCCAGGACGCAAAATGATTGTAATTACCAGTTGGATTACCAACCAGGCTCTTCTGGCAAGATCATTCAGTCAGGACTCACAGCTGTAGGATTCCCTTACAGCCTCAGGCCTGTGTAATTCTTCAACTCTCTGTCTCACTTTCACCCCCAGATCCGTCTGAGTTTCAAACTCAACTGGTTTCCAGACTCACCAGAATGTTCTCCAGCTTTAATGAGGAAAACAATATCAAAGAAATAGCTTTCATAAGATTTTAGAGAGGTCTGTTAGCAGTTCAGGGGGATAAACCCGAAGAGTTTCTTCCAGCTCTGCCTTCGGAAGTTAAACACTTACTGACTGGATAGAGGGAAAAAACTGGCTGGATCCAGTTTCCTGGAGAGAGCCCCAGCCAAGGTGTTTGAGAGAGTTTTACCCTTTCAGGGAGAGAGAAACTCAAAGAGCCTTCTTCAGCTCTGAGTTCAAAATGAAACTAAAACAAAATGAAGCCTTCCTGTCTTTGAAGAACATTCTAGAATGGTTAGCACCAAGCAGCATAGATTATCAGCGAAGCCCTGGAAATTTGAAACAGCTCATTGGCCACCTACCAAGTCCATTAAGAAGTGTCATTACTTTAATTATTATTTTTTTTCCAATTAAGGGACAATTTAGCTTGGCCAATTCACCTACCCTGCACATCTTTGGGTTGTGTGGATGAGACCCACGCAGATACAAGGAGAATATGCAAACTCCACATGGACAGTGACCCGGGATCAAACCTGGGTCCTTGGTGTCGTGAGGCAGCAGTGCTAACCACTGCACCACTGTGCCACCCCTGATGTAAGACCAAACAAGCACATCTTGCTGGAGGTTCCTTTTTTTTAAATTTAAGGTGAAGTCCATCTTAAAGGCATAGCTCCCATTAACTGTCCAGGTACACAAATTGAAGTAACAGAATAACAGAAATTAAAAGGATAAAGAAGGGACAGACAGGGATTAACAGGAGGATCCTTACACTATGTTGCAGCTGTACAAGACGCATTCAAACTGAATTAGATCTACATCAGAAATACAATAGTGCTGTGCTTGGTGTTCATATCCTAACTGTCCAATTTAATACAAGCAGGCTATTTATTTACACTGTCAGTCAGTGGTGTTGTATGGATCCACTTCCCAACTCTTACAACAAAATATGACTTGCAATTAAACAATACTTATGCTCCTTCTGTATCAAGAGATGTTGAAGTATGTACGAGGAGAGACCAGTAGCACTGTGCATCTATTTATAGCCAAATGACAGCAGCTTCACATAGAAAGCAAGTTCAAATATAAACTAATGCTCAAAGCAAATCATATTTAGCAGCTCAAAACTGGGTAGCAAAGAGACATGGGCCATCAGAGCAGCAGAATTGTATTCAACAACAAGTAATCTCTGTAATTTCATGGCCTGACATATTCCTCACTCTACCATTCCCATTAATTCAAGGGACCTCCGAAGCTGAGGGTGAGGCTCTTGAGGTTACATTGGAAGTCTAGGCCAAATAAGAGTGGCGCGCAGAGTTCGGGCAAAACGTAGAGTTTGAACTTCGAGTAACTAGCGCCTCGGATTGTGAGTGTTGCGGCGGTGCTCCCCTGGATCTGGACCAAGTGGGAGCCTGAAGCGAGCGCGATAGTTTGCTGCGCGGGGAAAATGGGGAGCGAACAGCGTCTTACCATGTCTGGATGTATGAAGCTCTCTGTGCTCCCGGAGTCGAAGAGGCATGGCGTTTAGTACCCGTTGATATGGACCTCTGCCATCGGGTTTCGTAGATTCTTTGGTTGTGATTGGTCCAGGGTGACCGCGCTGAGTTGCGGGTAGTCGGTGGCTCGATCAGTTGTGCTGGAGTGGCCCCGTAATGACTGCCCTCTGAGTTCATAGTTTAGTTCGAATTCCTCCGCTGAGTTGTCCAAGCGCGGAGATGCCGATCGGGCCCGTGGATCGCACGTGGTGGGCAGCGAGGAAGATGGCGTCCAAGATGGCGGCCCCCATGAGTCGCACGTGGCGGGCAGTGAGGAAGATGGCGTCAAGATGGCGGCCCCCATGAGTCCTACGTGGCCAGCCGCGTGGTGGAGGTTTTCCAAGATGGCGGCCCCCAAGGATCACACGTGGCTGGAGGGGGCGGAGTCGGGGCATAGGCCGCAGCATTTCGGGCCCCGCGGGGCTGCGAGTGAGGGGAGCGGTTACTGCGAGTCGCTGGGGAGTTGGAAGCTGGGGCTCTTTTAGCGAGGCACACTCTTGCGTAATGCCCTTTTCGCCCGCAGCTGCTGCAGGTCGCGTTGCGGGCCGGGCAGTGCTGCCGCGGGTGCTGATTCTGGCCACAGAAATGGCAGGCTGGAGCAGCATAGTGGCTGGCTGGGGCAGCATAGTGGCACAGGCCTGGGGGAGTCGCTGGTCGGGGGCCCATGATTGGGTCGCGGGGTCCGCAGGGAACGAGTTAAGGCTGCGGAAGGAGACCTCCATTGTGGTCGCAGCTTCCACAGTCATTTCTAGGTCATGGGCCCCTTTTCCAGCAGTCGTTGGCGCACATAGTTAGACCTGAGGCCCGCTACAAAAACATCGCGTACCGCCAATTCCCTGTGCTCAGCTGCGGTAACCGCTTGGTAATTACAGTCATTGGACAAATTGTTAAGTTCTCTTAGGAATTCGGCGAGTGATTCCGTAGGCTGCTGACGGCGAGTCGTGAACACATGGCAAGCGTAAACTTCATTAATGGGCCTTACATACATTTTTTCGAGAACTGTTAGCGCTGCAGTATATGAACTGGCCGAGTTTAGTTGCGTCGAGATTCTGTGGCTCATCCTCGCGTGCAGTAGACTTAGCTTCTGATCCTCTGTAGTTTCGACTGTGCTCGCTACGGCCAGGTAGGCCTTGAAGCACCGGATCCAGTGGGAGACGATTTCTTTAGCCTCTGCATCCAGCGGGTTGAGTTCCAGGCGTCCAGGCTTGAGGGCCAATTCCATAATCGATCTTTACTGTTCTTAAGTCGATTAAATTGATGGAACCATCAATTCACTAGACACATGTTTCCAATGTGAATCTAGGCTTTAATCGACTTACTTCAGAGCCAGCCTGTTACCTGTCGATGACCCAGTGTGACTCGTTGTGACCCAGGCTGACTCTGGACATGGGTATTTATACAGCTGCACTAGGGGGAGGAGTCGTGGGCGGAACCAAGGGTGGAACCCAGTATAAGTTCCTAAGTGCTCCCAGCGCTACTCCCCCTAGTGGTAGGACTGTGCTACTGCGCTTACAACAACAGTGTGAATTAACATATATATTAACATATATTACATTCACCACAGGTGTCATCTGCAAACTTACTAACCATGCCTCAATTTGCTTGGCAAGGACTACTGAATTTCTTGCCGGTTTGCACTCCCAGGGAATCGTAAATTGGTTGCAATTCACCTCCGGCGGAAATTCAGTCAGTATTCTCCCTTTCTAAAACTAAGGGCGGGACTCTCCGATTGCCGATGCCGACATCGTGTTCGGTGATTGGCCGGAGAATCCACTTTTACGCCAAAATCGGGGGCGGCACCATTTTTCCGATGCTCCTCCCCCTCAAAAATGGCGTACTCGAGGAGTACGAGTTCCCGACGGTGTGGGACACGTATCCTCTCACTTTTCGTAAACATGGCGTGGCGGCTGTGGACTGTGTGCAGCGGCGCCACTGTCGGGGGGGGGGTGGGGGGGGGGGGGGGTGTGTGCAAGCCATTCCGCTGGCAGGGGAGCTTCAGCACGTGCTGGGGTGACTGGTGGAGGATGGTCTGGGAGTGGCGAGGGAGGTTACAGAGGGGCAGTTTTTGGCAGGCCGGGTCCGCACGCAGCCAGCGCCATGCACATGTGCGGCCATGGACCCAGCCATTCTGCGTCCATTTCGGCAGCATGGTGCAGCTGCTAGCTCCCTACCGGGTGGAGCAACTTGTCCACAAGCTGCTTTGTCCTGGATGGTGTCGAGCTTCTTGAGTGTTGTTGGAGCTGCATTCATCCAGGCAAGTGGATTCCATTATACTCCTGACCTGTGCCTTGTAGATGGTGGTCAGGCTTCGGGGAGTCAGGTGGTCAGTTACTCACCAAGAGGTCCCTAGCCTTCGACCTACCTTGGCACCCACAGTATTAATATGGTTCATCCAGTTCAGTTTCTGGCCAATGGTGACCTCCAGGATGTTGAAAGTGGGGGAATTAATCATAGAACATAGAACATAGAACAGTACAGCACAGAACAGGCCCTTCGGCCCTCGATGCTGTGCCGAGCAATGATCACCCTACTTAAACCCACGTAACCCGTATACCCGTAACCCAACAATCCCCCCATTAACCTTACACTACGGGCAATTTAGCATGGCCAATCCACCTAACCTGCACATCTTTGGACTGTGGGAGGAAACCGGAGCACCCGGAGGAAACCCACGCACACACGGGGAGGACGTGCAGACTCCACACAGACAGTGACCCAGCCGGGAATCGAACCTGGGACCCTGGAGCTGTGAAGCATTGATGCTAACCACCATGCTACCGTGAGGCCCCAAATGAAAATCGCTTATTGTCACGAGTAGGCTTCAATGAAGTTACTATGAAAAGCCCCTAAAATCATAGTAATGCCATTGAATGTCAAGGGGCGATAGTTATATCCTGTCTTGTTGGAGATAGTAAGAAGTCTTACAACACCAGGTTAAAGTCCAACAGGTTTGTTTCAAACACGAGTCCGGCATCTCTGACTTTGTCTATATAAATGTTTCTGGATCATACCTCTCCATTCACCTGAGGAAGGAGCAGTGCTCCGAAAGCTCGTGTTTGAAACAAACCTGTTGGACTTTAACCAGCTGTTGTAAACTTCTTACTGTGCTCACCCCAGTCCAACGTCAGCATCTCCACATAATTGTTGGAGATAGTCATTGCCTGGTGTTTGTGTGGTGTGAATGTTACTTGCCGCTTGTCAGCCCAAGCCTGGATATTGGCTGGATCCTGCTGTATTTGGACATTGACTGCTTTGGTATCTGAGGAGTCGCGAATGGTGCCGAACATTATGCAGCCTTTTGCAAACACCTCCACCTCTGCCCTTATGATGGAAAGAAGGTCATTGATGACGAAGCTGAAGATGATTGAGCCTAGTAAACTCCCCTGAGGAACTGATGCAGTGATGTCCTAGAGCTGATTTCAGCTGATTAATTAAGAATCAACAAGGAGCATTTCAAATCCCTTTGTGGGGTGGGTAGCTATTCATCCACCACTCGGTCACATCATGGGGTCTAGGGACCTAGCAACTTATTTAAACAGTATCTGCATAGATATTAGCACTGCAATGTCAGGTGCGTTGTTTCATACTGAATTTCAATGGCACTCACATGAACCAACCCTCCACTCTCTGGTTCCGTGAGGCCTCCCTAGGGATCCTCCTCCAGGTCATCCAGGAAAGCCGGGGGTGGTGGAGGGGGTCATCTTTCCTCAGGATGGTCCACCCCACTGATCAAGGTGGCCAGGGAAGCTCGTGCCCATGACAAATCCAAAAGGACCACCCTGTAGAGCAGAAAAAGGATGAATGCATGGTTCTGCTCTACTAGAGTAAGTGAAACGTGTACCCATTCCCTTGTGAATCAAGAGTCTATCTAGCTCTGCCTTAAAATTATTTAAATACTCAGCGTCCACTGCCTTTTGAGAAAAAGAGTTCCAGAGACTCAGGACAGTCTGAGAGAAAAAAATTATGTTAATCTGTCTTAAATGAGCGATCTATTATTTTTAAACAGTGATGCTTAGTTCTAGATTTTCCAACAAGAAGAAACAACCTTTCCACATCCACCCTGTCAATATCCATCAGGATTTTAAAGGTTTCAATCAAGTTACCTCTTACTTTTCTGAATTCTAATGGATACAAACCTACCATATGATGAAGACTCATCACTGCTTTCACCTGCAGCCCCCACCTCAGTTGATCGTAGTTCGAGCGTAGGTTCAGATTCCCAATCTGGTGATCACCCCACCGACACATGTCCCCAACAGACAGAAGCAGTGGCAATTCTGATACTTGAAGGACTGCCGGGGGCGAGGCCTCTGCTGAGTCTGATTTCAATGACCAGCCTCTGGAATTGGCCCTTTGAGAAATGTTGAAGGTCCAGGGAAAGGCAGGGGACATCAGGCAGAGTTGTCAGAGGGCTTCACTAGGCTGGAACAAAGGATGGCAGAGTCCATGGAGCCCACCCACCTTCTGCCTGATGTTGTGGGTCATCGGACTCTCCAGGGGAAGTAGACCCAAGCCCAGCAATTTCTACCAGATTTGCACTCAGGCCTGCACACTATCGCCATGGGTGCATTCCAGCAGTGGCTAGATGAGAAAGTTACAGGCACTTTAACCTCCCTCCAAGTGCCTCTTCTCAGAAGGAGTCTGAGAGGGGCCCTTGTGCACCCAGAAGAGGAGTGCATGTAAGATACCCCTAAAGGCATCCACCCAGGACTCTCCAAGGGTGTATTGCTGCTCCAAATCCCTTCTGCCAGTGCCCCCATCAACTCCAGCAGGTCAGGTTGTGACAACTGGAAAACCTTAACAATATTGCATTCTAAGTACTGGAAAATTTACAAGTCTGATGATATGGTGTGTTTTTAAAAGAGTTTTGATTTGCTTCAAAGAAATTGATTAAGGAATTTTGTCAGTTTGGGTTAATGGAGAATGGTTTGCCTGCGGAAGTCCCTGGGGAGTTAATGAGCTTTGCAGCCTGCAGAGAAGCTTGGGGAGATGAGGTCATTGCTCAAAAAGGCAGAGAGCCAATGAGTGTGGAGACGCTTTGAGAGCGAGAGGAGTTGTGTTCTGATCTGCCTGACTCTGAGTCCACAATTCATTCCGAGTAGGATAGTTACAAAGTAATCTAGCACTAGGCATCACTGTTTAAAAATAAGGGGTCGCTCATTTAAGACAGATGAAAATAATATTTTAAAACAGCAGTCTTGTCTGAAGACAAGGAAGAGCCTGGAACAAATTGTTGAAGCAACTATTTGAAGATATTCAGCTAGAGTCTGAAAAGGTTCTGCACGGATGCAAATCTGTTTTCCAAACCAAGTATTACTCTGTGCTAATTGTAAACTGGATTAAGCACTATATGCTTTTTTTCTTGTTGTTTAATGAGAAGTTGTCTAGTTGTGTTTAGGGGTAATTGTAAGGTGTCCTTTTCAAGTGTGAAGTTAAAATTTTAATATTGTATTCATAATAAAGTTTTGTTTGAGAAATACAAAAGCCCATTTTTTCATGCAATCTCTCCTGCAGTTAATCGTCATTTCTGCAGTCTTAAGCTAAACTAAAATATTGGGGATTTGGTCCAGCATCTCTGCCACTGTTGGGGTCTGGTCTGGTTCGTAATAAAATCAAGACGTGTGCTCCTGTTGAGGTCTTCCAGGCCTTGAGCCACCAGGGGACACCCACCAAAGTCATCTCAGACAGGCCTAGCAGTCAACAGGCTGCCTTGGCCTCTGCTGTGGATCTCGAGGCTGCACCTAGATGTAGCGGTCGTGTTAGAAAATTTAAGAAGTTGACTTCCGGTGGTGGCCATGCGCGGGTAGGTCACCCTTTCAGCAGCACCCGCCGCTAACGGACCAACGGGCCCTTTTAAGGAGCTTTGATGGCTCCTTTGCAACACAAATTGGCAGGAAAACGGCGCTAGAAGGCTCCCCACAGCAGTTTATGGAGGGGACCAGGAGCAGGACGGCCAAACAACAACCAGTGAGAAGCGGCAGGAACGGGCGTGGGAACAGAAAATGGCAGCATGGGCCTAGTGGTCGCGGGAACAGCAGGAATTCCTTAGAAGCTGCTTTGCTGACCTGAAAACGGAGATGCTGGCGCCAATGAAGGCCTCAATGGAGAAAATGGTTGAGACCCAGAAAATGCAGAAGGCGATCAAGGAGATTGAGAAAAAGGTCTCGGATAACGAAGACGAGATACTGGGCCTGGCCGTCAGGGTGGAGGCACTCAATGTCCTACATAAGAGGTGACAGGAGAGGCTGGAAGACCTTGAAAACAGGTCCAGGAGGCATAACCTGCACGTCCTGGGCCTACCTGAGGGTGCGGAGGGGTCGGACGCGAGCGCATTTGTGACCACGTTACTGGGGATCCTGATGGAGTCAGGAGCATTCCCTCGGCCTCTGGAACTGGATGGGGCGCACAGAGTCCTTGCAAGTAAGCCCAAAACGAATGAACCGCCGAGGGCCATGGTGGTACGGCTCCACCGCTTCTCGGATAAGTAATGAGTCTTGTGATGGGCTAAAAAGGAGCGGAACAGCAGGTGGGAGAACAGCGTAATCCGCATCTACCAGGACCTGGGAGCAGAACTGGCCAAGAGGCACGCTGGATTCAACCGTGCTAAGGCGGCCCTCCACAGCAAATGGGTGAAGTTCGGGCTGCTGCATCTGGCGAGGCTGTGGGTCACATACCAAGATCGCCACCATTACTTTGATACACCGGACGAGGCGTGGAATTTTATCAAGCAAGAAAAGTTGGACTCGACCTAATGGACAGCCACACTGGGACGTTACTCTGGTGGGGATGTTAATTGACGAGTAGCCGGAGGGAGCCACATTATGTGGTTCCCTACTATTTCTGTTTGTTCCCTGTTTCTTCGGCCATGTTTTTGGCTTTTGCAGAGTTCGGCCGCAGAGGGAGGAGAGGGGCCCTACACGTAAGGCTGCTCTCCTGGCAGCTGGAGCTGTTTCTTTTGTGGGGCCGGGTTTGCGCCTGGGGTTTGTTGTTTGTTTCGTTGGGGGAGGGGGACAGAAAATGTTCTTCGGGGGCTGTTGAAGCAGATAAGTTGGGCTTTCCACAGGGAGGGAGGGGTCCGAAAAATGAGGCACCTGAATAATCGGAGACAGGCGGGAGCGGCCGGGGTCAGCATGGGTCAGCTGACTCACGGAAGTGTAATGGGGGAGAGGCAGTGTCAAGCGGGTGCTTGACTTGGGGGTTTAGGATCACGGGGCTGCGAAGGGGGGTTGGGGGGATGCTGCTTTGCTGACAGAAAAGGAGCCAACATGGGGGAACAGAGGGAGAGTCGGGGGGGGGGGCCTCCAATGGGAGGCTCGAGTAAGCGGGGGACACGGGCTCATGGCTGGCTGAAAAAGGGAGATGGTTAATTGGCTGGGGAGGGGGTGGGTAGCCCCCCGGGTGGGTAGCCCCCCCATCCAGGCTGATGATGTGGAATGTGCGGGGCCTGAATGGGCCGGTCAAGAGGGCTCGCGTGTTCTCGCACCTCAAGGGGTTAAAGGCAGACGTAGCCATGCTACAGGAGACGCACCTAAAACTTGCGGATCAAACAAGATTGAGAAAAGGGTGGGTGGGCCAGGTGTTCCATTCGGGGCTGAATTCAAAGACCAGAGGAGTAGCAATCCTGGTCTGAAAAGGGGTGGCTTTTGAGGCAGGGAATATTGTGGCTGACAAGGGGGGCAGATACATATTGGTTAGCGGGAAGCTACAGGGGACTCAGGTGGTGCTAGTGAACGTTTATGTCCCAAACTGGGACGACGTGGAATTTATGAGACGCACGCTGGGTAAAATTCCGGACTTAGACTCACACAATCTGATTATGGGGGGGTGACTTTAACACAGTTATAGACCCTGTACTGGACCGGTCAAACCCCAGGCCGGGAAAGCGACCAGCTGTGGCTAAAGAACTGAGGGATTCATAGAACTGGTGGGGGTCGTAGACCCGTGGAGATTTGCCCGACCGAGGGCGAAGGAGTTCTCTTTCTTTTCCCATGTCCACAAAGTTTACTCCTGTATAGATTTCTTTGTGATGAGCAGGGCGTTCATTTCTAGGATGGAGGGGACAGAATACTCAGCCATTGCAGTCTCCGATCATGCTCCACGCTGGGTGGATTTGCATCTTGGGGAGGAGAGAGGTCAGCCCCCACTATGGAGGCTAGATATGGGGCTGCTGGCAGATGATGAGGTTTGTGGGCGGATAAGGAGGAACATCAAAAATTACCTGGAAACTAACGATACAGGGGAGGTAGCGGCGTCCAGGGTTGGGAAACCCTGAAGGCAGTTATCAGAGGGGAATTAATCTCTATTAGATCCCATAGAGAGAAGAAAGACAGAGCGAAGAGAGAAAGGCTAGTTGAGGAGACACTCAGAGCAGACAGGAGCTACGCGGAGACCCCCGAGACGGGGATACTGAAAGAGCGCCGGAGGCTGCAGGCAGAATTCAACCTACTGACCACTAGGAAGGCAGTAGCACAGCTGAGGAAGGCCAAAGGGGCTGTCTACAAATACGGGGAGAAATCAAATAGAATGCTTGTGCACCAACTTCGCAAGAGAGAGGCAGCCAGGGAAATTGGGGAAGTACAGGATAAGGAGGGCAACACGGTCAGGGACCCAGAGGGGGTGAACAAAGTCTTTAGGGTGTTCTATGGTAAATTCTATGAGTCAGAACCCCCGCCAGGAGGGGAGGGGATGAAGCAATTCATGGACCAACTGAGCTTTCCAAAGGTGGAAGAGGAATCTGGTGGAGGGACTGGCGGCCCCGATAGAGCTGGAAGAGATGGTGACGGGTCTAGGGAACTTGCAGTCAGGCAAGGCCCAGGGGCCAGACGGCTACCCTGTAGAATTCTACAAGAAATTTTTGGAACTGCTGTGCCCACTCCTACTAATGACCTTTAATGAGGCCAAAAAGAGAGGGACCCTCCCCCCAACAATGTCACAGGCTTCGATTTCACTCATCCTCAAACGAGAGAACACATACGCTACAGCGTGGATCTTCTAGACCGATATCGCTCCTGAACGTAAAAGCCAAACTGCTGGCCAAGATCTTAGCTGCTAGGATTGAGGACTGTGTCCCTGGGGTGTTAGGGGAGGATCAGACAGGCTTCGTTAAGGGCAGGCAATTCAATTCCAATGTACGGAGGCTCCTAAACATCATCATGATGCCCTCAGAGGGAGGGGAGTCAGAAGTGGTGGTGGCAATGGACGCGGAGAAAGCCTTTGACCGGGTGGAATAGGAGTACCTGTGGGAAGCGCTAAGAAGGTTCGGATTTGGTGAGGGGTTCATAGGTTGGGTCCAGCTACTCTACCAGGCCCCCGCGGCAAGTGTGTGCACGAACAGGGCGAGGACGGAATACTTTAGGCTCCACGAGGAGACGAGGCATGGGTGCCCCCTCTCCCCGTTATTATTTTCCCTTGCGATAGAGCCGCTTGCAATAGCGCTGCGAACTTCAAAGAACTGGCAGGGGTTGGTTTTGGGGGGGCGGGGGAGCATCGGGTCTCGTTTTATGTGGATCTGCACCTATACATCTCAGACCCACTAGAGGGGATGGGGGAGGTCATGCCGATTCTGAGGGACTTTGGCAATTTCTCGGGGTACGAACTAAACGAGAAGAAAAGCGAGATGTTCGTGATCCAAGCTCAGGAGCAGGAAAAGGGCCTGGGAGAGCTTCCACTGAAGTTGGTCGAGAAGAGCTTTCGGTACCTCGGGATACGGGTGGCTCAAAAGTGGGATGCCCCCGACAAGCTTAATCTATCTTGGCTGGTGGAGCAGATGGAGGGGGACTTCAAAAGGTGCGACATGCTCCCACTATCTTTAGCGGGGAGGGTGCAGACCATTAAGATGAAGGGTTCTCCCCAGATTCCTGTTCGTCTTCCAGTGCCTAGTTCCTTCCCATCTTCATCTCTAAGTCCTTCTTTAAGCAGGTGAACAAGATCATCTCGGGATTCATATGGGCAAATCAGACCTCGCGAGTAAAGAGACTGTACCTGGAGCGCAGTCGGGGGTGGGGGGGGGGCTGGCACTGCCGAACCTTTGCAGCTACTATTGGGCGGCTAACATAGCCATGATTAGGAAATGGGTATTGGGGGAGGGGTCGACGTGGGAGCGGTTAGAGGCGGCCTCATGCAAAGGTACCAGCCTAGGGGCACTTGTAACGGCACCTCTGCCATTCTCGCCAGCCCGCTACTCCTCCAGTCCGGTGGTGGTGGCGGCATTAAAGATCTGGGGTCAGTGGAGAAGGCACAGGGAGGTGGAGGGAGCCTCAGTCTGGACCCCGATACGCAACAATCACAGATTTGTCCCGGGCAATATAGAGGGAGGGTTTCATAGGGCAGGCATTAAAAGGATGGGGGACCTGTTCATAAACAGGACCTTTCCCAGCCTGAAAGCGCTGGAGGAGAAATTCTGTTTGCCCCCTGGAAACGCTTACAGATACCTTCAGTTACGCGCATTTCCCAAAAAACAGGTGGTATCATTTCCGTTGCTACCCCCACACAGGATACAGGATAGAGTGGTCTCCAGCACCTGGGTAGGGGAGGGGAAGGTGTCGGACATTTACCAGGAACTTCAGGAGGCGGAGGAAGCCCCAGTGGAGGAGCTTAAGGGCAAATGGGAGGACAGCTAGGCGGGGAGCTGGACAGATGCCCTAAACAGGGTCAATTCCTCTTCATCATGTGCCAGGCTTAGCTTAATCCAGTTTAAGGTGGTCCCCACCGGGCACACATGACGGCAACTAGGATGAGCAAGCTCTTTGGGGTTGAGGATAAATGTGCGAGGTGTGCGGGAAGCCCTGCAGATCATGTCCATATATTCTGGGCATGCCCGGCTCTTAAGGGATTCTGGCAGGGATTCGCTAAGGTAATGTCCAAGGTCTTAGACACGCGGGTGGTGCCGAGTCCAGAGATAGAGATCTTTGGTGTGTCAGACGATCCGAGAGTTCAGGAAGCGAAAAAGGCTGACGCGTTGGCCTTTGCCTCCCTGGTGGTCCGGAGATGGATCCTTCTAATGTGGAGGGACTCAAAGCCCCCGAGTGTAGAGACCTGAGTTAGTGACATGGCTGGGTTTCTCAGTCTCGAGAAAATAAAGTTTGCCTTGAGAGGGTCCTTGGCGGGGTTCTCTCGGAGGTGGCATCCGTTCCTTGACTTTCTAGGAGAGCAGTAAAGGTCAGCAGCAGCAGTATCCCGGGGGGGGGGGGGGGGGAGTAGGGGAGGAGGGAATTGTTACATGGTATTGTTCTTTTTACTGTATATATGGTTAACATTTATTTTGTTATGTTAATTGTTGCGAACGATTATGCAAAAAATTATGATTTTGACAAAAATTTGAATAAAAATAATTTTAAAAGATAGAAAATTTAAGAAGTTCTGAATGTACAAGGGTGAAACAGGTGTAAATTCACTGTGTGTAATCTTCACTTTGTAAATATAGTTCACATTTATCCCTCTCCAAGTCTCATGGTATTGAATAGTTGATCGAACTGATGTGTGGTCGTGCGTTCATTCAAGGGTTCAAAATGTACCAGCCCCCTCTTCCCCACCCCAAATAGCTCTCATTTGAATCCTCACTTCCTACTACACACAGCACAGAGAAGCAGAACCAGGCTTCTTTATTTTCTTGTCATTTGCCCATGAGTAGAGGGATTTTAATTTTTGAAATAAGCTGTGGCATGTTTCTCCAAACCCGCTGTTTGTGAGGTCAATTCTTATAGTGACTCGCAGCAAACTCTACATAGGAATAAATCAGAAGTGTAGCTTACTCATACATTCAAACCTGTGTAATGGTCACAACTTATTACACATTCACATATACACAATAAAAATATAGGAATGAGTTGTTCCTCACAGTAATTAATAACTTTAAATAAAAAGCACCACAGATATGGATGTCAGTTCACATGATAACCAGAGTCCAGAAATTCAGAGTCCAGTCAGGGTTCCTTCATGGAGGAGCTACAGTTCAGGTGAATTTAGCAAGCTGAAGCGGGAGCTGCAGAATTCCTTTAAAGTTGATGGTGAGTTTAGATCCATCCCGATCTTCATCCCCAAGGCCTTTTTCCAAAACATAGACAGTCTAATCATTGGATAAAAGCAAATTACTGCGGATGCTGGAATCTGAAAGAAAAGAGAACCTGCTGGAAAATCTCAGCAGGTCTGGCAGCATCTGTAGGGAGAGAAAGGAGCTAACGTTTCGAGTCCGATGATTCTTTGTCAAAGCTAACAGATAGAGAAAGTGGGAAACATTTATACTGTGGAGTGAGCATGAAAGATGAGTCATAGCCACAGAAACCCATGGGGCGCGATTCTCCGCAAATGAGGCGAGTCGTAAAGGCTGCCGTGAAACTGGCCGTGTTTCACGGCAGCCTCCGCGCCCCCTCCCGGGACTCGATTCTCCCCCCCCGTGCGGGGCTAGCAGCGTGGCTCCGTGAACCACGGCATCGCGGCCTTAGCGACCGTCGGGTCGCTTAGCGTCACGCCGGCTGATGCGCACGATGACGTCAGCCGTGCATGCACGGATTGGACGGCTCCAACCAGCGCATGCGCGGGGCCGTCATCTCCCTCGGCCGCCCCGCGGACTGATCCTGCGGGACGGTGGAGGAAGAAAGAGTGCGTCCGTAACGGACGCACTGCCCGCGATCGGTGGGCACCGATCGCGGGCCCATGCCCCCCTTGGCACGGCCGTGCCAATCGGGGCCCTGGATGCCCAGAACGGGCATGTTGCGGCCGTTTTTACGACGGCAGCAAGCAGGTGTGTTTGCTGCCGTAAAAACGGCCGTAAAGGCCTGGGAACTCGGCCCATCGGCCTGGGGAGAATCGCTGTTCGCCGTAAAAAACGGCAAGCAGCGATTCGTGTCGTGGGGTGGCCATGGAGGGGGGGGGGATAGCAGGAGGGTGTGAAAAATGTGGGGGACGCCCTCCCGCTATTCTCTGACCCGACGTGGGCAGCGGAGAATCGCGCCCATGGTGTTTTTGTGGGAAGGTAAGAACCCGGGATTTCCCAAACCGACACTGCAAAGAGGAAAGGTCAGAGGGGGCCTCGCTCTAACGAACCTACAATACTACCACTGGGCAGCAAGAGCAGAAAAAGTGAGGGGTTGGGTGCAAGAACCCGAGACAGATTGGGTGCAAATGGAGGAGGCATCCTGTAAAGGAATGACCCTCCGGGCCCTGGCTACAGCAGCACTCCCATCCTACGCAGTAAGTTACACAACGAGCCCAGCGGTAGCGGCCACACTGCGAACATGGACCCAGTTGAGACAGCACTTCGGGATAACCAAAATGTCCTTCATGGCCTCCATCTGTGGCAATCACAGATTTCCCTCAGCCATGCTAGATACCACCTTGAAAACTGACGGAAGGGGACTTCTATGTAGTGCGCAGACTGGCGACACTGGACGGACTGATGAGGAAGTGGAAATTAGCAAAAGGACAGGAATTGAGACACCTCCAAATGAAACACTTCCTCTGCAAAGAGACAGTAGGGAACACCGGGGCCCCAGAAAACACACTACTAGAGGACCTGATAGGCACGAGCAGCGATAAAGGGGGCAATGTGGGAAAATATACGGACAACTACTGGACAGAGCTCGAACACCACTGGACAAGACCAGACAAATATGGGAGGACGAACTGGGGACAGAGGTAGGATGGGCACTGAGCAGGGCAAACTCCACCTCCTCCTGCGCAAGGCTAAGCCTAATGCAGCTCAAAGTGGTGCACAGAATGCACCTGACCAAAAGCTGAATGAGCAGGTTCTTCCCGGAGGTGGAAGACAAATGTGAGCGGTGCCAGAGGAGCCCAGCTAACCACACCCACATGTTTTGGGCTTTCCACAAGCTTGCTGGGTTCTGGACAGCCTTCTCTGAGGCAATGTCCAAGATTGCAGGGGCGAGGGTGAAGCCATGCCCAATAATGGCAATCTTCGGGGTATCGGAGCAGCCAGAGTTACACATGGGGAAGGGGGCTCACGCCCTTGCTTTCGCTTCCCTAATTGTACGCCGGAGAATCCTGCTCGGCTGGCGATCGGCAGCACCACCCAAAGCTGCAGACTGGCTCGCTGACCTCTCGGAATTTCTCCACCTAGAGAAGATTAAGTACACCATCCGAGGGTTAGAGCAAGGCTTTCTGGATACTTGGGTGCAGTTTGGCGGGCTGTTTCAGAACCTGTTCAAGGCCGGGGGGGGGGGGGGGGGGGAGGAATGTGGGGAAACCACCATTCACCTGAGGAAGGAGCAGTGCTCCGAAAGCTAGTGTTTGAAACAAACATGTTGGACTTTAACCTGGTGTTGTAAGACTTCTTACTATGCTCACAAAAGAAGAGGAAGGATGCTGAAGCCAATGGGGGGGGCGGGGGAGGTATCATAGGCCGATCCAGGGGGCAACAAAATGTACATAGACCTAGTTAAATGAAGGGCAAAACAAACCTCTCTGTAAAACAAAGTAAATTAGTGCCGGCAAGAAAAATGTTCTGTATACACTGTTTAAAAATATGTGAAAAGCCAATAAAAAAGATTTCAAAAAAAGTTGCTGGTGATGCAGCAAGATGCAGTTGATATACAGAGACTCGGTCTGCTCGATAAGTGATGGCAAGAATCTTGCAGAGAGATCAGACTTGAAGGAGGCTTAGACTTGATGCAGGCTGCTGGTCAGGCTGGAGTCTTGCTTTGATTCTGCAGCCTGGTATTTAAATGACAGACTGGGTTTCGAGTCCAGAAATGTAATATTAAAACTTTCCAAAGGTCATGTGATGTTGCCCATTAATGATCCAGTTGCAGGCTAACAAGCAGTTTGTATGCCACTGGGTAAAATCCATTGATCCCCTTAGGAAATAGATGGTGGCTATTAGCATCTCTGCAGGCATAATGGGCGCGATTCTCCCAAAGGGAGACAAAGTGCCGACGCCGGAGTGAAAACCGGAGTGTTTCACTCCGGCGTCGGAGGCTGCTCCTCGTCCCCTATTCTCCCATCCCCAGGGGGCTAGGAGCAGCGGCGCGTCAATCTCGCACGCCGGGCCTTGACGCTCGCGTCAAAGCGGCGCCGCCTGAATGACGCGGCCGGCGGCGCCTAAATGACATCACCAGCGCATGCGCAGGTTGGCCGCCGCCAACCCGCACATGCGTGGTTGCCGTCTTCCCCTCCGCTGCCCCACAAGACATGGAGGATTGATGTTGCGGGGCGGCGGGGAGGAAAGAGTGTGTCTTTCAGAGATGCCGGCCCGACGATCGGTGGGCACCGATTGCGGGCCAGACCCCTCCTGAGCATCCCCCCTGGTGCTCGATTCTCCCTCTGCCCCCCACAGGCCCCACATGCAGCGGTCGCACGCTGTACACGCCAGCAGCAACCAGGTGTGGTTAGCGCCGGCGTGAACTGGTCGGATTAGGCAGGCCGCTCGGCCCATCCGGGCCGGAGAATCACCGCTCGACCGGAGCGGCGATTCTCCGAGCGGCCTGTCGCAAAACGCGACACGCCGTTTTGGGGGGTGGGAGAATCGCGTGCGGGTCCAGGTCGGCGTGGCATGAATCGGCCGGCACTCCCGTGATTCTCCCACCCGGCATGGGGGTCGGAGAACCGCACCCAATAAGTTTTAACGGCTCTCCCTCAGAACACGCATGAACAGAGTCAAAAACAGCTTCTTCCCCGCTGTTACCAGACTCCTAAAACGACCCTCTTATGAACCGACCTGATTAATACTATACCCCTGTATGCTTCACCCGATGCCGGTGTTTATGTACCTTGTGTCGCCCTATTATGTATTTTCTTTTTATTTTCATGTACTTAATGATCTGTTGAGCTGCTCACAGAAAAATACTTTTCACTGTACCTCGGTACACGTGACAATAAACCAATCCAATCCAATCTTTTATTGTGGGACCAAGCGGGGGAGAAAGATTGTCTGCTGGCTCCTGGTTTAATTTATTGCAACGTGTGCTCACAATGGCAGGTATGATATTCCTCAAGGATGATAATTGAGCTTTTGTCCTGGAACTGCTGTTGGAAAATTCCAGAAACTGTAATCAACTTGTGAATCATGAGACCTGTAGAAGGCGTTTTTTTGGTTCAAAAAAGTTCGATTTTTAAATACGTAAAACAGTAAAGTTTTATTTAAAGAGTTTAAACATGGGGACATGGCAGTTCATTAACTCTCACTCAACCACATCACAGTGAATGGCCTTCGTGTCCACATCTGCAACATTGACAAAGGTACTTCATATGTTAAAATGATGGCTGGACAATACACCTGTGACCCTTGGATCTCAGACAGACATCTGCCTCTTTAATTGAATAGGACTCACACCTCCAGATAATGAAGTGGCTGGTGGCATGATACTGGGGTAGAAGTGACACCCATTTCTGGTGCCACATCTATGTGTGGTCTTCAAACAAAATCCAGTCTTTTGTGTCAACCAAGTGACCATCATCCAGCCTGTCATGGGCATGGCTACCTCTGCCCTTCAAATAGTTTTTGTCTGAAAGATAATTAGCTAAAACTCTTTAAAAATATCAGTGTGGCAAATGTTATAAATGTAAACTGCTGCTGGAAATTATGCACTGTTTCAAAATGGATGGTAATGTTCAAAGAACTGGCTGGAAGTCAGCCTGAATTTTAAAAAGTATTTTGTGGTATATCATGTTTGTATCAGGCTATGGAACTTGTCAACTCCCTCTGCCCTTGCTTCTAAAAACTTTTTAAAAAACAAGCCACGTCATCTAATCATTGTTTCTGGTTTTGCTACACCTTCCTTCCTATTCATTTCAACCTTGATTGTGAAGCTATTCCGGCTCTTTCATGTGTTGTCTCAGGTTCTGGGATTTTTCAGCTGGTCCCTTAGCCAATTACTGGTGGAGTTAATGCACGAGTGTAGCCAAATTTGAATGTTAGCCAAGGGTAGGAATTATACTCAAATACTTTGATTGCAAGAATAATCTATTACTGCAAAAGTCACATGGTGATTGAATTGATAATTTATAATTAAGATGCAATTTTCTCGATACAATTTTACAATTATTAATCTACAGTTCTTGCCATCCAGCTCAACTGTGTCAGTAATGTACAAAAAAACATATAGAATCAAACTCTTTGTCAATGGTCCATCCATGCTGGGTTCAAAGTTAGCTTCAAGCCACAGAATTCGAATGTAATAAAATGTACTGTCAGAATAAAGTAATGGAGTAGCAGTTATAATTAATTTTACCTACATAAGGCACTCTTATATCTAATCGAGTCTGAGAAGCTATAATTAAAAGTTTCATCCTTGACACGAGAAGGAGCATAGTAGCAATTATTGCCTACAATCACTGGAGGAAAATATATTGTTCATCTTTTAATTAAACTGCTTGTTGAGTGTATATTGTACATGGGATAAATTAATAGAAATAAAATCGATTTGCGAAAGAAGTGATAAAAATATGCTAAATAATAAGCATATTGCCATGAAATTTTTCAACAACAGTTTACAGATATAATGCATTATGGCAACCACATTACCCCACACAAATTGCAGACATCAGATGATTCGGCCATGACAAGTGTATTCTCAAAGCGGCTCACAGGCTGTCATTAATACACTCCCTTGGTGGAGGAGAAGCTTGCGCCAATGTTAGGCAAGATGTGGTGACTGGAGGAGACTAAGCCCGTCCGCACACCCTCTCTCCATTGGAGCGGGACTAGCTGGACATTACCAGGGGTGGCACGGTAGTGCAGTGGTTAGCAATGTGCCTCACAGCGCTGAGGACCCAGTTCGATCCCGACCCCGGGTCACTGCCTGTGTGGAGTTTGCACATTCTCACCGTGTTTGCGTGGGTCACACCCCACAACCCAAAGATGCACAGGGTAGGTGGATTGGCCACGCTCAATTGCCCCTTAATTGGAAAAAAGAATTGGGTACATTAAATTTATATTAAAAAATCAGGACATCACCTTCAGGGAGCGAGTTATGGCTGTGATGAGTGGCAAAGCTAAAGGAAATACATACTGCTCTTCCTTCACCATAAAAGCTAACCATTATTTCTAAAGATGACCATGTCCCTGTGACACATCAAGAAAAATAGACCAGCTCTCTTGAAAATCATTGGATATGACGAGTGCAAGCACAAGCTCAGATTCCAGCACCTTGTGTATTTTAGAGAATGTTAGAGGAGAGGCTCTCACATGGCAAACCTCTGGCAAAGGTGTGCAGAAGCTAGGGCTGTGAGATAGGATACCGCATGTACCAACGTTTTAGAGGGGAAGATTGCTTACAGGTTCTGCTGCAGAAGGCTCAACTGCTGACATTGAAGGTCCCAGCAATCAAAGAAGGAACATACGCCACTAAATTCTTGGCGCATGGGCAGCATGGTAGCACAGTGGTTAGCACTGCTGCCTCACAGCACCAGGGACCATATTAAATTTCGGCCTTGGGTGACTGTGTGGAGTTTGTACATTGTTCCCGTGTTTGCGTGGGTTTCCTCCGGGTGCTCCGGTTTCCTCCCACTGTCCAAAAATGTGCAGGTTAGGTGAATAGTCCATGATAAATTGCCACCGAGTGTCCAGAGATGTTACGTTACGGGATTACAGATATAGGATGGAGTGGGATTGATGCAGACGTGATAGGCCAAAGGTGTCCTTCTGCACTTAAGAGATTCTATGATTCTAAATGAGGCACCCTACCAGTGAGCTTATGCACAATAATTCAGAACACCGAGGAGACCAGCTCCAAGTTATGCTGGGACTTCACACATTGCCGTACACGGACCAAGTTGTCAGCTTTATGAACAGGGCAACGGAGCCCTCATGATGGAGTTTCCATAGGCAGTTCTGACAGCTGGCAAGGCAACTTAAAGTGATAGGTTGCCATTTTGGCTTTGCGTACCAGTGTCAACAGTGCCTTCCACTGATGACATCACTCCTGCATTCTGGTCTCGTGCAGAACTTTAGCAAAGATGCGGGACAGTCCTGGGAAGATGGCCTTGGCTTTGTGAGAGAGGGACTTACTGTATTCTGTTAGGACAGCAATAAACCTGTTCCCCATCATTCACTCCACCAGGTCCTTGTTCGTGCCAATCAGTTAGCTTGGCCAGGTTTTCCTGCCCATTCTCAGGTGCTGCAGTCAGCAGAGGGGCGCTTAAGACCCAGATAAGCTTGTGGTCACCTAGCACAGCCATCTAAAGCGACCTCAATGAAAGCTCAACAGTTTTTCAGCTGCCAATCTGGGCCCACTATTGATTTACCATATTAGAGCAGGAGGATAAGGAAATGTAACCACAAGACATGCACAAATGTATTTCAGAGGGATAATTTTTAATTATTCCTGTTAAGTATTTGCAAAAGATGGAATGTGCGATAAAGTGTTTTCTAGTGAGGGTCTTTTATTTGTGGTTCTATTTGTGGTAACGTAGGGTTGAAGAAAGGCAATGAGATGGTAGTAGTACGGGCAGCAATGATAAGGATTGTCAGACTGTAGCATTGGACATGGTTAACAGTAGGTTCTCTTGGATGAGTTGCTCTTTAAGAGCTTCGGCACCTCAGAGCACTGGTGGTCAACGATGTTCATGATGTGCCTCTTCCTCTTCCTCGTCCCTCTACCCCTGTCTTACTGCTATACCAGTTGAGGTAAGGGATGCTGATAGTAAATCTATAAAACATGAAACAGGAAATGACAAATCTGGTTAACTATTCTGTGGTATTGTGCAAAGTTCCTTCAGGGTAGTCCAGGCAATGGAAACACTGATTGTCTGCTTTGTGACATTTTCTGATGTCAGGTTAGGTCTCATTTTCGGCCAACTCTGTATCTGTGCCTGAGTTCCTGAGAGGAATCATAGAATCCCTACAGTGCCGAAGGATGCCATTCGGTCCATCGAGTCTGCACCGACCCTCTGAATGAGCACTCTACCTAGGTCCAAACCCCACAATGTCCCATAACCCCACCTCGGACTAATTTAACAAAGCCAATCCAGCCAACATTCACATCTTTGAACTGTGGGAGGAGACTGGGGCACTCGGAGGAAACCCACGTAGACACAGAGAGAAAGTGCAAACGCCATGTTTCATATTTTATACACAACTGTAAAATGTGTTTTGCAACACCTGTGGCGGAATTCTCCATTCCTGAGACTAACTGTTGATGCTAGGGCAGGCTTCGTGGACTTCTACGACAGCAAAATTAGTGCTGCACCTGGACTGATTCAATGACCATTAAGGGGCTAGCACCGGTGCCCTGTGAAACTCGATCACTTCCAATGACAAACGGTGTGGGATTCGTCGGGTTCGCGATTGGCACTCTGGAGGGTGACAAGCTGCAGCCGCATTTACACACTTCACTACGTACACACACTATCCCAGCCAACAAGATGGCAGCGAGGAGGATGGCACCCCATTTTATGGATGCCAAGCTTGAGACACGGTCAGATGCCATGGAGGAGAGGTGGGGCAACCCTGTACCCCGGCCCAGGAAGGAGGTTGCCATGCCTAACGCAGGTGGCAGAGGCTGTAAGCGCCATGAACAACATCCAGACCAGCCAGCAGTGCTGTAAGAAACTGCACGACCTGCTCAGGGTGGCCGGGATGAGTAGGCAACACTGTGCCCCTGACACCAACCCCCATCGCACACAGCGGCAACACTAGCCCCCCATCCAGAGGATGTCCGAATTCCCTACCCTGCACTACATGCCAGCACCCATATCGGCCGCCTGGCCGGGTACCCTGGACACTGAAGACACCATAACTTCCGGGAGCAGGAGAAGACTGGAGGGGGAGCCATCGGACCTGCGGCCCCTCATCACGGCAGAGCAGAGGGCACTAAATGTGGTCGGCGGGCCCAAGGAAAGGGCAGTCACTGGGGTGCAGGTCGGTATCAGCCAAGGAAGTGAGACCCCGCTGAGTTGCAGTTCCCACGTGACATGGGTGCCACCCCCCCAACACCATCCTCACCCCTACACCAACCCCACAACACCCTCACCCCCACACGACCACCACCACACTACCCTATAACCCCCACCACTCTACCCTCTAACTCCCACACTGCTCTCACACCACCACCACACCACCCTCACATCCCCACATCTACGCCACACTCTTACTTCAGCTCCACACCCCCTCAGCATCCCCACTCCCCCCGCCCACGCTCTAATAATGTGTGTTGTCTTGTGTCTTGCAGGAGCTGCTGCAATGGGATGTGTCCATCTGGTGACACCGCTCCCAGCCACAGCAAGAGCCCAGGTGCTGAGCAGCGACGGGTGCACCGACACGGACGCGAACCGTAGATCCGCGATCCAGGACAGCCTGGATCTCGAGTCCGAGGATGACACGGATTTCCCAGCACAGCTGTCTCCAACACCCTGCATCATCCCAGAGACACTCTCCTTGGTCATGCACTTTAGTAAAGAGGCTCCCGGCACACTATCTGATGTGCACCACATACATTATCCGGTGCAGCAACTGGAGGTAGGAACTCCCCAGTTCGACGGAAGAATCTTCTCTTTTCGTTCTGCAGCTTATTTCGCCTCGTCTTCTCTATTGTTATTTTTAAATGTTCTTGACGCCCGGTACCATGTTGTGTTCTGTGATATGGCCATTGCAATGATGTACACAGAACATCCATTTGTTTTACTGGAAAGATGATTTATTAATGAACACGTGGAAAGATGACTAACAGATTACTACACAGACAAAGGCTACTAAATGAATTCATGAATTATCCTTGAGCTACTCTGACTGCGACTATCCTCTCGTACGTCCTACTACCAACTGCCCGGTATCTCAAGTCAGGTGATGTATCTCTGATGCGACCAGCTGGTTGGAGATCGCATTGCTAACTATCTACAGAACTATGCACAGGCATGTCACCACAGTCTCCATTCGGCGCCTGGAAGGAGCCTGTGGCATAAAAGTTCAGGGTGACCGTCACCTTGACGGCCACCTGAAGTGGGTGACCTCCCCCATTCTGCCACAGTGCCGGGTGCATCATGATCTGGCAGATATGTCACATTGTCCCGCTGGTAAGCTAGAGTCTGCAACGGCATGCCCGGTCCGACAGTTCCTCGAATGACAAGCGCTGTTGGTACACAAGAGACCTCAAGCGGCGCCTCCTTTGCACCTCCTCCTCCTTGGTCTGTTTGGTGGCTGGTTCTCCATCCTCAGTGGCTGCCTACTGTTCCTCTCGGGCAGACTCCACTCCTGCAGCTTCCTCATCCTCGAGCAGCTCCAGCTCGTACAGGTGCAGGACATCCCTCAGGGCTGCAGCGACTAGGAGGAGGGGCACCATTGCTGGTTGAATTCCAATATCCATTGCCTGCAGGGGGTGAAAGGCCAACATGTTAGCACGGTGCATACCCCCATGCTCAATTAGGTTCAATGGGCTACATAGTGGCCCCGGTTAGCACTGCGGACCCTGCATCCCCCCCCCCACCCCCCACCCCCTCCCCACAACATCCCTGACCCCATTGGTGCAAGTCACTGTGGAGGCCTTTGGCCCTGGCACCCAACCCTGCTGCCAGAGGTACCGTTGACTGCTGATGCCCATGCCAGCAGTATGCTTCCTGGCCCCTGTCTGGCGCCTCCGTGTTTGGGCTACTGTGAGCATTGTGCTTGCGTGGACCAGGTGATGCACCGCTGGCTGGTTGGGGGCAGTGGTATGACTGATGGTGGGGTATGGGGCTGGTGGGGTGGAGGAGTGGGGGCTTAGGTCGTGGGGTGGGAGAACCTATATGGCCACTGTCACTCTGCAGAGCCAAGGTCAAGGTGGGTGGTCAGTGGGGTGTGCAGCAAGATGTCTGCCTTACAGGCCGCGGCAATGTCAGTCCGTGCTTGGACACCGCCCCAGTCCCCTGGTGCCCCCCTCGACGGCCCTGGCAGGGTACCCACCTCAGCCAGCCCAGCCAGTGGCAAGACCGGCAGCCCATGGTTGTGCCTCTCTGTGTCCTACCTCCTCTCTCTCCTTCATCAGCCATGGCATCTGTTTCTCAACTTTTAAAATCACAAGTGAGCCTTGCCATCGGGAATTTCCCCCAGTGGATGCGGGGAATCGCGGAGACCCCGAGAATTCCGGGTCAGACCCACTAATGATATGTAAACACCATTCGCTGCACGTACAAAGTGGAACGCATTGATAACGCTCTTGAGGCACCGGAGAATTGCGATTTTGGCGTCAGTACCGATTGTCCGCCCAATCGCATTTCCCAATTCTGCCGTCAGCTGACGGAGAATCCCTCCACGGTTATTTTATTTTGATTGGTGTTCATCATTGATACTTTTCTGGCTTGTTTACTTCAAATTTGTTATTCAGTTATAATTATCTAATGCTTAAATGCTATGTTATGATATTTGAATAAGACATTTGCAGCAATTTGTGAAGTTTAACGGATAACATTATTAACAAATATAATGTTAGAAACACAAACTTTTGATATCATGTTAACATTTCAGTTGCAGTGTGAAATTTTGTTTAATAACTACCTCAACGTTTCCCAATTGCTTGCATTAAAATATATTGTTTCACTTTTAACACAGCAATCAATAAAATATTTTTTTTTACCATTACAGAATGTGATAGGGAAGTGAGGGGTGGGAAGGGAAAGGAGGGGAGGGGTGGGAGAAGGGGAAGAGAAGGAGGCAGGGAGGGGAAGGCTGGAGGGGAGGTTCAATATCCTAAAGCAGCAACTGCCAGACGATCTCAAACTGTCCTTGCGTCAGTCCAAAGATGTGCAGGTTGGGTGGATTGGCCATGATAAATTGCCTTTAGTGTCCAAAATTCTATGATTAACCTCGGATAAAAGTTCGGCACAACATCGTGGGCCGAAGGGCCTGTTCTGTGCTGTATTTCTCTCTCTCACCTGGAGCTTGGGCTTCTTCACCTGCACGAGGAGGCATGTCCTAGTCAGACTCTATATCGCCCTCCTCCAGCTCCTCCATTTCTGGTGGCAAATCATCTTCTGGGTGAATTCTCAGTCCATGTTGAAGGAAAAAGTTGTGCAATGCACAGCACACTACAACTGTCATGAGTTTCATCTTTACTAGTAAGGCAGTGCAGCAGTTAGAGTTCGGCTTCTGGTCTTCCTTCATAAATTTCACAAAGGTGTCCCATTGTTTCCTTTGAAGCACAGTCTCCTGGCACACATCTCCTTTGATATCACTTCATATAAGGTTCTTTGCCTGTACATTCTCAGCAGTGGGTAATTGATTTGCTTCCTCACAGGCAGACATGTAGCCTGACTCCAGATTTTGAATCTGCACTGGATTCTGCAATAACTGTCAGAAAGATCATTCATATTACCTTACTCAAGGCTTGTACACATCAACTAAGGCATTAACCTTTGCTGAAGCATTTGAAGTAATCACTGAGGCTTGTAAGGATCAACTGGGAGATTCTCAAACAATACAGCTTAAAATACATTGCAAAATCCAAATATACTTTAGCTCCACATAAGCTGGCATGACAGGCGCAATAACATCAATGTTCTTGAAGGAGCCATGAGCACCGGCATTGAGGCCATGATCACCTGAAACCAACTCCACTGGGCCGCCCGTGTGCTTAGGATGTCAGAGTCCTGACTACCGAGGCAAATCTTTTTCGCCCAGCTCAAGGAAGGCTCCCAACCAAGAGTAGGGCAAAGGAAGTGCTTCAAAGACACCTGTAATGATATGTATATAGACAGGATAGTGAAGGGTTAATAATTACATCTATGTGCAATTAAAACACGAGAGGGTGTTACTAATTCACTGTATTTAAGACAGCCTCTCAAGGAATTCTGAGAGAAGCTAAAGGGAACATGGAGAGAGCAGAGAGAAAGTTCATTAGATATATAGCACGAGGTCAGGTCATTGTGTAGTTAGTAGTTAGATAGAATATTGGATACTGTAGGACAGATTCAATATCATTTGTTGTCATCTGTTACTCAGTGGAGTGTGCGAACTTCATTTAATTAGTAGTGCAATAATAAATTAGTTTTGCTTCAATCTTTTGATTGGTATGTTCTTTGTCAACACAACATCGGGTCATTCTCGAAGAAAAGACAAAGTATACAACATATTACCAGTTGTGGTAATATAACATGGTACCAGGTTACTGATGAAGTTATTTGGATAGATTAGTTAGAATCTCGCTAACAGAAAAAAACTAGCACGCATCCCAGACTTTGAAGAACAGATTGTAAAACACCGAAGAATCCCAGACTCATGGAGAAAGTTCATCTCTACGACATCTCAGGATTTTGGCAAATGCAGTTAGATGACACAAGCAAGAAATTGTGTATGTTCAACATACGGTTTGGTCGATACTGTTTCAACAGAATGCCATTTGGTATTATTTCAGCATCGGAGATATTTCATTGTGTGATGGAACAAATGACTGAAGGTATTGATGGAGTACCAGTTTACATGGATGATATCATTGACTGGTCATCTACAGAGCCAAATGCGATTTTGGTATCTCAACTTTAAAGTTCCTGGGAGATCGCATTTCGGAACATGTGTGCGACCTGACAACGCCAGGATTTCTGCTATACAGAATATGACAGTCCCAAAGGAGAAGAAAGCGGTGTTGAGATTCCTAGCTGTTATAAACTTTCTTGAATAGCGCATTTGGGCGGCCCGGTAGCACAGTGGATAGCATTGTGGCTTCACAG
Organism: Scyliorhinus canicula; assembly: GCF_902713615.1. Classification (NCBI taxonomy): domain Eukaryota; kingdom Metazoa; phylum Chordata; class Chondrichthyes; order Carcharhiniformes; family Scyliorhinidae; genus Scyliorhinus; species Scyliorhinus canicula. Next base: position 119,213,064 of record NC_052153.1, on the reverse strand, counting down.
CGCCAGGATCCCAGGTTCGATTCCCCACTGGGTCACTGTCTGTGCGGAGTCGGTACGTTCTCCCCGTGTCTGCGTGGGTTTCCTCCGGGTGCTCCGGATTCCTCCCACAGTCCAAAGATGTGCTGGCTAGGTGGATTGGCCATGCTAAATTGCCCCCAATGTCCAAAAAGGTTAGGAGGGGTTATTGGGTTACGGGAATAGGGTGGAAGTGAGCGCTTAAGTGGGTCGGTGCAGACTCGATGGGCCAAATGGCCTTCTTCTGTACTGTATGTTCTATGTTCAAACCTCTCCTCCAGAACTACACGTTGCGACATCTCATCAAAAAGTCTACTACATTTTCATGGACTGATGCTCTTCAAACTGAATGGATGGATCTGAAGTCACAATTGACTATTGCACCTGTTTTTTCCTTCTTTATACCCGACAGAGAAACAAAATCTCAATAGATGCAAGTCAAAGTGGAATTGGAGTAGTTCTTCTTAAAGAGATGACAATTCTTTCTGGACACCAGTTGCTGATGCTTCAAGAGCAATGACACCTACTGAACGAAGGTATGCCCAGATAGCAAAGGAATGTTAGGCTTAGTAACTGAAATTCTCAAGTTTCATGACTATGTATATGGCCTACCTGCATTCACAGTCGAGACTGATCACCGACCACTTATTCACATAATTCACAAGGATTTGAATGACATGACACTGAGATTACAGCGTATCCTTATGAAGTCACGACGATACGACTTTCGACCTATCTATGCTCCAGGCAAGGATTTGATAATTGCTGATGCGTTATCTCGTTCTGTCAACTCAAAAGAACGACCACCAGAGTTTATTCAGCACATTGAAGCTCAAGAGCAGCTTCGAGCTGAAACCTTACCTGCCTCAGATGACAAACTGAAACTCATCAAAGATGAGACCACCAAAGATCCAATGTTACAACATGTCATAGACCAATTTAAACAATGGTTGGCCTAAAGGACACTGTTCCAAGTACAGAAACATACAAGGTGAACTCAGAGTTGTGGATGGATTATTACTCCGTCTCGATCGTATAGTGATTCCTATCTGACTTAGACCCATGATTCTACGACAGATACATGAAGGTCATCTAGGCATAGAGAAATGCAAAAGAAGAACGAGACAAGCAGTACATTGGACAGGCATCAACAAGGACATAACCAATCTTATTCTTGATTGTGAATGTCAGAAACACCAACCTGTTCAATGCAAAGAAAAACCTCTACCGCATGAATTGGAGAAGACTCCATGGTCAAAAGTGGGAATCGACTTGTTTCATTTCAATGGTCGCAATTAATCATGGACTACTTTTCAAATTATCTTGAAATTACTAATTTGTCTGACTTGACTGCTAAATCTGTCATCAAGGCTACAAAAGAAATGTTTGCTAGACATGTTTCCTCCGGGTGCTCCGGTTTCCTCCCACAGTCCAAAGATGTGCGGGTTAGGTGGATTGGCCATGCTAAATTGCCCATAGTTTCCTAATAAAAGTAAGGTTAAGGGGGGGTTGTTGGGTTACGGGTATAGGGTGGATACGTGGGTTTGAGTAGGGTGATCATGGTTCGGCACAACATTGAGGGCCGAAGGGCCTGTTCTGTGCTGTACTGTTCTATGTTCTATGTTCTATGTTCTATGGTATTCCGTGCATTCATGACCGATAATGGACCGCGTTTTGATAGTTATGAATGGACAGAATTTGCCAAAGCATATAATTTTGCTGACATGACTTCAAGTTCTCTCTGTCCACAATTGAATGGAAAAGTTGAGAAAGGGCCTCACATAGTGAAGCAACTTTTACATAAATCCTTTGATTCTCATGCTGACGTGAACCTAGCTTTACTCAACTACAGAGCAAATCCTCTTGCAACGGGTTTATCTCCTGCTCAATTGTTGATGGACAGAGAATTAAGAACATCTCATTAGACTTCCTGATCCAGATCATCAGCCCGTTATTCAAAAGATGCAACATCAACAACACATTCAAGCGAAATACTACAATCAACATGCGACAACACTGGAACCACTGAATCAGGGTGATCAAGTCAGGATTCGCATGGGCAGCACGGTGGCACAGTGGTTAGCATTGCTGCCTACGGCGCTGAGGACCCGGGTTCGAATCCCGGCCCTGGGTCACTGTCCGTGTGGAGTTTGCACATTCTCCCCATGTCTGCGTGGGTTTCACCCCCACAACCCAAAGATGTGCAGGGTAGGTAGATTGGCCACTCTAAATTGCCCCTTAATTAGAAAAAATAATTGGGTACTCTAAATTTTTTTTTAAAAGTCAGGATTCGCATTCCTGATGGAGGATGGTCTGCTATTGCTAATGTAATTCGTCAAGCAGCACCACGCTCCTATATCATTCAAACAAATGAAGGTTCAATTGTTCGGTGAAATCGAAGAGCACTTTTAAAAATTCAATCACCCAACAAGATTTTTCCTGATTTTCAAATGCATGGAAGTCTCTTTCACAACACTTTGACATCTTGAAATATTATTGAAGACTCACGGAAGACGTTAAAAACTTCTGACACTCCTCTTCTTGGTTTGAGAAGATCATCCAGGATTAGAAGGAAGCCGGACAGACTCAATATGTGAATCATCACAGTTGGGCTGTTTGTTTATTATTATTTTTACCTTACATGTTAATTTCATATATATATATCATGTATTATGTACCGATATACATTTTGTCCTTTTAATAATAGAAAAGAAATGTCTAAAAAAAGGGGGGATGTAATGATATGTAAGTCAGGACAGTGAAGGGTTAATGATTACATCTATGTGCAAATAAAACACTAGAGGGTGTTACTAATTCACTGCATTTAAGATAGCCTCTCAAAGAATTCTGGGAAAAGCTGAAGGGAACATAGAGAGAGCAGAGTGAAAGTTGATTAGAGATATATAGCACAAGATCAAGTCACAGTGTAGTTAGTAGTTAGATAGAATATTGAATACTGTAGTACAGATTCAATATAATTTGTTATCATCTATAACTCAGTAGTGTGTGCGAACTTCATTTAATTACTATTGTAATAATAAATTAGTTTTGTTTAAATCTTTTGATTGGTATATTCTTTGTCAACACTACATCGGGTCATTCTGGAAGAAAAGACAAAGAATACAACATATTACCAGTCATGGCAATATAACAACACCCTTCAGCTTACCTCAAGGAAGGCGACATAGATATCAATGCCTAATAGATCCTTGCTCAGAAGAGACTGTCATGGAGGACCCTCCTGATTGAAAGGGCACAATTTTTCAAGGACACCCAACACTCAAGTGGAGGCCTTGAAAAGGAGCCTGAGAAAGGAATGCCAGTGACATAAAGTCCAGGGATCGATCGCACCTTCCGGAAAAACCTGCTAAGAATGCGGTCTAAGATGTGCCTCTGGGATCGGGATCATCAGTCATGCAAGAACCCACAGAACCCATGACCAGTAACACAGATTTTCTTAGCTGGACAATCAATCTCGTTAGTGAGTGATCGCCCAAGGTTATATACACTTCAAACCCACTCTGACCATTATAGTTGTTTTAATGGAATTTGAAAAATGTGTATTTTATTCCAAACACAATCAATAAATCAAACAATCAACAAAAGATATAACCAAGTTGCAAACAGTTTGTCATTTTCCCCTTTTTCTCCCCCTAACTGACATAATACTGCTTCCCAACCAACCACCCCTCCCCCACCCTCCCCCTCGGCCTACCCGCCGGTGACAAACAGATCTCTGAAATAGCGACAGAAAGAGCCTCCATCTTACGTAAAATCCTTCTTCTGACCATCTAAGAGTGAACTTAATCTTTTCCAGTTGTATGAATTCTGCCAGATCTCCCAACCACGCCTACACCTTCGGTGGTGCCGCCAACCTCCATCCCAGTAGGATTCGCCGCTGGACAAACAGAGTGGTAAAGGCCACAACATTGGCCGCCTTCCCCTCCAGTAGCTCCGGAAACTCAGAAACATAGAAAATCGCCACCAATCACCATGGCGCCATCCTCACTCCTGCAATTTCTGACAGTGTCTCGAAAGTCGATGCCCAGAAACCCCCCAACATCGGGAAAGGCCAAAACATATGAACATGATTCACAGGCCCTCTTGCGTACCTCGCACAATGTCCTCAACCTCAGAGAAGAACCCACTCATGCGAGTTTGAGTCATCTGGGCCTTGTGCACCACCTTAAACTGTACCTGGCTCATGCTGGCACAGGATGATGTCAAATTCACCCAGTGCATGATTTCACTCCAGATGACCGCTCCCCCCACCACCCCCGCCCCCGCAAGCTCTATCCCTCGTACCTCCCCCCGTTCCGTCTCATCTCCTCCACTGCTGCCCTCTCGTTTCCAACAATCATCCATAAATTTCCGCAAACTTCTCTTCCCCAGCTCATCCTGAGTCAGCAATCTATCCAGAAGAGTATACTTTGGTTGCTGAGGAAACAAGAGGAGCTCCTTACTTACCAAAATCCACACCTGTGTGTACCTCCCCCTCAGCAGCTGGAACTTCTCCTGCAACTCTTCCAGCCTCGCGAGCGTTCCTTTGAGGAATCGATCCCTTACAAGCAAAAGCAAAACCAGCATGTGCAAAAAACAACATAACACTTACAAAACATGTATATACATATCAAGACAAAAAGATTCTCATCAGCCCATGCTCCTTTACAAAGTCATTCACCTCCTCCGGCATCGTAAAATAATGTTCTTTACCCTTGAAAGTCAACCAGAGTTCAACCGGGTATAACACCCCAAAACAGACCTTGCTTCGAAAGAGCACCACTTTGGCCACCCACCTGCAGTTTGACCAAGTCGGCCCTCAATGCCCTGGCAGATCCGGATCCCAGCTAGTCAGACATCAACTTCGCCCACCTCAGAATCCTCCTTTTCCTGAAACTTGTGCATCCGGATGATCACCCACTGTGGTGGCACCCCAGTTCTCGGCCTCTGTTGGAGCGACTGGTGGGCCCGATCCACCTCCAGGGCCTTGTCGATGATCCCCTCCTCGGCAGGCTTTATGAATATGTAGTCCGTGGCACTTGTTCCCTCCACCCCCTCCGACAGTCCCACGATTTTTAGATTCTGCTGCCTGGAATGGATTCTCCTGATCGTCCACCTTCACCTTCAATGCCTTGCAGGCCTCTCCCAACATCACCACCTCAGCCTCCAAAAACACCATCTAGTCGCTGTGATCAGATACTGCCCTTTCCACCTTTCGGATCGCCGCATCTTACGAATCCAAATGCTTCTCCACCCGTTCCAAAGTCCCGCAATGAGCGGCTACTGCTCCCTCAATCACCTTGGACCAGTCCATGTGCATCTCTTGCTGATGGTGCTCGATCTCCCCCTTGATAAATTCCATCAACTGCTCCACGGGAAGTGGGGTAGGCGGGGACGGCACTCCCAACTCCGCCATGCTCTCATTTACTGCACCACACTCCTCCTCTTGAGCCAAGGCTTGACTCACCGTTTTCCGGGTTTGTAACCCGCTGACATTCCACTTTTCAGGAGAAACCAACTCCCTCCAATTATTTTGCACTTTTTACAAACAAAGCACCCATTAACCGGGTAGAAAGGGTCAAAACTGAAGCCTCCAAGCAGGAGCCACCTTGTCTGCGACCGATTAGCTCAGGGCTGCCACCAGAAGTCTCTCTTTCATGGATTTAAACATGCTTATGAAAATGAAATGAAAATCGCTTATTGTCACGAGTAGGCTTCAATGAAGTTACTGTGAAAAGCCCCTAGTCGCCACATTCCGGCGCCTGTCCGGGGAAGCTGGTACGGGAATCGAACCGTGCTGCTGGCCTACCTTGGTCTGCTTTAAAAGCCAGTGATTTAGCCCAGTGAGCTAAACCAGCCCAAAGTTTAAAAAAATCTTTCTTTCACTTTCTGTGACTCCAAACTCACTTTATATCCTAAAGTAATTTTTAATGGAATTAACAACCTGATAACAAACCAAAGCTTAAAAAAATATAAATATCTTTCTTTCACTTTGGGTGCATTTTAAATATATTTATAAACACTATGATAAAAGATTAACCCATGGAAAAAAGTGCTCTCCAATATCTCCTACCTCTGCTCAATGAATCTGGACAGGAAAGGAAAAGTGCAAATAAACAAGTGTAAAAACCTATCTAAGATTGGGCAAGCAGCCTAGGTTGCTGCTGCCCCGCGATTTCCCATTCAGCTGCTTCGGTGCAGCACTGGCAGCAAAGGACTTCAATAAATGGAAGTTTGAACTTGTCCGTGCATCAGGACTTCTGCATAGTCCCGACGTGCATCTGTGACGTATGATCTCCGTACTCTAGAAGATTCAACGGAAGTTATGGGCCAGTGTAAATATTAGAGAAATCTAATCTGGAGATTTATCATCAAGATGCGAGTGGGTAATTCACCAAGACTGGTTAAAGCAGCATGGTGGCACAGTGGTTAGCACAGTTGCTTCACAGCGCCAGGGTCCCAGGTTCGATTCCCGGCTTGCGTCACTGTCTGTTCGGAGTCTGCATGTTTTCCCACAGAAGGCGTGGTATTAGGTAATTTGGACAATCTGAATTCTCCCTCTGTGCACCCGAACAGGTGGCGACTAGTGACTTTTCACAGTAACTTCATTGCAGTGTTCATATCAGCCTACCAGTGACAATAAACATTATTATTATAGAGAGCAATATTAGGAAAGGCAGCACATTAGATCACCTAGTCAGCTGCTTTCTTGGCCATAGGAAATGTCTGGCTTCACAAGATCTTTATGGGCAGAATTAGGAGGGAAAGGTTTCCATTATATCCCCCCATTAAAAGAGAGAAAAAAAAGATTTGTTTGTGCACAACTTTTCCATTGTCTAAATCACACCACCACAAATGTGGAGAATTAAAATATAAATTTTTTTACATCATTAAGGCAAAAATATAATGACTGTGGTGAGATTCCAGTGGTAACGTTTTGTTCATTAAACCTATAAGGAGCAGTTAAATCAACAAAGGTATTAAATAGAAATATGTAAATGCTTCCAATAGTTGCTAAAGTTTTCAGGATGTTGGTATTGCTATTTTTAATTTTAATTAACATCAGTTCTTAGTTTTGATTAATATCCCATGCATTGCAGAAAGCTGGTGTTGAAAACCAATTAGATGATTAGGTTTCACTTTAAACATTGAAAATTCTAAGTTTATTCATATTTTAGCCCAGATCTTCCAGCTCCAGATAGTCGGAGAGATGATTGACCTCCAATAATACAGTCATCTTCTTTTGTGCTGACTCCACACAGTGGAGCATTTTCCCATTGATTCCCATTAAGTCCAGTTTCCCGAGGACTCAAAAGCTGTCTTGATATCAAGGGCAGTCACGCTTAACTCACCTCTTGTTTTCAGTTCCTTTGTCCATTTTTGAACTAAGGATGTAATGAGGTCATGAACTAGGTTGCCCAGCCAGAACTCAAATTAAGCATTATTCAGCAAATTATTGCTGAGTAAGTATCATTTTTTAGTACTTCTTATATCATTGTCATTTTGTTGATGATTGTAAGTAGACCGATGAGGCAGTCATTGGATAATTGGGTTTATCCCGCTTTTTGTGACACAAGACTCTTTTTGTGCAGTGTTTAAAACAGTGAGAGGAGAGCCGGGAGATTCAGTGTTTAAAACAGTGAGAGACGAGCCAGGAGTTTCTGTGTTTAAAACAGTGAGAGGAGAGCCAGGGGTTTCACTGTTTAAAACAGGGAGAGGAGTGCCGGGGGTCTCAGTGTTTAAAACAGCAAGAGAAGAGCCGGGGGTTTCAGTGTTTAAAACAGCGAGAGGAGAGCCGGGTGTTTCACAGTTTGAAACAGCGAGAGGACAGCCGGGAGTTTCAGTGTTTAAAACAGCGAGAGGAGAGCCGAGGATTTCAGTGTTTAAAACAGCGAGAGGAGAGCTGGGAGTTTCAGTGTTTAAAACAGCGAGAGGAGAGCCGGGAGTTTCAGTGTTTAAAACAGCGAGAGGAGAGCCGGGAGTTTCAGTGTTTTAAACAGCGAGAGGAGAGCCGGGAGTTTCAGTGTTTAAAACAGTGAGAGGAGAGCCGGGAGTTTCAGTGTTTAAAACAGTGAGAGGAGAGCCGGGAGTTTCAGTGTTTAAAACAGCGAGAGGAGAGCCGGGAGTTTCAGTTTTTAAAACAGCGAGAGGAAAGCCAGGAGTTTCAGTTTTTAAAACAACGAGAGGAGAGCTGGGAGTTTCAGTGTTTAAAACAACGAGAGGAGAGCCGGGAGTTTCCAGTGTAAAACAGTGAGAGGAGAGCCGGGAGTTTCAGTGTTTAAAACAGCGAGAGGAAAGCCAGGAGTTTCAGTGTTTAAAAGAGCGAGAGGAGAGCCGGGGGTTTCAGTGTTTAAAACAGCGAGAGGAGAGCCGGGGGTTTCAGTGTTTAAAACAGCGAGAGGAGAGCGGGGAGTTTCAGTGTTTAAAACAGCGAGAGGAGAGCCGGGAGTTTCAGTGTTTAAACCAGTGAGAGGAGAGCCGGGAGTTTCAATGTTTAAAGCAGCGAGAGGAGAGCCGGGAGTTTCAATGTTTAAAACAGTGAGAGGAGAGCCGGGGGTTTCAGTGTTTAAAACAGAGAGAGGGGAGCCGGGAGTTTCAGTGTTTAAAACAACGAGAGGAGAGCCGGGAGTTTCAGTGTTTAAAACAGTGAGAGGAGTGCCGGGGGTTTCAGTGTTTAAAACAACGAGAGGAGAGCCGGGAGTTTCAGTGTTTAAAACAACGAGAGGAGAGCCGGGAGTTTCAGTGTTTAAAACAGTGAGAGGAGAGCCGGGGGTTTCAGTGTTTAAAACAGCGAGTGAGAGCCGGGAGCAGAGTGAAGCGGACCAGCGCGGGACACTGCTGCAGGGGAGTGGATAAAGGCAGTACCAGGCTCGGGGCTGAGCGGATAGGGTCGGACCAGCGCGGGACACTGCTGCAGGGGAGTGGATAAAGGCAGTACCAGGCTCGGGGCTGAGCGGATAGGGTCGGACCAGCGCGGGACACTGCGCTGCAGGGGAGTGGTTAAAGGCAGTACCAGACTCGGGGCTGAGTGGATAGGGTCGGACCAGCGTGGGACACTGCTGCAGGGGAGAGGATAAAGGCAGTACCAGGCTCGGGGCTGAGTGGATAGGGTCGGACCAGCGTGGGACACTGCTGCAGGGGAGTGGATAAAGGCAGTGCCAGGCTCGGGGCTGAGCGGATAGGGTCGGACCAGTGCGGGACACTGCGCTGCACGGGAGAGGATAAAGGCAGTACCAGGCTCGGGGCTGAGTGGATAGGGTCGGACCAGTGCGGGACACTGCTCTGCAGGGGAGAGGATAAAGGCAGTACCAGGCTCGGGGCTGAGCGGATAGGGGCGGGCCTGCGTGGGACACTGCTGCAGGGGAGAGGATAAAGGCAGTACCAGGCTCGGGGCTGAGTGGATAGGGGCGGACCAGCGCGGGACACTGCTGCAGGGGAGAGGATAAAGGCAGTACCAGGCTCGGGGCTGAGTGGATAGGGTCGGACCAGCGCGGGACACTGCGCTGCAGGGGAGAGGATAAAGGCAGTACCAGGCTCGGGGCTGAGCAGAGAGGAGCGGGCCTGCGCGGGACACTGCTGCAGGGGAGTGGATAAAGGCAGTACCAGGCTCGGGGCTGAGTGGATAGGGTCGGACCAGCGCGGGACACTGCTGTAGGGGAGTGGTTAAAGGCAGTACCAGGCTCGGGGCTGAGTGGATAGGGTCGGACCAGCGCAGGACACTGCTGCAGGGGAGAGGATAAAGGCAGTACCAGGCTCGGGGCTGAGCAGAGAGGAGCGGGCCTGCGCGGGACACTGCTGCAGGGGAGTGGATAAAGGCAGTACCAGGCTCGGGGCTGAGCGGATAGGGTCGGACCAGCGCGGGGCACTGCTGTAGGGGAGAGGATAAAGGCAGTACCAGGCTCGGGGCTGAGAGGATAGGGGCGGACCAGCGCGGGACACTGCTGCAGGGGAGTGGTTAAAGGCAGTACCAGGCTCGGGGCTGAGCGGATAGGGGCGGACCAGCGCGGGACACTGCTGCAGGGGAGTGGATAAAGGCAGTACCAGGCTCGGGGCTGAGTGGATAGGGTCGGACCAGTGCGGGACACTGCGCTGCAGGGGAGAGGATAAAGGCAGTACCAGGCTCGGGGCTGAGCAGAGAGGAGCGGGCCTGCGCGGGACACTGCTGCAGGGGAGTGGATAAAGGCAGTACCAGGCTCGGGGCTGAGTGGATAGGGTCGGACCAGCGCGGGACACTGCTGTAGGGGAGAGGATAAAGGCAGTACCAGGCTCGGGGCTGAGTGGATAGGGTCGGACCAGCGCGGGACACTGCTGTAGGGGAGAGGATAAAGGCAGTACCAGGCTCGGGGCTGAGAGGATAGGGGCGGACCAGTGCGGGACACTGCGCTGCAGGGGAGTGGATAAAGGCAGTACCAGGCTCGGGGCTGAGAGGATAGGGGCGGACCAGCGCGGGGCACTGCACTGCGGGTAGGACAGCAGCTTGTCTGTTTGTTTATTTCGAAATTGAAAACAACCTGGTAAAGTGACATTACAGGCGACTGTGACCTGATTGGCTGAAAGGCAGACTGGACTAAATTTGAAAATTTGTAGAGTTACTAGTTTTAATTTGATTTAAATTACTATTTGTAAGTTGATTTGAATTACTATTTTTGAAATTTGACTTAAATTACTATTTTAAGTTGATTTTAATTACTATTTTTTAATCTTTATATCTCACTTATAAAGCTATTTTGGGTTGATTTGAATTACTATTTTTAAGTTGATTTAAATAACTTTTTTAATTTTAATTAGATAACTTTTTAATTTCAATTAAATAACTATTTAATTTGTTGTCAGATCAAGCAAGATATATACTCAGGGATAAAGCTATTAAATAGTATACAGGAAATTGGATAAAATCCGACACAAAACCATTTTTCTAAAGTTTAATTTCAATAGTTTAATTTAAAGGAATAAATCATGGCAGGACAGCTCCAAAGCGTGGTCTGCTCCTCTTGGTCCATGTGGCAGGCTGGGGACAGTTCCAGTACCCAGGGTCAGCATGTGTGCACAAAGTGTCTCCGGTTTCAGCTCCTGAAAGCTCGAGTTTCAGAGCTGGAGCAGCGGCTGGAGACACTGTGAAGCATCTGCAAGTTGGAGAGCATCGTGGATAGCACGTATGGAGAGGTGGTCACACCATAGGCTCCACAGGCAGGAAGGGTATGGGTGACCACCAGACAGAGCAAGAGAGCGAGGCAGGTAGTGCAGGAGTCTCCTGTGGCCATTCCCCTCCAGAACAGATATACCGCTTTGGATACTGTTGAGGGGAATGGCCTCTCAAGGGAAAATAGCAACAGCCAAACTCGAGGCACGATGGTTGGTTCTGCTCCAGAGGGGAGGGGTGATAAGTGTGACAGTGCAATAGTTATCAGGGAATCAATTGTAAGGGGAATAGACAGGCGTTTCTGTGGCCGCAAACGAGACTCCAGGATGGCATGTTGCCTACCTGGTGCTAGGGTCAAGGATGTCTTGGAGCGGTTTCAGGACATTCTGGAGGGGAAGGGTGAACAGCCCGTGGTCGTGGTACATCGGTACAAACGACATAGGTAAAAAAGTGATGATGTCCTAAAAGCAGAATACAGGGAGCTAGGAAGGAAGTTAAGAAATCGGACCTCGAAGGTAGTGATCTCAGGATTACAACCGGTTCCACGTGCTAGTCAGAGTAGAAATGACAGGATATATAGGATGAATACGTGGTTGAAGGGATGGTGTCAGGGGGAGGGTTTCAGATTCCTGGGGCATTGGGACCGGTTCTGGGGGAGGTGGGACCTGTACAAACTGGCTGGGTTCACCTGGGCAGGGCTGAAACTGATGTCCTATTTGCTAGAGCGGTTGGGGAATGTTTAAACTAATGTGGCAGGGGATGGAAACCGATGCAGGAAGTCGGAAGGTAGTAAAACAGGGACAGAAACAAAAGGCAGTAAGGGGGAACATGTAAGGCAGAGAAGCCATAGTCAAAAATCAAAAAGGGCGACAGTACAAGGTACAGTGACTGAGGGGAGCTCAGTGAATAGGCCCAGTAATACTAAAAGGAATAAAACGGGAAGTAAAAACATAAATGGAAAGCGACGCGGCAGGCTGTTACCTGAAGATATGGGTTCAACGACAAGGAAAATTAGGAGAAAAGTTAAGAGGAAGAATAACCTAGGAGAGGTTACTGTTCAAGGTGTTAAGATTCAAAACAGAGGTATAAAAGCCAACATAAGTGTACTTTACCTGAATGTTCGTAGTATTCGGAATAAGTTAAATGAGTTGATGGCGCAAATCATCGTGAATGACTATGATTTAGTGGCCATTACTGAAACATGGTTAAAGGATGGTCACGACTGGGAGTTAAATATCCAAGGGTATCAAACTATACAGAAGGACAGAGTGGATGGTAAGGGAGGTGGTGTATCTCTGTTATTTAAGGATGACATCCGGGTAATAGTAAGGGATGACATCGGTGCTATGGAGGATAAGGTTGAATCCATTTGGGTGAAATCAGGAATACTAAGGCGAAAAAGTCACTGATAGGAGTTGTCTATCGGCCACCAAATAGTAACATTATGGTGGGGCAGGCAATAAACAAAGAAATAACGGATGCATGTAGAAATGGTACAGCAGTTATCATGGGGGATTTTAATCTACATGTTGATTGGTTTAACCAGGTCGGTCAAGGCAGCCTTGAGGAGGCGTTTATAGAATGTATCCGCAATAGTTTCCGAGAACAGTATGTAATGGAACCTACAAGGGAACAAGCGGTCCTACATCTGGTCCTGTGTAATTAGACAGGATTGATTAATGATCTCATAGTTAAGGATCCTCTCGGAAGGAACAATCACAATATTGGGGAATTTAAAATACAGATGGAGGGTGAGAAGGTAAAATCAAACACTACTGTTTTGTGCTTAAACAAAGGAGATTACAATGGGATGAGAGAAGAGCTGGCTAAGGTAGACTGTGAGCAAAGACTTTATAGTGAAACATTTGAGGAACAGTGGAGAACCTTCCAAGTGATTTTTCACAGTGCTCAACAAAAGTTTATACCAACAAAAAGGAAAAACGGTAGAAAGAGGGAAAATCGGCAGTGGATATCTTAGGAAATACAGGAGAGTATCAAATTGAAGGCAAAAGCGTACAAAGTGGCAAAGATAGTGGGAGACTAGTGGACTGGGAAATCTTTAGGGGGCAACAGAAAGCTGCTAAAAAAAAAGCTATAAAGAAGAGTAAGATAGATTATGAGAGGAAACTTGCTCTGAATATAAAAACAGACAGTAAAAGTTTCTACAAATATATAAAACAAAAAAGAGTGGCTGAGGTAAATATTGGTCCTTTAGAGGATGAGAAGGGAGATTTAATAATGGGAGATGAGGAAATGGCTGAGGAACTGAAAAGGTTTTTTGGGTCAGTCTTCACAACGGAAGACTCAAATAACATGCCACTGACTGATGGAAATGAGGCTATGGCAGGTGAGGACCTTGAGATGATTGTTATCACTAAGGAGGTAGTGATGGGCAAGCTAATGGGGCTAAAGGTAGACAAGTCTCCTGGCCCTGATGGAATGAATCCCAGAGTGCTAAAAAAAATGGCTAGGAAAATTGCAAATGCACTAGAGATAATTTACCAAAATTCACTAGACTCTGGGGTGGTCCTGGTGGATTGGAAACTAGCAAATGTGACGCCACTGTTTAAAAAAGGAGGTAGGCAGAAAGCGGGTAATTATAGGCCAGTTAGCTTAACTTCGGTAGTAGGGAAGATGCTGGAATCTATCCTCAAGGAAGAAATAGCGAGGCATTTGGATGGAAACTGTCCAGTTGGGCAGACGCAGCATGGGTTCATAAAGGGCAGATCGTGCCTAACTAATGTAGGTGAATTTTTTGAGGACATTACCAGTGCGGTAGATAATGGGGAGCCAATGGATGTGGTATATATGGATTTCCAGAAAGCTTTTGACCAGGTGCCACACAAAAGGTTGCTGCATAAGATAAAGATGCATGGCATTAAGGGTAAAGTAGTAGCATGGATAGAGGATTGGTTAATTAATAGAAAGCAAAGAGTGGGGATTAATGGGTGTTTCTCTGGTTGGCAATCAGTAGCTAATGGTGTCCCTCAGGGATCCGTGTTGGGCCCACAATTGGACCAAGGGCAATGTGTCCAGGTTTGCAGACGACACTAAGATGAGTGGTAAAGCAAAAAGTGCAGAGGATACCGGAAATCTGTAGAGGGATTTGGATAGGTTAAGTGAATGGGCTAGGGTCTGGCAGATGGAATACAATGTTAACAAATGTGAGGTTAACCATTTTGGTAGGAATAACAGCAAATGGGATTATTATTTCAATGATAAAATATTAAAACATGCTGCTGTGCAGAGAGACCTCGGTGTGCTAATGCACGAGTCGCAAAAAGTTGGTTTACAGGTGCAACAGGTGATTAAGAAGGCAAATGGAGTTTTGTCCTTCATTGCTAGAGGGATGGAGTTTAAGACTAGGGAGATAATGCTGCAATTGTATAAGGTGTTAGTGAGGCCACACCTGGAGTATTGTGTTCAGTTTTGGTCTCCTTACCTGAGAAAGGACGTACTGGCACTGGAGGGTGTGCAGAGGAGGTTCACTAGGTTAATCCCAGAGCTGAAGGGGTTGGATTACAAGGAGAGGTTGAGTAGACTGGGACTGTACTCGTTGGAATTTAGAAGGATGCAGGGGGTCTTATAGAAAAATATAAAATTATGAAGGGAATAGATAGGATAGATGCAGGCAGGTTGTTTCCACTGGTGGGTGAAAGCAGAACTAGGGGACAGAGCCTCAAAATAAGGGGAAGTAGATTTAGGACTGAGCTTAGGAGGAACTTCTTCACCCAAAGTGTTGTGAATCTATGGAATTCCTTCCCCCAGTGAAGCAGTTGAGGCTCCTTCAGTAAATGTTTTTATGATAAAAAATAGATAGTTTTCTGAAGAATAAAGGGATTAAGGGTTATGGTGTTTGGGCCAGAAAGTGGAGCTGAGTCCACAAAAGTTCAGCCATGATCTCATTGAATGGCGGAGCAGGCTCGAGGGGCCAGATGGCCTACTCCTGCCCCTAGTACTTATGTTCTTATGTACGACATACTTGAGCAATTTTCCTCATTGCTGGGTAGATGCCAGTGTTACAGCTATACTTGAACAGCTTGGCTAGAGCTGCAGATAGTTCTGCCAAAATGTTGTCAGAATCCATAGCCTTTGCAGTAGCCAGTGCTTCCAGCATTTCTGATATCATGTGGAGTGAATCAAATTGGCTGAAGACCAGCATCTGTAATATTGGGAACCTCAGGAAGAGGCTGAGGTGGATCATCTGCTCAGTACTTTTGGCTAAAGCTGGTTTTATTCTTTTCCACTAATAAGAACATAAGAACATAAGAACTAGGAGCAGGAGTAGGCCATCTGGCCCTTAGAGCCTGCTCCGCCATTCAATTAGATCATGGCTGATCTTTTGTGGACTCAGCTCCACTTTCCGGCCCGAACACCAATGTGCTGGGCTCCTCCACCATTGACAATGGGGATATTTGTGGAGCCTCCTTCTCTAGTTAGTTGTTTAATTGTCCACTAGTATTCACAGAAACAGAGTTTAAATCTAAGCCTGTGGTTGTGCGATCTCGCAGCTCTGTCTATCGTATGTTGCTTTTGCTGCTTGGCACACAAGTAGTCCTATGTTGTAGCTTCACCAGGTTGATACCTCATTTTTAAGTAAGCCTGGTTCTGCCCTTGCCATGCCCTTCTGTACTCTTCATTGAACCAAGGTTGATCCCTGACTTGATGGTAATGGTAGAGTAGGGGATATGTTGGGCCATGAGGTTTCAGATTTTGGGTGAATGCAACAATTCTGCTGATGGCCCTCAGCACCTCGTGGATGCCCAGTCTTGAGTTGCTGGATTAGTTTGTAATCACTGTTGTAAAAACACCGGACTTTTCTTCCATTCGTTCATGGGATGTGGGTGTCGCTGCCTGGGCCAATATTTATTACCCATTCCTGAGGGCAAATAATAGTCAACCAACATACCGTGGAGGTTTGAGAGGCCGAGAGTGAAGGAATTTTTTTCCCACGTGCACAGGGTGTACTCCCGAGTCGACTTTTTTGTGCTGGATAGGACGCAGTTGGTAGGAGTATTCGGTTCGAAGTACTCAGCAATTGTTGTGTCGGACCATGTGCCACACTGGGTGGACTTGTGGGTAAACAGGGGAGGGGTTCAGCGCTGCAGTGGAGGTTGGATGTAAGGCTATTGTCAGATGAGGAGGTTGTGAGCAGATGAGGGCAGCCATTCGGAGATATGTAGGGGGAGTTTATCTTGATTGGGGCACACAGGGAGAAGGCGGAGCGGGTGGAGATGGAAAGGCTAGTGGAGGAGATCTTAGAACATACAGTGCAGAAGGAGGCCATTCGGCCCATCGAGTCTGCACCGACCCACTTAAACCCTTACTTCCACCCTAGCCCCGTAACCCAATAACCCCTCCTAACCTTTTTGGTCACGAAGGGCAATTTATCATGGGCAATCCACGTAACCTGCACGTCTTTGGACTGTGGGAGGAAATCGGAGCACCCGGAGGAAACCCACACAGACACGGGGAGAACGTGCAGACTCCGCACAGACAGTGACCCAGCAGGGAATCAAACCTGGGACCCTGGCACTGTGAAGCCACAGTGCTATCCACTTGTGTACCTCTTGCAGGTGGACAAGAGGTATCCAGAGTAACCGGAGGCGGGGCTGTTGAGAGAGCAGCAGAAACTGACGATGGAGTTTGGCTGTTATCTACGGGGAAGGCGGTAGGGCAGTTGAGGAGAGTGAAGGGGGTGGTTTATGAATATGGGAAAAGGCGAGCAGGACGTTGCCACATCAATTGAGGAGACAGGAGGCAGCGAGGGATATTGGGAAAGTGAAAGACAGGGGGTGGGGGGAACACAGTCTTGGACCTGGTGTGGGTGAATGGGATGTTTCAGAATTTCTACAGGAGGTTGTATGAGTCGGAACCCCCAGCCGGGGTGGAGGGAATGAGGCAGTTTTTGGAGGGGTTGGAGTTCCCGAGGTGGAGGAGGACCTGGTAGAGGGGCTGGGCGCCCCTATTGGGCTGGTGGAGGTGGGGGAGGGGCTTGAGGCGATGTAGTCGGGCAAGGCCCCGGCCCAGATGCATGCCCAGTGGAGTTTTATAAAAGGTTTACGGGGGTCCTGGGGCCTTTGCTGGTGTGGGCGTTTAATGAGGCGAGGGAGCGGGTGTTGCTCCCCCCCACCTTTATCGCAGGCCTCGATCTCCTTGATTCCAAAACGGGACAAGGATCAGGAGCAGTGTGGGTCCTAAAGACCGATCTGGCTTTCGAACGTGGGCGCCAAGTTATTGGTCAAGATCCTGGCCTCGAGAATTGAGGACTGTATGCCAGGGGTGATAGGGGAGGACCAAAAGGGGTGTGTGAAGGGGAGGCATCTGTCCGCTAATATTAGGAGATTATTGAATGTGACAATGATGCCCCCTGAGGGACGGGATGTGGAAGTGGTGGTCGCCATGGACGCGGAGAAAGCCTTCAATCAGGTGAAATGGGAATATTTGTGGGAGGTGCTGGGGCGGTTTGGGTTTGAACAGATATTTGTGGATTGGGTCTGACTGCTGTATCAAGCACCAGTGGCGAGTGTGCGAAACCGGGTGAGCTCAGGGGACGAGGCAGGAATGTCCACTCTGCCCATTGTTCTTTGCCTTGGCTATCGAGCCACTGGCGATGGCGTTGAGAGAGTCAAGGGACTGGCAGGGTATAGTTCGGGGGGGGAGGGTGGAGCATAGCTCGCTTTATACGGGCGATTTGTTGCTGTACATTACGGACACGCTGGGGGGTATTGGGAGATTATGGGGATCTTTGAGGAATTCGGCCGATTTGCGGGGTATAAATTGAACAGGGGAAGTGTGAGGTCTTTCCGATCCAGGCGAGGGGGCAGGAGAAGAGATTGGGGGAGATACTGTTTAAGGTGGTGAGGGGGGAGCATTCGGTGTTTGGCATTCAGATAGCGTGGGGATGGGAGCAGCTGCGGAAGTTCAATTTGGCTCGGTTGGTAGAGCAGATGATGGCGGACTTTAGGAGGTGGGATGTGCTCCCGTTGTCATTGGTGAGGAGGGTTCAAGTGGTAAAGATGACGGTCCGCCCGAGGTTCTTGTTCGTGATTCAGAGCCTCCTGACTTTTATTCCCAAGACTTTATTTAGGAGGGTGAAAGCGGCGATTTCGGGATCTGCGGGTAAAACCCCACAGGTGAAGAAGGTGCTGCTGGAGCGGGGTCAGGGGGGGATGCTTGGCTCCCGAACTTAAATTACTTCTGGGTGGCAAACATAGAGATGGTCAGGAAATGGGTAGTTGGGGAAGAGTCGGTATGGGAGCGGATGGAGGCGGCCTTATGTAAGGACACGGGTTCAGGGGCACTGTTAACGGTCCCTCTGCTGTTCTCTCCTGCCAGGTACTCCACATGCCCAGAAGTGTTGGCGGCCCTGAGGGTGTGGGGACAGTGGCGGCAGTGCATGGGGCAGGACGGGGCCTCGGTTTGGACAGAGATATGTGACAATCACCAGTTTGTTCTAGCGGTGCTGGGTTTCGGGGTGGCAGCGGACGGGGATCGAGCGGTTTGGGAATTTGTTCATCGATGGCAGCTTTCCATGCTTGGAAGAGTTGGAGGAGGAATTTGATCTGCACGGTGGGAATGGGTTCCAGTATTTGCAGGTGAGGGACTTTGTGCGGCTGCAAGTATTGACTTTTCCGTACCTGCCACCCCAAGGGTTACAGGATAAGGTGGTGTCAAAAGCAGGGGTAGGGGAGGGGAAGGTGTTGGAAATTTATACAGAACTCATGGACTGGGAGGAAGACCCGATAGGGGAGGTGAAGCAGAAGTGGGAGGAAGAGTTGGGTAGTGAGTTGCAAACTGGGCTGTGGAAGGATGCCCTGAGGAGGGTTAATGCGTCCTCGCATGTGCCAGGCTTAGACTTATTCAGTTTAAGGTGGTCCACAGGGCACATATGACTGCACCAGATGAACAGGTGTTTTGTGGGGGTGAAAGATAAATGTGCGGGGTGGGCCTGTAAACTATGCCCAAATGTTCTGGGCGTATTCAAAGCTTGGGGGTTTCTAGCAGAGGTTTGCTGTGTCATGTCGGAGGTTTTGAAAGTGAGGGTGGTCCCGAGTCCAGACGTGTGTCAGAAGATCCGGGAATCTAGGGGGCGAGAGAGGCCGATGTTTTGGCCTTTGCCTCACTAGAATGGAGGAACTCGGACCCCCCCCCCCCCCCCCCAAGAAGTCGGAGGTGTGGCTGCGTAACCTGGCAGGATTTCTCAGGCTAGAGAAAATAAAGTTCGCCTTCAGGGGCTCAGTGGAAGGGTTTGCCCAGCCGTTTATCGAATTATTTGGGAAATATTAAGCTGTCAGCAGTGGGGTGGGGGTGGAGGGGTGGGGGTTTAAAATGGGGGGGGGGGGCAGGAGGAATTGTATAAGGTGGGGCAGGTCGGTGGGGAATTGTTTTTTTGTTGTGCTGGTAATGCATAGCCATGCTGGCTGGTTTGGGGTTGTGTTGCTGTTCATTATGTTAAAATTTAAAATTCAAATGCCTCAATAAAATATTTTTTTTTAAAAGAGTCAACCACATTGCTGTGGATCTAGAGTCACATGTAACCAGACCTGGGAAGGCCGACAGATTTCCTCTCCTAAAGGACATTAGTAAATCAGTTGGGTTTTTACGACAATCAACAATGGTTTCATGGTCATCTTCAATTCCAGATTATTATTGAATTCAAATATCAGCGCCTGCCATGGTCCCCTGAGAATTAACCTGGGTCTCTGGATTACTAGTCCAGCAATGATACCACTATGCCACTGCCTCCACTGCACACATATGAACATACCAATTAGAAGCAGGAGTAGGTCACTCAGCCCATCGAGCCTGCTCTGCCATTCAATATGATCATTGTCAATCTGATATTAACCTCAACTTCACATTCCTGCCTAACTCCAATAACCTGTCACCCCCTTGCTTATCATGAATTTATCTGCAGCTGCCTTAAAGATATTCAAAGACTCTTTTTTTAACCACCTTTTGAGGAAGGGAATCTCAACGACTCACAACCCTCTTCGAGAATTATTTTCCTAATCTTTGTCCTAAATGGGGCAGCCTCTTATTTTGAAATAGTAACGCTGAGTTCTAGATTCTCCCACAACTCCATCCCAGATCCCAGATGTGTTGCCACCTCTGCTGGGTCTATTCTTCCCGTGGGACAGAACATATTGAGGGATAGTGATGGTGGTGTGTGGGATATTGTCTATAAGAGTTGATTCAGTGAGTATGACTATGGTCGTCACCACTGATGTATATATTGTATATATAGGATGTATACATAGGTGCTTTACGGTAAGGCACCTGTACTACAGGTAGGGGAGTAGATCCCTGCCTGCTGGTTCCGCCCAGTAGGTGGAGTGTGAATATGTGTGCTCCCCGTACAGCAGCCATTTCACCAGCTGCTGTAGGAGGCCACACATCTCAGTGTAATAAAGCCTCGATTACATCCTACATTTGTCTTTGCGTAATTGATAGTGCATCAATTTATTACACTGAGATTTTTCAGAGATGGATCTCCACATCAAGCAGGATCGCCTGCAGCTGCATCCTCAAGCAGACAACGCCAAAAAGGACTTTGAACATTGGCTAAACTGTTTTGAAGTGTACATCGGGTCTGCGCCAGACAAAATTCCAGAAGAACAGAAGCTCCAGATCCTGTACACGCGGCTGAGCTCCAACGTTTTTCCACTCATCCAGGACGTGCCAACTTACGCAGAGGCCATGGCGCTACTGAAGGAAAACTACGCTCAGCGGACTAACAAAATCTACGCCAGGCACCTCCTCTCCACTCAGCGCCAACTTCCCGGTGAGTCGGTGGAAGATTTCTGGCGCGCCCTGCTCGCCCTAGTTAGAGACTGTGAGCTTCAGACTGTTTCGGCCACGGAACACTTGAATCTGCTGATGAGAGACACATTCGTTACAGGCATAGGGTCTGACTACATCCGCCAGCGCCTCTTAGGAGGGGCCACGCTCGACCTCGCGACGACCAAAAAACTAGCGCTCTCACTTATGGTCGCATCACGCAACATTCAGGCCTATGCCCACGATCGCGCGGCCCACTCCCCCCTGTGCATCATGGACTCCGCAGATGGCCGCCCCATCGTGGACCCCATCAGCAACCGCCCTCAGCCAACCCCACGCCTGTGCCACGCGGCAGCCAACTAACCCCGGGGGGCCCAAATGCTACTTCTGTGGGCTGTCAAAACACCCCCGACAGCACTGCCCGGCGCGGAGCGCCCTTTGCAAGGCCTGTGGCAAGGAGGGACATTTCGCTGCAGTGTGCCAGGCCCGCTCAATCGCCGCTATTGTCCCGGCACCCCCCACATGCGGCCAGTGGGCGCCGCCATCTTCCCCTCTTCGGACCACGTTCGGACAGTGGATGCAGCCATCTTGCTCGACTCACAACACGTGCAGACCGTGGGCAGCGCCATCTTGTTCCTCCCAGGATGAACGGACGCCGCCATCTTGCATTCCTCATGACAGGTGCAGCCCCAGGGCACTGCCATCTTGCCCCCCCCACGAAACGTGCGGCCCATGGGCGCCGCCATCTTACCCGACTCAGGACACCTGCCCGTCGGGCACCTCATCCGGCCTGCAACCGCCGACGACCAGCCGCGTCTCGCCTCGGTCACGATTGAGCAGTCTCGGCCACACAACCTCGGGACTGCTTCAACCAAAGTGAAGGTCAACGGGCACGAGATCTCCTGCTTGCTGGACTCCGGGAGCACTGAGAGCTTCATTCACCCCAATACGGTAAGTCATTGGTCCCTCGCGGTACACCCCACTAACCAGAGAAAGTTCCTGGCCTCTGGATCCCACTTCGTGGCGATCCGGGGATATTGCATCACTGCCCTCACTGTCCAGGGCATGGAGTTCAGCAGCTTCCGCCTCTATGTCCTCCCCAACCTCTGCGTTGCCTTGCTACTCAGCCTTGCTACTCCAGAGCCTAACCCTGAAATTCAGCGGGCCCTTACCACCCCTTCCCTTTTTGCAAACCTTACCCCGGATTGCAAACCCGCCGCCACCAGGAGCAGACAGTACAGCGCCCAGGACAGGACCTTCATCGGCCTGAAGTTCAGCGGCTGTTTTGGGAAGGCATCATCGAGGCCAGCAACAGCCCCTGGAGAGCCCAAGTGGTAGTGGTCAAAACCGGGGAGAAAAATAGGATGGTCGTTGACTACAGTCAGACCATCAATCGGTACATGCAGCTCAACGCGTACCCCCTCCCTCGCATATCTGATATGGTCAATCAGATTGCACAGTACCGGGTCTTCTTGACAGTGGACCTGAAATCTGCCTACCACCAGCTCTCCATCTGCAAGGCAGACCCCCCCATACACTGCGTTCGAAGCAGACGGCCACATTTACCACTTTCTTAGGGTCCCCTTCGGCGTCACCAATGGGGTCTCGGTCTTCCAACGGGAGATGGACCGAATGGTTGACCGGTACAGACTGCGGGCCACATTCCCGTACCTGGACAATGTCACCATCTGCGGCCACGATCAGCAGGACCATGACACCAACCTTGCCAAATTTCTCTACACCGCCACTCTCCTCAACCTCACGTATAACAAGGTGAAGTGCGTGTTCAGCACAAACCGCTTAGCCATACTCGGCTATGTGGTCTAGAACGGAGTTCTGGGGCCCGACACCGATCTCATGCGCCCCCTCATGGAGCTCCCCCTCCCCCACTGCCCCAAGGCCCTCAAACGATGCCTGGGGTTCTTTTCGTATTACGCCCAGTGGGTCCCAGGTTATGCAGACAAGGCCCGCCCACTCATTCAGTCCACTGTTTTTCCTCCGACGGCCGAGGCTCAGCAGGCCATCAACCTTATCAAGGCCGACATCGCCAAGGCCGCGATGTACGCGGTTGACGAGACGTTACCTTTCCAAGTCGAGAGTGATGCATCAGACGTCAATTTGGCTGCCACCCTCAACCAGGCAGGCCCATGGCATTCTTTTCCTGCACCCTCCATGGCTCCGAAATTCGGCACTCTTCCGTCGAAAAAGAGGCCCAGGCCATCGTTGAAGTGTGCGGCATTGGAGGCATTACCTGGCCGGCAGGAGATTCGCTCTCCTCACTGACCAACAGTCAGTTGCCTTCATGTTTAACAACACAGTGGGGCAAGATCAAAAACAAGAAAATCTTGAGGTGGAGGATCGAGCTCTCCACCTACAACTACGAGATTTTGTATCGCCCCAGTAAGCTCAACGAGTCCCCCGATGCCCTATCCCGAGGTACATGTGCCAGCGCATAAGTAGACCGACTCCGGAGCCTGCACGACACTCTCTGTCACCTAGGGGTCACATGTTTTTACCATTTCATCAAGGCCCGCAACCTGCCCTACTCCATCGAGGAAGTCAGGGCAATCACCAGAGACTGCCAGGTCTGTGCGGAGTCTAAACCACACTTCTACCGGCCAGACCTTGCGCGCCTGGTGAAGGCCTCCCACCACTTTGAACGCCTCAGCATGGACTTCAAAGGGCCCCTCCCCTCCACCGACCATAACACATACTTTCTCAGTGTGGTCGATGAATATTCCCATTCCCCTTTGCCGTCCCATGCCCCGACATGACGTCTGCCACCGCCATCAAAGCCCTCAACACCACCTTCGCTCTGTTCGGCTTCCCTGCCTACGTCCACAGCGACCAGGGATCCTTATTCATGAACAATGAGCTGCGCCAGTACCTGCTCAACAGGGGCATTGCCTCGAGCAGGACGACCAGCTACAACCCCCAGGGGAAACAGGCAGGTGGAGCAGGAGAATGGGACGGTCTGGAGGGCCGTCCAGCTGGCCCTACGGTCCAGAAATCTCCCGGCCTCTCGCTGGTAGGAGGTCCTCCCCGACGCACTTCACTCCATTCGGTTGCTCCTGTGTGCTGCGACTAATGAAACCCCCCATGAACGTCTCTTTGCCTTCCCTAGGAGAACCACCTCCAGGGTTTCGCTCCTGACATGGCTGGCAGCTCCAGGACCCGTTCTCCTCCATAGACACGTTCGACTACACAAGGCGGACCCGTTGGTTGAAAGGGTACAGTTACTTCATGCCAACCTGCAGTACGCTTACGTAGGGTACCCCGACGGCCGCCAAGACACAGTTTCCCTCAGCGACCTGGCACCAGCTGGTTCCACACACCCTCCCCCCTGCCCCAGCGCCACCCTCCCTCCCCACAGCGCACCCCACCACAGTCCCCATTCCAGGATACTCCGCCCTCCCCTTGCCCACACCCGAGGATTTCGACACGTTCCCGGAGTCACCGAAGACCAAGCCGCCGCCTGAGTCACCACCAGCACTGCGGTGCTCTCGACAACAGATCAAGGCACCAGACCGCTTGAGTTTGTAATATTATCTGTACTTTTAATCACATCCTTTTGTATATAGATCTCCAGCACCCCCACCGGACTCATTTTTTAACAGGGGGTGAATTTGGTAGTCCCCACTGATGTATATATTGTATATATAGGATGTATATATAGGTGCTTTACGGTAAGGCCCCTATACTACAGGTACGGGAGTAGATTCCTGCCTGCTAGCTCCGCCCAGTAGACAGAGTATAAATATGTGTGCTCCCCGTACAGCAGCCATTTCATCAGCTGCTGTAGGAGGCCACACATCTCAGTGTAATAAAGCCTCGATTACATCCTACTCTCGTCTTTGCGTAATTGATAGTGCATCAATGACTATGTCAGGTACTTGCTTGGCTAGTCTGTGAGACAGTACACCAAACTTTAGCACAAACCCCTAGATATTAGCAAGGTGAATTTTGCAGGGTGGACAGGGTTGGGTTTGCCATTGTCATTTCCAATGCCCCAGTTTATGTTGAATGGTCAATCAGGCTACATTCCTTTATGATTTTGTAGCCATTTAATACAACTGAGTGGCTTGCTGGACCATTTCAGAGAGCATTTAAGAGTTAACCAGATTGCTGTGAGTCTGAAATCACATGTAGACCAAGTCAGGTAAGGACAGAAGGCTTCCCTCCCTGAAGAGCATTAGTGAACCAGATAGGATTTTATGACAATCAACAATGGTTTAATGGTGATTATTATTGAGACTAGCTTTTAATTCCAGGTTTAATTCAATGAATTTAAATTCCACTATGGTGGCATTTGAACCGGTGTCGCTGGATTAGCCGTTCACTTATCATTCGCCACTGCCTCCCATTAATTCATCAAACTCATCTTCAACTCCAATGTGAAGCTAAATTTTTCCCAATGCAGTAATTTGTGTCCTTCAAGATTCATTTTTGTTTCCTAAAGGTATTGACCTTTCAAGCAGCAGGAGTTCCACCAAGGATCAGAATATTTGGAGTCGCCAACAAACTCTTCCAAAAACACTGCCTTCATGTAGGGGACATGGAATGAAGAATTGTCATCTCCACCCTTCCCAATACTTGAAAATGTCCATTTCCAAGAATCTGAACAGAACAAATTCTGTTCCAAATACCAGCCATTGGTAAGCAACTTCTCAGCCTTGGCCCAGCTGAAACCTTGGGGACAATGGCCCTCAGCATCTTCAGAGGTCCCACCATAGTGCTACTAATTATTTCTCTGACACAAGAAAGCCTTCCAAACATTTTCTTCAGAAGTTGTGTGTCTCCAATTCCCCCAAATTCCTTTGTGTCAGACTAGCCCCAATCTGTCACTCATTCCATTGTCCTGCTTAGTGTTTTTACATCTCTCTGCTCCCAGCTATGTAATATCAGTCAGATCAAATGGAATAGGTTTTTCTCTTTATTCTCTGGACATTATGGGTGGAGGAAAACTAGGCTGCATGCATTGTATATTAAATCAATGGAAGGAAAATCAGGTGGGTGCTATTACCACTATACAGTTCTCCTGGCCTGATTTTCTTTTCTGCGTTTCAGTACCCTTAATGCCCAGACAGTAAAAAAAATTCAACGTCGGTACTTTTAACCGTAAACTGAGAGAATGGATTCGGCAGGAGGAAGGATCATTACATCCTGGGTGGTATTTAATGAAGGCAATGGGGAGGAAGTCTTGACCACTGGCTGGAGAGCCAGCAAGCACCCTGTGTTGCCTTTTTTAAGGAATGTCCGCCATACTGAGTACCACTCATGCACATCACTGGACAGCGAAGGTCCTTTCCAAGGATCAAGGGCCGCTGAAACCTGGGTTAATAACAGCGATGGCGGTGAGGCTATTAAGTAGACATTAAGTAAGGCGATGGGGCAGCAAGGCCATCTGGAGGCCTTACCACCATAGATTTAATCAAGGTGAAGGCAGGAAGGCAATGCGATCCCCATCTGCCATGCCTTATTGAATGCCTGTTATAACCCCATGAAGATGACGGGGAGACAAGCATTGATCTACCCGTTGGAGTCCTGACTACAAGCTTCCTCGGCAGGGGGTGGAGGCGAATCTCCTCTTTATAAAAGCAGGCCCAAAACGGGGCCTGGTGTGGTTAGTCCTCCCAGCTAGGATTGAATTAGAGCGACATGCTGCGTTATGCAGACATTTGTAAATAGATTAAATGAATCTATGTTTGTTTACCGCCAGCCTCCTTTCAGTCATTGAAATGCCCTATGCACCAAATTCACCACAGGAGAGGTTATTAAATTTCATCATCTGAAACTCTTCCCTAAATCTTTTATGCATCGTTTGCATAATTAATCTGTGTCAAATTTAAAGATCAATTTGAGTAGATGATAAGAGCAAGTTTGGGACTATTTTTCTTTGAAGTCCCAAAATCCAACCTTTGAAATGTTTTTACCGACATTCCACCGACCCATAAAAAAATGTGAGCAATTGTAAAAGTATATTAGGTAACTTTTAAGATTACTTATCAAGACTTCACTGCTATCCATGGGTTGAAATGAAAGGTCAAAAAACATGCATGTAGTACATGCCCTTCACAACATTACACTGGAGGAAGTTGTGGTTCATCCATGTTTTGATGCCAGGTACTCTGAGCATACAGAGATGACCATGGCGAAAGGAGGTATTGGGCAATGGAATTAGGTATCATTGCCTTCTATATCTGCAGTGACACACAATTCCCCTCCCCATATTGGCATTCTTATACAATGCATACAGCTCATACATAAGTCTTTTAAGGTGGCAGGGCAATTTGATAAAGCTACAAAAACATGTTATGAACCCCTGGCTTTTATAAATAGATGCATTGAGTACAAAAGCAAGGAAGTTATGATGAACCTTCACAAATCATCAGTTAGCTCTAAACAGAGTATTGCATTATATGCTGGGTTCTATTATTTAGAAAAATATCAGGGTCTTCGAGAGGGTACTGAGGAGATTTATTTGAATGACATCTTTGACTTTGATTATATGAAGCGACTCGAGAAACTGAGATTATTTTCCTTAGAATAGAGAAAGCTAAGAGAACATTTAATAGACGTGTTCAAAATCTTGAGGGGTTCTGATAGAATAAATAGGGAGAGACAGTTTCCATTGGCAGAAGGTTAGTAAGCATGCAATACAGATTTAAGATGACTGGTAAAATAACTGGGCAGGGCAGTGTGGGGCTTGAAGTGTAGATAATATTTTAAAAACCAGTTATAATGATTTGGAATTTGACAGAATGTGGTAAATCTCTGACGATGGATATTTGCAACTAGTTTGATCACTTCCAGCAAAGTATCAGGACAGGACTCTTACCTTCTCAATTGGCTTCATGGGAACCCGAGTGATTTGTTCAGGTCAACCTCATTAACATTTGTTCATGGATAAGATATTCTATCCACCTGCACCAGAGAATCATGGCAGGAGTGAAGGAATTGAATAGATACTACTGTAGACCCAAGTTGAATCAATTATAATTGTTACAAGTTATTTTTGTTGACAGGCGTAATTTTAGGAGGTTATAAAACTGCCTGAAAGGGGTGGAGAATATGAATTGATATGTTTGAACTTTGTATACTTGATAGGGCACAGTGGTCTTTTCCAATCCTGTACATTCCTGTCTCCTTACAAGTGAAGAGTGCCACAAAAATGCACCACTAACCTGGATCAAATGAAAGAGCTGTATTAGCATTATGGTTACTAGAGTTCACAGTCTTTCTAGCACAGTACATACATTCACACTATGGAGAATTGGAAAGCCCCCTTTTCCAACAGCATTCTCTTTCTTTCTCTCACTAAGAAGGGCATTGTAATGGATGTGGCAATATCCAGCTGGCCAAACTGAGGAACAGATGCTCAGAGATTCCGCAGCAGGAAGGGAAATAGGAGGGAGGCTCATGGGCTGGGAGCAAGCAGATTGGGTTAAGAATGCCGTCTGGTATCTTTAGCTGGTTCTCTCCCTGTCATGGCACCAGCTGTACCATTCCCCCAGGTGGAGACTCAGCCAAGGACTGATGAGCCAGAATTATCCGATCTTGCAAGACAGCTCAGCACATACGCCAGTGCTCAGCTTTATGCTTGGCTAACGCAGTGAAGCAGGAGGCACAGTGAAAAGCATGCCAAGTTACAGACAAGTCTATTAAGGAGGGATTTCCTTCACAAAAGAAGGAAATTGGGACGGCTCCCAATTTAAGGAATTGTGAAAGAACTACGAGGTGGGAAACAGGACAAAAAGATGATTGCAATGCTGGAAGAAGATGCCATTAGATAATTAAATGTAAACAAAAATGTTGAAAATACTCCAGCAGTTGATTCAGAATTTGTGGAGAGAGGAACACATGCTTCAGATCTGTGACCTTTCGTCAGAACTGGAAAAAGGATCAGAAAAAAACAGGTTTAGAGCAAGCATAGGGGCGGGTTAAGAGGGAAAAGGAGGGAAGACACCCCAGAAGATCTGTAATAGGGTGTCCCCACCCACCCATCCCGAGCAATAATCGGACCAACAAACAGACCCCGGAGACCACCCAACCTGGGGACAAAAATCTGGTCTTGAGGTTGATACATTAAAGCAAGCACCATGCATGGTAATAATGATAGATTTAGATGAAGAAAGATGGCAAGAGGCCGCAAATGGAATAGAAATGTTGTCAGGGACTGGTTGGGCCAAATAGCCTGTTTCTGTGCCATCTATCCTTTGGAGTCCTATATAATTCCTTGAATTATCTGGCAGGGCAATGCTTCAAGAGCTGTCAAGGATCTCCAGTATACAGTTAAACGCAACACTTGCAAAGTTGTGTCGGATGGTACCCCCTGCTATTTATTATTAAGCACTGTCAAACTTAGATCTGTCTGAACAGTTGGTTCTCAAGAGACTGACATTCACAAACCAAACAGAATAAAAGATCATAAGATCTTTGTACATCCACTTTGCCCTAGGATAACAGTTCCTCCTCTCGTCTTTCTCAAACATATCACAGTTTATCGGCAAGGTACTCCTCCAGGTCAGATCATTCTTAGCAATGTCTACATTCAAAATGGGACAGGTATCAAAATATTATTTTCTCAAAATTTTTGGAAAGATAATTTCTCCCTTGTATTTGTAATTAAAACATGATGAAATAATTTCATTTTGAAGTAGTATAAATAGGCCCCATAATAGCAGAAGAAGATATTTCTCAGCCTCAGCTGGGTCATCCATGGTACAAAAGAAAATTAGGAGAGTCATCCTTATTGTATGGGACAAGTGCAGATCCTGTCAGGTGAATCTCCGAAAATTGCCAAAGGAAAAGATCAGATTGAGCCATGGTTTAAATTCCAAATTCTCAATGCAACGAGGATTTATCTCAGGATCTGTTCATTGGTTTAATCCAACACTAATGAAATGCAATTGCTGGTTAAACCAGTCATAGCTTTCTTTCTGCTGTTTAATACTTTGATTTAAAGTGTTCATTAATATTTTGTGTTATTAAAATATAATCCAAGGTGAAATTTATTGTCAGGTTACTTTGGGATACCTGACTTCACTAATGCAAGGCAGCTTATTTTCATAGAAACCTGCTGGCGGGATTCTCCTAAATGGCTGCTAAGTGTTGACGCAGGCGTAAACACCGGAGCGTTTCAGCTGGCATCAATGGGCCCCTTGGCCTAGTAATTCACTAACCTGAAGGGGGCCAGCAGGGCGCCAGAGTCCTCCGCGCAGCTCCAGCTGCCGATACGGGGCCCTGCACTTCCTGCCGTGGTCCCGTGCAACATGGCGGACCCACACAACAAGCCGGCCCCAACAATATTGCCCGCCCCAGATTCTGCGTGCCTGCCGATCAGTGGCCCCCAATCAGAACCCTGGGCATCCTGGAGGACCCCCGGTAACAGATCCCCCCCCCACCCCACACCAGGGTGGCCGGGCAGCCACCACTCCGAGTGCCCGCCGGGTGGAACCATGTTAGAACCACGCCAGCAGGAACTCAGCCAGCTACTGGCGGAGAATCGCCGCGGTGGCCTCTTTCAATGGCCCACGACCGGCGCCACGTCGACCGCGCTCGCCTGACTGGCTGCGATTCTCCAGTCCGCAGGAAGGCATCGGAACTGATTGCGGGTCTGACACCCTATTCTCCGTCCCCGCGCCGAGTGCGATTTCGGCGTGGAGGCTCGGAGAATCCCGGCCGTTGTGTCAGTTAGGTGGTGAGATTTGTTTCCAACAAATGACACCGGGGCCATTGAATGGGGGCCATTCTCTGCCCGGCACAAATCCCACTGCGTCGGGAGAATTGCTTAAGAGCCCCAAAACAGATTCTCATCCTTTATGGGCAAGATTCTGATCATGCCAGCTGGAGAGGGAGGGGAGAATAGGAAACTTATTTGCGGCTGACACAAATGGCATTTGCAGCAGGCGCAAATAAGTTTACCATTCGCCCCTCCCTCTCCAGCTGGCATGATCAGAATCTGCCCATAAAGGACGAGAATCTGCTCACAACTGATTTGCATTCATTTTAATTTCAATCACGAGGTTAAAGTCGAATGCAGAGGCCTCCCAGTATTACCCCCTCCCCCCCAGCCCCCAAGCATGTAGTCACCCAAGGGAAAATTACTGGCCCATAAAAGCAGGGTCCAGGCACCAGGTCCACTGAAAGGGAGAAAGGGGGTGAGTACCTTCTGCACACTTACGTCCAGGGTGCCGGGGCAAGGTTGTCCTTCAGGGAGTGGGGGGGGTGGGGGGTTCAAAGAAGCTTGGGCTGAGCTGGAGGGACTCAGGTCGGAGGTCTTTCCTGGTATGGGGTCGTGTGAGAAGTCTCTCCTCTGCAGCCTTCAAACCTTGTTTCCCTCAGCATGTCAAGTTCAAAGATCTGTTAGATTAAGGCCTTCCCTCTGTAGGCTGGAAACCTTTAAGCCTTCTTTCATCATGTTATTTCAATGATGTGTTAGATGAAGGTAAACGTTTCACTTTGATGTGTTGCAAACTATAGTAATCTTGCCAAGGCCAGTCGTCCAACACCATATCCTATTATTTACATAATGGAATAGGCCACGGTTACAGCTTACAGCTCACAAGTCCAAGCCCGGGACCTACAGTTATCAGCCTGGGTTGAAGCAGCGGGTTTTGGGTGAGCAGTGGGACTCTGGCGCTGAGGACCTGGGTTTGAATCCTGGCCCTGGGTCACTGTCCATCTGGAGTTTGCACATTCTTCCCATGTCTGCGTGGATTTCACGCTCACAACCCAAAGATGTGCTGATTAGGTGGATTGGCCATCCTAAATTGCCCCTTAATTGGGAAAAAAAAATAATTGGGTACTCTAATTTAAAAAAAGAAGCAGCTGGTTTTGACCTCCCGTTGCTACATTCCCATTGGGCGCGCTGCCGCCCGCTCAATAGGGACATTCTTTTCCATGGGGAGATCCATAGATATTCACCGGTGTCATTCTTTCATGGCCACCATAACAGAAAGCTTTGAAGTGCTTTTTTCACATTCAATTTCATTTCCCATAAATTTTTCAAGCCTCTTGGCTTGTCGAGAACCTAAAGATTTTAAATTCATTGTTTATGTTCAATTACACAATCATTACCATTTACAAGTGTCTTGATTGACAGGTCCAGGCTATTTCAAAGGAAGGTTTAGCTTTGTTTGTTTTATAGCTCTTCACGGTCCATAAACTCTGAAGTGATTCATCTTTTGAGCAGGCATTGTTTCTAACTACAGTTTTCTCATAGAGGCTTTTTCTTTGTTTTGAAGCGTTTCCTAGAACGAGCAGATGCTCTGTCTGATTGCTGCCCCCCGGCATCCTGACAGTGCCAACCTGGCAGTGCCAACTTTCAGTGCCAGGTTTCTCTGCTTTGCTCTATCCCGGTGGCTTTGATGTGTAGTGTTGATCAGAGAACAAAGCGTCTTGTAAACCAACAAAAATATTTTATTAAACACTACTAACTGAGTTCGACACTTATCCCAAAGAAACAAATAGTTGATTGATCACTCAAAAAATATACTCACTATACTCACCTACATCTAACTCACTAACATAATAAACTACTCTCTTGCTCTATCACTATCTTCAGTCCTTCTAGCCAGCTCCTGCTCCTACCACCTACTCCAACCTTCTGTCCCACAAGGCTCTGCATCATCCCTTACATACTTCTGAGGCTAGCTCCCTCCAGTAACTCTCTGTGTACATTTTATTAACCCTTACTTTACTGACATGTATAATAATACCACAGTTTCCACTGCCTGGGTGCCAGGGGATGGTTCCAGATAGGCACTGTCAAGGGGAGGAGCCTGAAGAGAGGGACTGAAGGGAAGTCTTAAGGGGGCGGTGTCTGAAGGGGGGCCTTTAGCAAAACCCATAACGGGTTGCCACTCACTCTGGGGGGGGGGTCTTGCCAGCGATTTGGAGAGCAACTGTAGTGTGGTTATTCTGAGCTCAGGAAGCCCTTTAAAAAAGAATTCCACAGATTCACAACCTTTTGAGAGAAGTAGTTTCTCCTCAAATCTACTTTAAATTTGCTGCCTCTTATTCTAAGATTAAGACCTCTCATTTTAGAATGCCCCACAAGAGGAAGAATCTGCTCCACATCTACTTTATCCATACCTTTTAGCATCTTGTATACATCGATTTGAACTCCCCTTATTCGTCTGAACTCCAGACAGTATAGGCCGAAACAGTTCAATCTCTCCTCATATGACAAACCCTCATCTCTGGAATCAATCCAGTGAACCTCCTCTGAACTGCCTCCAATGCCACTATATCTTTTCTCAAATAAGGGGACCAAAACTGTGTACAATACTCTAGGTGCGGCCTTGTATAGCCGCAACAACACTTCCTTACCTTTATACTCAATTCCTTTTGCTATAAATGCCAACATTCCATTTACTTTCCTTATTATCGGTTGCACCTGCGTGCTCGTTTTCTGTGACTCATTCACGAGGACACCCAGATCCCTCTGCAACAAAGTCTCTCCCCATTTTGATAATAAGTTGCCTTCCCATTGTTTTGAGCAAAATGCTGACCTCACATTTATCCACATTAAACTCTATCTACTACATTTTGGCCCACTCTCCGAACCTATCTATATCCATTGGTAAGGTTCTTATTTCCAACTTACTTTCCCACCTATTTTTGGAACTTATTGTCCCACCTATTTTTGTGTCATCTGCGAATTTGGCTGTAGAACCTTCTATCCCTGTATCAAAGTCGTTAATATAGATTGTAAATAGCTGGGGCTCAAGGACCAAACCCAGTGACACTCCACTAGTTACACCTTACCATCCAGAAAAAGGCCCATTTATCACGACTCTCTGTCTCCTGTCCATCAGCCACTCTTCTATCTAAGCTAATAAATTAATTCTAATCCCATATGATCTCACCTTGTTAATTAACCTTCTGTGCAGCACCTTATCAAACACCTTACAGAGTCCAGGTCCTGTACATATACAGGATCCCGATTATCCACTTTGCTTGTTACATCTTCGAAGAACTCAACCAAATTAGTCAAATACGATTTGCCTTTCATAAAACTATGCTGACTCAGGGCAACAAGGTGGCGTAGTGGTTAGCACTGCTGTCTCACAGCACCGAGGTCCCATGTTTTATCCCGGTTCTGGGTCACTGTCTGTGTGGAGTTTGCACATTCTCCCCGTGTTTGTGTGGATTTCGCCCCCACAACCCAAAGATATGTAGGCCAGGTGAATTGGCCACGTTAAATTGCCCCTTAAATTGGAAAAAAGAATTGAGTACTCTAAAATTATAAATAAATAAATAAATAAATAAATAAATAAAACTATGCTGACTCTGATGGATAGCGATTTGGCTTTCCAAATGTCCTGATATTACTTCCTTGATAATTGATTCTAACAATTTTCCAACAACAGATGTTAAACTAACTGGTCTGTAATTTCCCACATTCTGCCCCCCTCCCTTTTTGAATAAGGGGGTTATTTTAGCATTTTTACAATCCATTGGAACCTTTCCCGTGTCCATGGAATTTTGGAATATCATAACCAATGGATCCACTATCTCTGCTACCACTTCCTTTAACACCCTAGGATGTACGCCATCAGGCTCTGGGGACTTGTCTTCCCTCAATCCCAAGAGTTTGTTTGGTACCGTTTCCCTATTAATGCTGATTATTCCAAGTTCCACCTTTTCTATTACCTCTGAATACCCTTCCTATAGAAATGTTACGAGTGTCCTCCACCGTGAAAACTGAGGCAAAGTATTGATTTAGCATCTTTGCCATTTCTGTGTTCCTCACTATTAACTCACTGGTTTTATCTTCCAAAGGGCCAACATTCACCTTAGCGACTCTCTTCCCTTTTATGTACCTGTAGAAGCTTTTACTATCTTTTTAATATTCTGTGCTAGTTTTTTTCATAATTTATCTTGGCTCTTTTTATTACTTTTTTTCATATCACTTTGTTTATGTTTGAAAGTTTCCCAATCTTCCAGTTTGCCACTGGCCTTTGCAATATGACATAATTTTTTTGTATTAGCGAGAGGCAGCATGGTTTTGTGAAGGGGAGGTCATGTCTCACTAACTTGATCGAGTTTTTCGAAGAGGTCACAAAGATGACTGATGGCAGGTAGGGCAGTAGATGTTGTCTATATAGACCTCAGTAAGGCCTTTGACAAGGTCCCTCATGGCAGACTGGTACAAAAGGTGAAGTCACACGGGATCAGGGGTGAGCTGGAAAGATGGATACAGAAATGGCTAGGTCATAGAAGGCAGAGAGTAGCAATGGAAGGGTGCTTTTCTAATTGGAGGGCTGCGACTAGTGGTGTTCCGCAGAGATCAGTGCTGGGACCTTTGCTGTTCATAGTATATATAAATGATTTGGAGGAAAATGTAACTGGTCTGATTAATAAGTTTGCAGATGACACAAAGGTTGGTGGAATTGCGGATAGCGATGAGGACTGTCAGAGGATACAGCAGGATTTAGATCGTGTGGAGACTTGGGCGGAGAGATGGCAGATGGAGTTTAATCCGGACAAATGTGAGGTAATGCATTTTGGAAGGTTTAATGCAGGTAGGGAATATACAGTGAATGGTAGAACCCTCAAGAGTATTGACAGTCAGAGAGATATTGGTGTACAGGTCCACAGGTCACTGAAAGGAGCAACACAGGTGGAGAAGGTAGTCAAGAAGGCATACGGCATGCTTGCCTTCATTGGCCGGGGCATTGAGTATAAGAATTGGCAAGTCATATTGCAGCTGTATAGAACCTTAGTTAGTCCACACTTGGAGTACAGTGTTCAATTCTAGTCGCCACATTACCAGAAGGATGTGGAGGCTTTAGAGAGGTTGCAGAAGAAATTTACCAGGATGTTGCCTGGTATGGAGGGCATTAGCTATGAGGAATGGTTGAATAAACTCAGTTTGTTCT
Source organism: Scyliorhinus canicula (assembly GCF_902713615.1). NCBI lineage: Eukaryota > Metazoa > Chordata > Chondrichthyes > Carcharhiniformes > Scyliorhinidae > Scyliorhinus > Scyliorhinus canicula. The sequence continues at coordinate 119,177,238 of NC_052153.1, read as the reverse complement.
CACTGGAATGACGGAGGTTGAGGGGTGACCTGATGGAGGACTACAAAATTATGAGGGGCACAGACAGAGTGGATAGTCAGAGGCTTTTTCTTAGGGTAGAGGGGTCAATTACTAGGGGGCATAGGTTTAAGGTGTGAGGGGCAAGGTTTAGAGGAGATGTACGAGACAATATTTTTTACACAGTGGATAGTGGGTGCCTGGAACTCGCTGCCGGAGGAGGTGGTGGAAGCAAGTGTCAATAGTGACATTTAAGGGGCATCTTGGCAAATACATGAATAGGATGGGAATAGAGGGATACGGACCCAGGAAGTGTAGAAGATTTTAGTTTGGATGGGCAGCATGGTTGGCACAAGCTTCGAGGGCCGAAGGGCCTGTTTCTATGCTGTACTTTTCTTTGTTTTTATAACTTAGTTTTTGTCTTTATAATGAAATGAAATGAAATGAAAATCGCTTATTGTCACAAGTAGGCTTAAAACGAAGTTACTGTTGGTACGGGAATTGAACCGTGCTGCTGGCCTGCCTTGGTCTGCTTTCAAAGCCAGTGATTTAGCCCTTTGCTAAACCAACCCCTGACCTCCTTATTCTGTCATGTTTTTTACCCCGCTTACCATCTTTCTTCCTCACTGGGATATATTTTAGTTGTGAGGAATTGAGTATCTCCTTCAACAACTGTCACTGCTCATCAGCTGTCCATCCTTTTAGCCTTCCTGCCCAGCTGATGCGGCCAAGTCTGTTCTCAAGCCTACGTAATTTCCTTTATTTAATTTTAGAATACTAGTGTGGGATTCCATTTTCTCGCCCCAAGCTGGATCTTGAATACCATCTGTAATGACTTAGGCCAGGCCTTTGAGATTTACCAATTAGAATAAGAGTTCCCTGATTAGTTGCCCAATCAGGGAACCCCTTTCTGTGTATATAACAGGGAGTGTCAGATCCTCTGCACTCCCGGTGCAGACAGCAAACTGGATGGTCATGGTTGTTCAGCTGTTGGGTTTGTAAAGTAAAGTAAAGTAAAGTAAAGTAAAGTAAAGTAAAGTAAAGTAAAGTAAAGTAAAGTAAAGTAAAGTAAAAGTAATTCTGGTGACGGGACTTCTGCCTCCGTGGACTTATTACAATAGCAACAAGGAAAACGTAATGACCCGGAAAAACGTAATGACCCGAAGAACCATTATGCACAGTCTCACTTTTCCAGAGGCACTTGACATGAAAACTTTCCAGTAAAAGAGTACTATGACCCGAAGCCACCTCTGATCCTGCAAAGGTACCTGTTTTACTCAGCATTCCGAGACACTGGGGTGTCAGTTACAACTTTTTAAACAAGATTAAGGCGAATAACAGAGGCTTGCGAATTTGGCCTGACACTAAATGAGATGCTCCGAGACTGTTTGGTATGTGGAATAAATAATTTAGCAATACAGAAACGTCTGTTAGCAGAGGCCAACCTAAATTGCAAACAATCATTGCAGCTGGCTTTGCCCTTAGAAAAAGCAGCATAGCGGAGCGCATGAGTTAAAGAGTACTCCGATGGAAGTAGACGCCCATACCAGTGAAACTGAGTTAAGGTACTACCGCTGGGATATAGGCAACTGCATAGCCACCCTCAGGAATGACTCAGATACTAAGTTAACCAGGCCCACTCACAGAAGCCCTCCCAAGCAGGGAAAATTAAGTCCAGACAGATGGAAGTCCCTGCAGCCTTTCGTCCGGCAAAATATTATAGTTGTTGCCAGAAATCAGAGCCAGAAAGGAGAAATAGAAGCCCAAGATCATCATCTTGGAGAAATCACGTAGGCCGGGGTACAGGAAAATGCATACCCTAGAAGCCCCACCTACCTCCAACGAGGAACAACTAAATTGTTTAACGATGGTGAAATCAAAACCCATTAAATTATCCATAAAGTTGAATGGACGACCCACACTGATGAAAGTCAACACTGGAGCAGCCGTATCAGTCATAGGAGAAACAGTATTCAATAAAATTCCCACCGGACTCCAACCCTTATTCTTAACCACGACCTCGGCAAAACTGAGGACATACACAGGGGAATCACTGAGCGTGTTGGGCACAACGCATGTAACTGTGGCTCATGGAGAGCAACTGGTTAGGCTGCCTTTAATGGTAGTGAAAGGTGTGGGGCCAAGTTTATTGGGACAAAACTGGCTAAAAGAGATCCAGCTGGATTGGGTAAACGTTTTCCAGCTGGAAAATGGCGGCCTGAGTGAACTCCTGTGCAAATACCCAGAGGTTTTCCAAGAAGGGCTTGGAACAATAAAGGGAGCAACGGCGACATTGCATGTAGATCCAGAGGCAGTCCCAAAATTCTACAGGGCCCGGCCAGTACCCTTCGCATTAAGGCAGAAAGTCGATGTGGAAATAAAATGATTAGAGCGTGAGGGAATAATAAAACCGGTCCAGTTTGCAGAGTGGGCAGCACCCGTGGTGCCTATCCTTAAGCCAGACGGTTTGGTCCGCTCTTGTGGAGATTTCAAACAAACAATTAATCACTACACACAACTGGACAAATAACCAATTCCCCAGATTGAGGATTTGTATACAAAGCTGGCTGGAGGACTCTATTCTTAAAGCTGGATATGAGCCACGTATATCTACAGCTGAAGCTGGACGAAGAGTCCCAAAAATTCTCAACGATAAACACCCTGAAGGACCTTTTTCAGTAAACAGGATTACCCTTCAGGGTATCGTCAGCTTGTGCGATATTCCAGGGGACAATGGAGAATATATTGCAAGGGCTACCACAAGTTGCCATTTATCTAGACGACGTCCTCATTACAGGAAAAACAAAGGCAGAACATCTGCAAAACCTGGAGGAAGTCCTTAGGAGGTTTTCAGCAGCAGGTATATGCCTAAAAGAGGGAGAAATGTGTTTTCCTAGCAACTCAAGTAACCTATCAGGGGTATAAGGTTGACAAATCAGGGCTACGCCCTTTGGAAGATCGGGTGCGGGCGATTAAAGATGCCCCGGCCCCCACCACAATCCAGGAGTTTAGGTCTTTTTTAGGACTGGTGACATATTATGGAAAGTTCATACAGAACAGAGCCATCAATTACTTAAAAAGGGCAAAGCTTGGGAGTGGTCCACCCGCCAAGACAGGGCTTTCAAGAAGATGAAAGAACAGCTTTCTTCAGAACATCTTGGCACACTACGACCCCAGGAAAGAGGCGTCTCCATATGGCATTGGTGCAGTTTTGGCACACAAAGGGCAAAACAGACAGGAACGACCTATAGTGTTTGCTTCCAGGACGCTGGCAGCAGCAGAACGAATGTATTCCCAAATCGAAAAGGAAGGACTGGCTGTGATCTTCGTGATGAAGAAATTTCACCAGTACTTGCACGGGCGGAAATTCACTAAAATGACAGATCACAAGCCATTGCTGGGTTTGTTGAAAGAAGACAAAGCAATACCACCAATAGCTTCGGCCCGGATCCAACACTGGGCCCTACTACTGGTGGAGTACCAGTATCAACTGGAGCATCGGCCAGGAACCCAGGTGGCAAACACCGATGCACTAAACAGGCTGCCATTACCAGACGCCCCGCCATTAGTACCCAAAATAGAGGAAAGGGTAATGACGTTACATTTCTTGGACACCCTTCCAGTGGCCACGCAAAACATTTGTTTATGGACCCAAAGGGACCCGGTTTTGTCATAAATAAAACACATGGTGCTAATTGGGGAGATAGAAAGACCGGTCCAGGTGGAATTCCACCATTGCTGGAGCAGAAGCGGGCTGATCACCGTGGAAGACTGGATCCTGCTATGGGGGGCTTGAGTAATAGTTCCAAGTCAAAGCATCGAGCCATACTGGCGGAACTACATCATGCGCACCCTGGAGTCTCAAAAATGAAGATGCTGGCCAGAAGATGTTTGGTGGCCGGGCCTGGACATTTATATAGCGGCATTGGTAGGTCCGTGCCAAGAATGCCAACAAGGGCAGAAGGTGCCACTGGCAGCCCCACTGCACACATGGGAATGGCCAGGTAGACCATGGTCGCGACTTCATGTTGATTCTGCAGGCCCATTTATGGGTTCAATGGTTTTTATAATAGTAGACATCCATTCCAAATGGCTGGACGTCTACAAATTGAAACCTGCAAATTCAACAACTACTATTGGAAAAACTCCGCACCTCATTCGCAGCTCATGGTATCCCGGAGGTGTTAGTTTCAGATAATGGATCGATGTTCACCAGCCAGGGCTTCACAAAATTTATGAAGTCGAATGGCATTCGGCACATAAGGACGGCACCATACCACCCGGCATCGAACGGTTTGGCGGAGAGAGCCGTCCAGACATGAAAAGTCGGGTTGAAGAATGTGGTGAATTATATAACTCGTTAATTCACACTGTATTGCCTTACATGTATTGTGTCCTTGTGGGCTCTGTATACGAGCCGTTGCACGGCTCTGCCCATAGGGGGAGATGAGGAGTTTGTACTGGGCTCCACCCTTGGCTCCGCCCATGGCTCCTCCCACTAACCGGAAGTATAAAGCTCTGCAGTCGTAAACCTGCTCTCAGTTGATGGTCTCATCAAAGAAACAGTCAGCAGCATCGTTGGACACCAAACTGTCGCACTGGCTATTTGAGTACAGAACAACCCCACACGGCACAACGGGAATAGCACCGGCGGAGCTACTCATGGGCAGATAACTCCAATCCTGGCTGAGTCTACTATTCCCGAATTTAGGTGGCAGAATAAAATGACACCAAAAGGCCCAATGCCACGACAACACTTGCCGGGAAAGGCAGTTCAACACGGGTGAAAATGTATGGGTTAGAAATTATGCGAATGGCCCCACATGGGTAGCAGGAACAGTCAAGGCCAGGACAGGATGTCATGAGATACATGTGGGGAAAACATGTAATAAAGAAATACCTCGACCAGGTGCGGGCCTCAGATTTGTTTCCTGCTCCGGATCTGACTCAGACCAGCATACCAAGGACCATGGAGCGTCCTCCCCGACAAACTATTCACGCCCCTCCAACACCACTGGTGAGGACATCGGACTCGGATATGGACACCATGGATGATGCTGCAGCTGTACCCCTGCCACCAGAGGAAAGGGGCAAACCGCCCCTCAGGCGCTCACATCGGAAAAGACGGGCGCCGAGCCGCTATACTCCCCCCTAAGTCGGAGACCAAAGTGGAGGAGCCAGTCCCAGCAGAAAACCGAAGCAGGAGACCCATGAATCACGAGGACCATGGGGGCTCCTCGGACTTTGTGGGGGGAGGGGTGTAATGACTCAGGCCAGGCCTTTGAGATTGGCCAATTAGAATACAAGTTCCATGATTAGTGGCCCAATCAGGGAACCCCTTTCTGTGTATATAACAGGGAGTGTCAAATCCTCTGCACTCCCAGTGTGTACAGCACACTGAATGCTCATGGTTGTTCAGCTGTTGGGTTTGTAAATAAAAGGAATTCTGGTGACGGGACTTCTGCCTCCGTGAACTTATTACACTATCATACTATGGTCACTAGTCCCTAGTGGATCCGATAGACCCATTTCGCTGCTAAGCATGGACATGAAAATACTGGCCAAAATCCTAGCCAGGAGGCTGGAGGACTGCATTGGTGGTAGCAGAATACCGAACGAGCTTTGCTAAGGGGAGACAGCTAACATTGAACATCAGATGCCTGCTGAATGTGATAATGACCCCGCTCTGGGAGAGAACACCAGAGGTGATCATCTCCCTAGATGCAGAAAGGATCTTTGACAGAGTCGATGGAAGTACCTCATCGAGGTACTGTAGCGGTTTGGGCTTGGAGCTGGGTTCATCACCTGGCTAAACTCCTGTACAGCGTTCCCACGGAGACCGCACAGACAAATACCACTAGCTCTAAATACTTCCAGCTGCACAGAGGCATGAGGCAGGGATGCCGTTGTCTCCACTGCTATTCATCCTAGTGATCGAACCACTAGCAATTGTGCTCAGGGCGCCGAATGAATTGGAAGGAGATCTGGAGAAGAGACCGAGAACACAAAGTCGTTCTATGCAAATGACCTGCTCCTGTACATCTCAGATCCACAAAGCAGCATGGAAGGAATCATGCAGCTCCTGAAAGAGTTTGGAGCCTTTTTTGGGCTACAAAGTCAACCTGAGCAAAAGCAAACCATGGGTTGCCCAGCTCTCCCAAAGTTGCAATATTGCCACTGGGCTGCAACTGTGGAAAGGGTAAAGGGGTGGAAAAAGCATCCAGAAGCCAAGTGAGTGCAAATGGAGGAGGGTTCCTCACCGGGATCTCCCTCTGGGCACTGACCAAGGCTGTGCTCCCATCCTCACTGAACAAACACTCAACGAGCCCAGTGCTGATTGCAACACTCCGGTTGTGGAACCAATTGTGACAGCAATTCAGATTAACCAAAATGTCCATTAAAGCCCCCATCTGCAACAACCACAGGTGGGGACTCTGGAGCACAGGGTCAACTCCACTTCCAGATGCACAAGGCTATACCTAATGCAGCTGAAACTGGTACACAGAGCCCACTGAACCCGAACCTGAGTGAGCTGGTTCTTCCCAGAGGTGGAGGACAAATGCGAACAGCCAACCACGACCACATGTTGTGGTCTTGCCCCAGACTTCTCTTGACAGCCTTCTTCGAAGCAATGTCCAAGGGGCTGGGGTTGAGGGTGGAGCCATGCCCGAGAGTGGCAGTCTTCGGAGTATCAGAACAGCTTGATCTCTTTAAGGAGGGCCAAAGCCTTTGCCTCCCTGCTTGCCCAGCATAGAATCCTGCTCAGCTAGTGATCAGCTGCACCTCCCAAAGTTGCAGATTGGCTACCAGTCTGGCAGTCTATCGGAATTTCACCAGATAGAGAAAATTCAATTTACCTCCAGGGGATCGGAAGAAGACTTCCAAAAACATGGGAACCACTCACAAAGAGAAACTGCTGGAAAATCTCAGCAGGTCTGGCAGCATCTGTAAGGAGAGAAAAGAGTTAACGTTTCGAGTCCGATGATTCTTTGTCAAACCACTCACCCAGTTGTTCCAAGATCTGTTTGTAGCCAACAGCCAATAGGCCAGAGGAAGGGAGAGGGAAGCCACGGTACAATAATAAATGCAAACAAAAGGGGGGGATGGGAGGGGGTGGAATAAAGAGGCATGGAGCCCAATCATGCTCAGCAAACAACATAATACATGGCATCACGCCAGCCAAACAGAAACCGGACATAAGAACTGATGAGGGAAGAGGGCACGCCAGAAGACCAAAAGGAGAGGGGGTCAGGGAGAAAAGGGGGAAGAGGGAGGCTGGGGACCCAGCTAGAAATGAAAGACATTCGTTCATTGAGCTTTGACAATGAGCTTTGACTCATTGATGAAATGAGCTTTGACAAAGAGTCATCGGACTCGAAACGTTAGCTCTTTTCTCTCCCTACAGATGCTACCAGACCTGCTGAGATTTTCCAGCAGTTTCTCTTTCGTTTCAGATTCCAGCATCCAGAGTAATTTGCTTTTATTTAGAAATGAACAACTACTGAAGAAAGTAAAACAAGAAGCTGTAACCATTGTAAATAACAAAAGACAACTGATGTAAATAATGGAAGACGACAGATGTGCATATATTTTTGTTTTCGATGTGTGTTCACACTTACCTTTGTTCTGTACAAAATGAAAAATACTTAATAAAATCTTTTTTTAAATTCACCCCCAACCACCCACCCCACCATGTCAATCCCTCATTACTAGCAGGGATGCCCCGCTACTGAGGCCATCAATGGCCAACCTTCTGCCCAACTGAAAGCCCAGCTATCAAATCAGGCCCCAATGCATATGGGGAAACCCAAATTGTGAGTTACATAAGATATGTTGTACAGGAATAGACCATTTGGTCCAATCAATCCATGCAGACGTTTATGCTCCACCCAGAGCTTCCTTCAGTCTTTTTTCACCTAAACCTACCAGTGCAACCCTATTTTCGGGGGTCAAAAGGTTAGGAAGGATCAAGATGATGAAGGGAGTTGAAATGCTTTTTATCCACAAAAAGTGCGATATGGTCAGCATCTCAAATAGTCTCTCTGAATCAAACTCCTACTGCCAATCTTCATGTGGGAATTCCCTGTTTAGAACTGTGGGTAGAGGTGTGAAGGTGACTGTTTGGCGCCTCCAAACCAGACAGCTCCGGGTTGGTAAGGCTCGTCAACCTTAATTGGCAGTCTACCTGGATGAAGGTAACTCTGATTTCAAAACCCTCAGCTACGGGTTAACTAGCAAGCTACACATTGGTTGACAGTGCTGAGATCACAAATGGTACAAGTGGACTGGATAGCGATGTTAAGGGTAGATAAGGTTCTTCAGCCAGCTCAGCAGCTCATCCAGGAGAAAGACAATTCCAAAATCCTTTCAGCTGCTACACTTGTGGCACACATTGCACCAGTGTAGTATTAGCTGCACAAACCCCACCCACTTAAATATAACTAGCATCTGGAATGTTCTGCAAGTCACCAAGGAAAACATCAGACATACTAATGAGACCATCAATTCACAAGACACGCGATTGGAAGTGAACAGTGGTTTTAATAGTCTTACAACTGAGCCTGCCTGCGATGAGATGAACTGGCAGCAGGCTCACGACTGCAGATATTTATACTTCCGGTTAGTGGGAGGAGCCATGGGCGAAGCCACGGGTGGAGCCACGGGTAGAACCCAGTACAAACTTCTCATCTCCCCCTGTGGGCAGAGCCGCACAACGGCTCATATACAGAGCTCACAAGGACACAATACATATGATACAACACAGTGTGAATTGCTAGGTTTATAATTCACCACATTCACCCCCTGTAAAAAAAATCAAGTCCGGCGGGGGTGATTGGTCTACAGGTTGAGCCGGTCCAGCAGCCGAGTCGTCCTTTGGGATCTGCGGAGCACCGGGGTTGCAGCCTCTTCTGGTGGCTGGGTGGTGGCGGTCGGTGAGGGTAAGATGCTGCACTCCGGGGGTGATTCGGTCCGAGCTTCGTACCCGACTGGTTCGACTGGCGACGGGGAGCGCCGGAAACCCATAGGCATGGGGGCGTGGAGCACGGGCTGAGAACCTGTAGGTGCGGGGGCGCAAGGCGCAGAGGGTTGCGCGGGGTGTAGTGTGAGAGGTACCTCGGCGGTAGTAGTGGTGGGATTGGATCCTGCAGGCGCCAGGTCCTGGAGGGAAACAGTGTCCTGACGGCCGTCAGGGTATTCGATGAAGGCATATTGGGGGTTCGAGTGGAGTAGGAGCACTCTCTCTACGAGTGGGTCAGTTTTGTGTGCCCGGACGTGCTTCCGGAGGAGAACCGGGCCCAGTGTCTTCAACCAGGCTGGGAGCGAAACCCCCGTGGTAGTGCCCATAGAAAAAACAAATAGCCGCTCGTGAGGGGTCTGGTTGGTGGCCGTACACAGGAGGGACCTAATAGCATGGAGCGCGTCGGGGAGGACCTCCTGCCAATGGGAGGTCGGGAGATTCCTGGACCAGAGGGTCAGTAGGACAGTCTTCCAGACCGTCACGTTCTCCCTCTCCACCTGCCCGTTCCCCCTGGGGTTGTAGCTGGTAGTCCTGCTCGAGGCGATGCCCTTGTCGAGCAGGTACTGATGCAGCTCGTCGCTCATAAAGGACGAACCCCTGTCGCTGTGTACGTAGCTGGGGAAACCAAACAGGGTAAAGATACTGTGCAGGGCTCTGATGACTGTGTGGGAGGTCATATCGGGGCACGGGATAGCAAAGGGGAAGCGGGAGAACTCGTCGATGATGTTCAGGAAGTACACATTCCAATTGGTCGAGGGGAGTGGCCCTTTGAAATCGATGCTTAGGCGTTCAAAGGGCCGGGAGGCCTTTACCAGTTGGGCCCTGTCTGGTCTATAGAAGTGCGGTTTGCACTCCACACAGATCGGGCAATCCCTGGTGATGGCTTTTACCTCCTCGGTGGAGAAAGGCAGATTTCGGGCTTTGATGTAGTGGGTGAGGCGGGTGACTCCTGGGTGGCAGAGCTCATTATGGATAGCTTTCAGGCGGTCGTCTTGCGCGCTGGCGCACGTGCCGCGGGACAGAGCATCTGGGGGCTCGTTGAGCTTCCCCGGTCGATACATAATATCGTACTTGTAGGTGGAGAGTTCGATCCTCCACCGTAGGATCTTATCATTTTTTATTTTGTCCCTTTGTGAGTTGTCAAAGATGAAGGCAACCGATTTTTGGTCGGTGATGAGGGTGAACCTCCTACCTGCGAGGTAGTGCCTCCAGTGTCGTATAGCTTCCATGATGGCTTGTGCTTCCTTTTCAACTGAGGAGTGTCAAAGTTTCGAAGCGGAGAGGGTCCGGGAGAAGATCTGATCTCCCTGCCTGGTTCAGAGTGGCTGCGAGAGCGACCTCTGAGGCGTCGCTCTCCACCTGGAAGGGGATGGATTCATCCACTGCCCGCATGGCCGCTTTGGCGATGTCCTCCTTGATGCAGGTGAAGGCCTGGCGAGCCTCATCTGACAGAGGAAAGAGTGTGGCCTTAAATAGTGTGCGGGCTTTGTCCGCATACTGAGGGACCTACTGGGCATAATACGAGAAAAATATGAGAAAAATCCCAGGCACCTTTTGAGGGCCCTGGAACATTGAGGGTCCGGGTCGGGGCCCAGGTCTCCGTTTTCCACGACATAGCCAAGGATGGCTAGCCTGGTCGTGCGGAAAACGCATTTCTCCGTGTTATACGTGAGGTTGAGTTTCTGGGCAGTCTGGAGAAATCGATGGAGGTTAGCGTCGTGGTCCTGCTGGTCGTGGCCGCAGATGGTGACATTGTCCAAGTACGGAAACGTGGCCCGCAGCCCGTACTGGTCCACACTTCGGTCCATTGCTCGTTGGAACACCGAGGCTCAATTCGTGACGCCAAAGGGAACCCAGAGGAAATGGAAGAGGCGGCCATCTGCCTCGAACGCCGTGTACTGGTGGTCCTCCGGGCGGATTGGGAGCTGGTGGTATGCAGACTTCAGATCCACCGTGGAGAAGATGCGATACTGGGCGATCTGATTCACCATGTCTGCAATCCTGGGGAGGGGGTACGCATCAAGGAGCGTGAACCGATTAATGGTTTGGCTATAGTCCACTACCATTCAGAATTTTTCCCCGGTCTTGATGACCACCACCTGAGCTCTCCAGGGGCTATTATTGGCCTCTATGATCCCCTCATGTAGAAACCTATGGACCTCGGTTCTGATAAACACCCTGTCCTGCAGACTGTACCACCTGCTGCGAGTGGCTACGGATTTGCAGTCCGGTGTGAGATTGGCAAAGAGTGGAGGGGGGCTCGATTTTTAGCGTCGCTAGACTGCAGTTAGTGAGTGGAGTTGGGGTCCGCCGAGACTGAGTGTGAGGCTTTTGAGTTTGCAGTGGAAGTCGAGTCCCAGTAAGAGTGGGGCGCAGAGTTCGGGGAGTACGTGCAGCTGGAAGTTTGAGTAGCTGCCGCCCTGAATTGTTAGAGTCGCAACGGTGCGCCCTTTGAGGTGAACAGAGTGTGAGCCCGAAGTAAGGGAGATAGTTTGCCGTGCATGGAAAATAGGGAGCGAACAGCGTCTTACCAGATCTGGGTGTACAAAGCTCTCGGTGCTCCCGGAGTCGAAGAGGCACGGTGTATTGTACCCGTTGATTTTAACGGTCATCATCGAGTTGCGGAGGTGTTTCGGACGCGACTGGACGCTGAGTTGCGGGTAGTCGGCGGCTCGATCAGCTGTGCTGGAGTGACCCCGTGATGACTGTCTGCTGAGGTCGTAGTCTTCGAGGTGAGTTTCAGAGTTTGAAGAGCATGGATCCCAAGATGGCCGCCACCGTGGATCGCTCGTGGCGGGCGGCGAGGAAGATGGCGCCCAAGATGGCGGCACCCATGAGTCGCACGCGGCCGGCCGCGTGGAGGAGGGTTGCCAAGATGGCGGCCCCCATGAATCACACGTGTCGGGTGGGGGCGGAGTCGGCATACAGGCCGCAACATTTCGGGGCCTGCGGGCCTGCGAGTTTTGGAAGCAAGTGCTCTGGGCTGCGGGAGAGTTTGGAGAGGGGGATTTCTTCGCCAGGCAGACCCGGGCATAGTGTCCTTTGCGACCGCAGCTGCTGCAGGTCACATTGCGGGCCGGGCAGTGCTGCCGTGGGTGTTGGGGCTGCCCACAAAAATGGCACACTGGGGCTGCGTAGTAAGTGGGTGGCCGCGCGGCGCAGGCCTGGGGCAGTCGCTGGTCGGGGGCCCAGGATGGGGTCGCTTGGTCCGCGGGGAACGAGGTGAGGCTGCGGAACGAGACCTCCATGGTTGTAGCTAACTCTACAGTGACCTGCCTGTTCTGGGCCCCTTTTTCAAGCAACCGCTGGCGCACATAGTTTGCCCTGAGCCCTCCACATACACATCTCGGACAGCGAGCTCCATATGCTGGTCGGCTGATACAGCTTGATAATTGCAGTCCCGAGCTAAGACTTTTAAAACACGCAGGAATTCGTCCAGCGACTGCGCGAGGCGCTGGCGGCGGGTCATAAAAATGTGGCGCGCGTAGACCTCGTTGATGGGCCTCACGTACATTCGATCGAGCATGGCCAGGGCCGCCGTATACGAGGTAGTACTGTTAAGTTGAGTAGAGATACGGTGGCACACCCTTGCATGCAGTAGACTGAGTTTCTGCTCCTCCGTAGTTTCTGAAGTGCTTGATTCAGCCAGGTAGGCCTTGAAACATCTGAGCCAGTGTAGAAAGATTTCCTTCGTCCCTGCAGCCTGCGGGTCGAGTTCTAGTAGGTCAGATTTGAGAGCTGATTCCATAGTTGTTTTCTTCAAGTTTCCTAAGACTACTAAGTTGATGAGACCATCAATTCACAAGACACGCGATTGTAAGTGAACAGTGGTTTTAATAGTATTACAACTGAGCCTGCCTGCGACGAGATGAACTGGCAGCAGGCTCATGACTGCAGATCTTTATACTTCCGGTTAGTGGGAGGAGCCATGGGCTGGGCCATGGGCGGAACCAAGGGTGGAGCCCAGTACAAACTCCTCATCTCCCCCTATGGGCAGAGCCGCGCAACGGCTTGTATACAGAGCTCACAAGGACACAATACATATGAAATGAAAATGAAAATGGAAATGAAAATCGCTTATTGTCACAAGTAGGCTTAAATAAAGTTACTGTGAAAAGCCCCTAGTTGCCACATTCCGGTGCCTGTCCGGGGAGGCTGGTACCGGAATTGAACCGTGCTGCTGGCCTGCTTGGTCTGCTTTAAAAGCCAGCGATTTAGCCCAGTGAGCTAAACCAGCCCCTTGATACAACAAAGTGTGAATTACTAGGTTTATAATTCACCACACATACCAAGCCCTGTGGCAATGGGAAAGTGACGATAGGGACTGTTAGAGTATGCTATTGGCGATCTTTAGTCATTACCCTGCACACAGCCTCGGGCGAACGGTTACTCTCCACAGATTGGGGAAGATGTGGGGAGGGATTCTCCGTCCCCCCAGCTGGCCAATGGGGAACTGTGGGCAGCACCATGCCATCGGGAAAATCCCCGGACTGCCGGCGCAACGGAGAATCCCTACAGCAGAATATCCAGCCAGTGAAGTTTTTAACCTCCTGGGGTGGCAGAGAAGACCTTTTCTGGCCCACTGCTCTCCCCAACCTGGGGAAGGGGGTAAAAAGGGAACCCTAAGCACAATCCTCTTTCCCTGCACTACCAGGTAACTGGGCCTGGCTGGCCTCCCTTTCACAGTTGAAATGTAAAGAACACTACTACTAGCCATCATATGAAACTCCATTCATGGAATGTCAGAACATTTCTCGACAATAATATGAGACTAGCGTGCAGAACAGCCCTTATAGACAGAATGCTGGGCAGATACAACATCGATGTAGCCATTCTAAGTGAAACAAGGCTTGCTGAGGAACCACAACTTGAGACTGGTACAGGATGTACATTCTACTGAATTGGCAAATCAAAACAATCAGGCATTGTTTTTACCATTCGATCTAAACTGCCATGAAGCTTGGCTCACTTCCTATGGGGATCAGCGATTGACTCATTGTCCTCCATTTAGCTCTTACCAGTAACCAGCATTGAATACTCATTATAATAATAATAATCTTTATTAGTGTCACAAGTAGGCTTACATTAACGCATGCAATGAAGTTACTGTGAAAAGCCCCTAGTCGCCACACTCCAGCACCTGTTCGGGTACACTAAGGAATTCAGATTGTCCAATTCACCTAACAGCACATCTTTCCAGACTTGTGGGAGGAAACCGGAGCATCCGGAGGAAACCCACACAGACACGAGGAGATCATGCAGACTCCGGACAGACAGTGACCCAAACCGAGAATTGAACCCAGGTCCCTGGCGCTGTGAAAAATAATCTTTATTAGTGTCACGTGTAGGCTTACATTAGCACTGTAATGAAGTTACTGTGAAAAGCCCTGCAACAGTGCTAACCACTGTGCTACCATAAAGCCCATTAACACCTATGTTCCAACAATGACACATAAAGATGAGGTCAAAGAAACATTCTATGGTGACCTCAACAAGATAATTAGCAGAGTACCCCTCCAGGCCAAATGTATTATTCTTTGTGATTTCAATGTCCAAGTGAGCACAGACTGTGTACTAGGACAGTACAGTATTGGAAGAACAAATTCCAATGCCCAGCTCCTTCTCTCTAAGCATAGCAAGTTTCACCAGCCATCCTAAACATATCTTCCAGCATGTAGGCGAATTGAAAAGATCATGGATGCACCGTGGCATGATCCAAACACTGACACATGTTGAACCAAGTTATTGTGATCTACCTGCCCCCTTAGATACAGTAGCACAGTGGTTAGTACTATGGCTTCACAGCACCAGAGTCCCAGGTTTGATTCCTGGCTTGGGTCACTGTCTGTGCGGCATCTGCATGTTCTCTCCATGTCTACTTGGGTTTCCTCCGGGTGCTCCATTTTCCTCCCATAAGTCTTGAAAGACGTGTTGTTAAGTAATTTCGGCATTCTGAATTCTCCCTCTGTGTACCCGAACAGGCGGCGGAATGTGGCGACTCGGGGCTTTTCACAGTAACTTCATTGCAGTGTTAATGTCAGCCTACTTGTGACAATAAAGATGATTATTATAGAAGTGCAGAATGCTTTTCGACCAATAGCTTGTCAGGAGTAGTAGGCAGGATTCTCCATTGCCCCACAGTGAAGTCGTATTCGGCGACTGGGCGGAGAATGGGCTCCGACGCAGAAATCGGGCCGCCGCCAGTCAGCCATGCTCCGCCCCCTCGGAAATGGCGTCATCACGCACACACACCGTTGCAATGGCATTGGCGTGTAATCGGCCGACCGATGCGCTCCACCCCCGATAGGCCGAGTCCCCAACGGCACGAGACACATGTGGTCTCAGCCATGCGGGAATCTGGCATGGCAACTGCGGACTGTGTCCAGCGCCAACACACTCGGCCGGGGGGGGGGGGGGGTGCTTACGAGAGGGCTGTGGCGACTGGTGAGGGGTGGCCAGGCGTTGGGCTGTGGGGTCGCGGATGGTGAGTCGAGTCCGCGCATGGCCTTTGCCATGTTGTACAGTGAGACCGCTGCAGGCCATCAGCCATGCGCATACGCGGCCCAGGACCTGCCCATTTTCGGCGCAGGAGGCAGGAGTTTCACCCGGCGCCAGTGCTAGCCCCTCACCGGTCCCGGAATCGTGGAGGGGTTGGCAGCGATTTATTGGTCGTAAAAGACCACACATGAAGCCGCTGAAACGGAGAATCCAGCCCATTGTGTCTTTGAATATAAAATTGAAGGCCCATCGGCACAGAGACAAGCCACAAAGGAAACTTGATGTAATTATTCTTAAAGACATTGCCAAGAAATGGAACATAAACTGACCACAGGGATTGCTGATATTGTCGAGGCCAATATTGCCTGACATGCTGAGTATTTGCAGCACCCTCTGTTTTTATTTAAAAATGTAAAATCACTGTTTTAATGATCCAAAGAGCCGCTCAACCTGTGCACACACACAGGCAGAAAAATTCAATTGCAGGGGTCTGCAATAAAGGAGTTAAAGGTGCTGAGGTCAGCCTTTTGATATGCAAAATTGCTATTGGAATCTGCTGCATCATATTATATTGACACCTCTCCTTAGGTCTACAGTCTGCTTCTATATTTGCAGCCAGGTTCTTTGGCATTCATTTCAGCTATTCATTACCAGCCATTTCAGATGACTTTTCCCAAGTAGGGTGTCATTGAATGCCAATCATGGCAACTCTCACTGTGTTAAATAGCACCACAAGGGCACCATCTGCAAATCTGGCTGTTTGGCACAACAAGATATACAGTTTCAATTTCTTCCTTTGGAATTGTTTCATGTGGAGACCTATTATGTAGTATAACAGGTTAATAGCTATTATACTACTGGGTAATATACATTGTCAAAGATGTTAGATTACCTGTGATGAACCTTGTGCTTGCTTGCAGGTTAATAGGGTGGTGAATAAGGCATATGGGACAGGTGCTTTATCAACCGAGGCATAGATTACAAAAGCAGGGTGGTCATGTTGGAGTTATATAGAAGTTTGGTGAGGCCACAGCTGTGTGCAGTTCTAGTCGCCACATTATAGGAAGGATGTGATTGCACTGGAGCGGGTGCAGAGGCGATTCACCAGGTTGTTACCTGGGATGGAACATTTAAGTTAGGAAGAGAGCTTGGATAGGCTTGGGTTCGTTTCGGTGTAGCAGAGAAGACTGAGGGGGCGACCTGATTGAGATGTACAAGATTATGAGGGGAATGGACTGAATGGACTGGAACAGCTGTTCCCCTTAGTTGAAGGGTCAGTTACAAGGGGACACAGGTTCAAGGTGAAGGGCAGGAGGTTTGGGGGGATATGAGGGTGGTGACGGTCTGGAATGCACTGCCTGGGAGGGTGGTTGATGTGGGTTGCCTCACATCCTTTAAAAGGTATCTGTGTGAGTTTTTGTCACATCATAACATTCAAGTCTGCTGGCCAAGTGTTAGTAAATGGGATTAGGTAGGCAGGTTAGGTGTCTTTCATGTGTCCATGCGGACATGATGGGCCGAAGAGCCTCTTCTGCGCTGTATTATTTGGTGATTCTGTGATTATCTATCCTTGTACATTTATATGGTTAATAAATGTTTTTAAATTTCTAGAGGCCTTGTTTCCAACACACCCGGGACCATTTGCAACAATAGTTCATGGCAACAGCAGTAAGCCTGCAAAATGGCACGGATTCCCAACAAAACCGACAGTGAGAGGAAAGTGAAAACCATTGAATATGAAGTAGTCAGGGAACAATTGTTGCTGAGAATCATGGAGAAAGGTCATGGAGTAACATGATAGTCAATGAAAAGTACCAGACAATCATGAAGAATGTCCTACCTCTATCTGAATCCTTTGACCATGTGGAAGGCCCCAACTAAGCAGCACATCGGCAAAACTAGGATTGCAGATTCAACAGATATTGGACCTGGGGTTAGCATGGAACCCTAATAAAGAACAGGTCAGCACACTCACCTCTTCCATTGGCAGCAGCACAGATGACATTTTATGAAGGCAGGGTATTAACAAGGACACAGGAACCCATGAAGAGGTCATTAAAACCTTTGATTTGCATTTCAGCCTTTGAAGGAGCAACATTATAGACCAGGCGAGGTTTAACTGATGCACTCAGGAATCAAACGGATATTGACTTTTTGTAATAACTTGAAGCTTTTGGCTGATAGTTGCAAGTATGGGTCACTAAAAGATGACAATATCAGAGATTGCATTCTGATGGGAATCCTCAATGAAGCCTAATCTGATTTTCTGCAGCCCAGTGAGCAATTAACATGATTCAAGACAGTGCAATTCGTGAGAGAGGCTGAGCTAGGAAAGCAGAAACTAGTTTTAACCCACTGTGAAAGCGAACATTTGTGGAGTAAGACAACTGACACAGTTTAGCATGTGAGGAGCAGAGATATCAGTGCACCCACTAAAATGGACCCAGAAGAAAGAGGGAGTGGTCATTGCCATTATCCAGTGCTCATGCTGTGGTACGGGAAAAAAACCACCCGTGCAAACACTATCCATTCATAAATTAGGAGTCCCATTCCTGCAGGAGCTATTTTAAAGTTGTTTGCCACAGCAGAAAACTTTCAACACCAGTTCAAAAATTTACAGAGACACCAATCTGGTCAATCAGAAATAGAGGACACTGACCAACATACATTTCTTGGCAAGGTTGAAAAGCCCAAGGGGAATTTTTGAAGTGCAGATAATATGGTCAATGGCCACAAGAAAATGTTTAAATAGACATGGAAGAAAGGTGTCAATTCTTTCAGATACAATAGTGACTAAACCCTGAGTTTCTCCAGCCATCTACCATTCAACTCCAAAGACCAGGGTGCGTCCCACAAAAGACGCAAGTGTGGTCAACTATTACACTTCAATGAAATGGAAGAGAACTTACCAACACTCGATGCATTATTCATGATCAAGAGAAGCTTGTATAGAGTTGCAGATCCTTTATTCACCTCTTACACTCGAAACTCAAGTCAAGCCAGAACAGTTTGAGTTAGTCTTTCAGGATTCAGCCACAGAAAATTACAGAAATTACACACCTCTTCAAAGGGTGGATGACAAATGTGAAGGTGGCCAGAATGCCACTGAGGAAGGTGACCAACATGCTAAACTACCTAACTACTCTGGCAAGGATACCACTGACATAGAACAACCTGATGCAGGAACAGACTTGCCTGAATCCAAACCAGGAACAGAAGTTTCCTAAATGCCTAGTGAAACAATTCACAGAAAATAAATGACCAAAGGAATAAAGGAATAACCTGCCAGACACAGTGGTAAAATAATGGAGTGCAAAGGGTGAAGGCCCATACTGAAGGTCATAAATATAGGACAGTCACTATTAAATTCAGTTAAGGAATTCAGAAGAAGCATTTTAACTGGAGAATGTGGATGGAATTGGGAACTTGCTGACGCAAGCAGTTGAGACAAATAGCATTGCTACATCTAAGAGGAAGCAAGATAAACATTTGAGAGAGAAATAAATTAGAGGACATGCTCATAGGATTAGATAAAGAAGGAAGGGAGGAGAATCATGTCAAGGAATTTAATGAAGTCCAGTCCTTAACTCAACCCAAGTTTGTTTTTAATAAATTTAAAGTACCTAATTCATTTTTTCTAATTAAGGAGCAATTTCGATTGTCCAATCCACCGACCCTGCACATCTTTGTGTTGTGGGGGCAAAACCCACACAAACACGGGGAGAATGTGCAAACTCCACGCGGACAGTGACCCAGAGCCGGGATCGAACCTGGGTCCTCAGCGCCATGAAACCCAACCCAAGTTAATTCGGAACTTGAAATTTTGCCAAAAGCAGGGAGTGCAAAATGACAAACAATTAGACAAAACATAGAAAAAGGCAAAAATAGTGTAGATAACTTTATGTTGTGAGACAATACCTTGACATTGCTTGTTACAAGTTGAGAAAGCATTTGCACAAAGACTGATTGATGCTCAAGAATTGAAACAAGTGAGTTCCAGGAAAAACTAAGAAACTGGCAACAAATCTGAATGATGAGGTTGTTCCTAAGGCAAGACGTTCTCTTCAGATTTGGCCTCCAAATAACCATGGGGTCAGACCTGGCCATTACTGACCAGTGGTGAGTAGAGATCTCAGATAACCGGCGCGATCTACCTGACAGAGTCCCGTAACACAAGATTAACTGGCTGTTTCCCGACACTCGGAGTTCCAAGAAACGCCCTGCTATCTAACGAGGGGCTGGTTTAGCTCATAGGGGCTGGTTTAGCTCACTGAGCTAAATCGCTGGCTTTTAAAGCAGACCAAGCAGGCGAGCAGTACGGTTCAATTCCCATACCAGCCTCCCCGGACAGGCGCCGGAATGTGGCAACTAGGGACTTTTCACAGTAACTTCATTGAAGCCTACTTGTGATAATAAGCGATTTTCATTTCATTTTTCATTTCATTTCATCAGGGGCCTCAGCATGGAGCTCCCGATGAGACCACACTTAGCCCCATTTTTGTCACTGAGGAGCTCCGCTCGCCAGAACTCTTCAGTGCAGCGAGAGATCAGGATGCCATTTTTCAATTGTGCCCCAATCTCTTGAGCCCTCAATGCGACCACCAAACCTCCCCCACAAGCCCCACGTCTCTATAAGGAGGTCCCACCCCCACCGCCACCCACACATCACCTCCACACCCACTTAAGACACACCTTTGCCCGATCACCGCCATGCAAAAAATGCCAATGTGGCACCTTCCAGTGTCCCTTCCAGTGCCACCTGGGCACCTTGGCAGTTCCCATTTGTTAATTTTATTTGAGTCCTGGTCATTCATCTCACCCTGGATCGAGGATGCAGCTTAAACATAAAGTCTGGTTTCCCAATTGGCCTGCCTATCAACTGTAAAGGCAGAGGGGCAGCGTTAAATCCCAGACAATTGCCATTTCATTCATTTAAATTGGCTTTTTGATTGTCGGTGGGCACACTTCCGACCCCCGGGCACTCGCCCAGGCCACGTACTAGACTGGCCATGGAGTACATAAAAAATAATATGAGCCAGTCGGACTGAATGGCCTGTTACTGTCCTGTACATTTTACGTAATTCTATGAAGGCAGAATCTTTGATGCCTATTAACAAATGTGGATAGATATTTGAAGAAGAAAAAATGAAAGTGATGAGGAATGGGGATTAGGCGGAATGTTCTTTTTATATGTTGGCACAGCTGCAATGGGTAGTTTGGCCTCCTATATTATAAAATATGATTGCTGTATCCCTTTAATTAGATACATCAATGCATCAAAATGTTTGTTCATCATTCATTCCACAGACAACCAAAGCATGCCTGGAACAGAATATCTATTCAATTGTAAATGTCTAACAAAAACAACATTCTCAAGCAGGAATTTCCCCTAACTCTGCTTCTAACTTTACACTGTAAACACTGATCTTAACTTTATATTGCAAACCCTCAAGTACTTTAAATCTTTGCAGTTATTTTTTAGAACAGAATGAAGCTAGGGTTGCAGCAGTAGTTTCTTTTCAATTCACTAACTTCAATTACTTACCAAAAATCTTGCAGCAATTCTCCCAAAAGGAAGTTAAATCTTCATTTAGCTCCTTGTTAAAGAAGAAGAAATTTCAATTCAAGGCCAGGGTAGTCAGCAGTACACTCCAGTAATGCTTTCTATTTTAAGCTAAATTACATTGACCAATAAAAGCTAGTCTTTACAATTGGAGTATTGACTGAACATTCAGGCCTTTGTTGCAGGCATATCTGCCAGGTTGATTTTTGTTCATCAAGAATCAATAGCATCTAAACTGTTGTTTCACTTTAAAAAAAAAATCCTTACCACATAACATCAATGAAAATCTCAAATTTGTTGTGCTTCTTACAGGTACTTCTCATGGCAGATTTCCTTCCACAATTATACCAGGTCCCCAGCACAATTATAGCAGGTGGGAAGGACAATTAAACAGTAAGCCATTCTCAACATCATAGTCCCCCAACTCCACAATGCCCACTTCTACCTCCTTCCCAAAATCCACAAATTGGGGCGGGGGGGCGGGGTCCTGGTAACCCCAGTGTTTCAGTTTGTCCCTGCTCCATTTAACCTTTTTTTTATTCGTTTATGGGATGTGGCCATCGCTAGGTGGGTCAGCAATTATTGGCCATCCCTGAGGGCGTTTAAGAGTGAACCACATTGCTGTGGATCTGGAGTCATATGTAGGCCAGACCAGGTGCGGATGACAGATTTCCTTCCCTAAAGGACATTGGTGAAGCAGGTGGGTTTTTACGACAATTGACAATGCTTTGAAGGTCATCATTAGACTTTTAATTCCTCATTGTTTTATTGTATTCAAATTCCACCATCTGCCCTGGCAGGATTCGAACCCAGGTCCCTTAGAACATTACCCTGGGTTTCTGTATTACTAGTCTGTGGTGAATGTATAATATAAATTCACACTGTATATCACTGTGTCCCTGTGGGCTCCGTCTGTGAGCCGTTGCGCGGCTCTGCCTACAGGGGGAGATGAGGAGCATGTGCAGGGCTCCGCCCATGTCTCCGCCCATGGCTCCACCCACAACCGGAAGTATAAAGTGCTGCGGTCTTGCGAGCCTGCCTTCAGTTCAGCCAGTCGCAGGCAGGCTCAGTTGTAAGTCGATTAAAGCCACAGTTTACTTCTACTCGTGTCCTTGAGTGAATTGATGGTCGCATCAATTTAATCGACTTAGAACAACTACCATGGAATCAGCCCTCAAACCTGATCGACTGGAACTCGATCCACAGGCCGCAGAAGCAAAGACTATATTTCTGCATTGGCTTCGGTGCTTCAAGGCTTACCTGGCTGCATCGACTACCTCCGCTGTTACTGAAGAACAGAAACTCAGTCTTCTACACGCACGGGTGAGCCATCGTATTTCAACTCAACTTGATGTTACTGACTCCTATACCGAAGCCCTCGCGATACTCGACCGCCTGTACGTGCGGCCTGTAAATGAAGTTTACGCGTGGCATATTTTTACAACCCGCCGCCAGCGCCCTGCAGAGTCGCTAGAAGACTACCTGCGTGACCTGAAAACTCTAGCACGGGAATGTAACTTCCAGGCTGTGACAGCCTCCCAGCACATGGAACTCGCCGTCCGAGATGTGTATGCTGCAGGGGTCCAATCCAATTATGTGCGCCAGCGTCTCCTCGAAAAAGGGGCCCAGAACCTGGAGGACACAGTGACATTAGCGACCTCGTTAGAGGTTGCTTTTCAAAGCTTAAACTCGTTCCCAGCTGACCATGCGACCCCATCGTGGACCCCTAACCAGAGACTACCCCAGGCCTGCGCCACGCGGTTGCCCGTCCACCACGGAGGGCTATCATGCCACTTTTGCGGCCAGCCCCAACACCCCTGGCAGCACTGCCCAGCCCGCAATGCGACCTGCAGCAGCTGCGGACGGAAAGGACACTTTGCGAAGGTCTGCTTGGATAGTGGTTGGTTACAGCCAGAACATTAACCGGTTCACACACCTCGATGCGTACCCCCTCCCCAGGATTGCAGACATGGTAAATCAGATCGCCCAGTACCGCATCTTCTCTACGATGGATCTGAAGTCTGCATACCACTAGCTCCCAATCCACCTGGAGGACCGCCACTACACGGCGTTCGAGGCAGACGGCCGCCTCTTCCATTTCCTCCGGGTCTCCTTTGGGGTCACGAATGGGGTCACGGTGGTCCAACGAGCAATGGACCAAATGGTGGACCAGTACGGGCTGTGGGCCACGTTTCCGTACTTGGATAACGTCACCATCTGCGGCCATGACCAGCAGGACCATGACGCCAACCTCCACCAATTTCTCCAAACCGCCCAAAAACTCAACCTCACATACAATAAGGAGAAATGGGTTTTCTGCACAACCAGACTAGCCATACTCGGCTACGTCATGGAAAACGGGGTCCTAGGACGTGACCCTGACCATATGCGCCCCATCGTACAACTCCCTCTCCCTCACTGTTCCAGGGCCCTCAAGAGGTGCCTCGGATTTTTCTCCTACTACGCCCAGTGGGTCCCCCAGTATGCGGACAAAGCCCGTCCACTGTTTAAGACTACACTCTTCCCACTGTCAGCCAAGGCCCGCCAGGCCTTCAACTGCATTAAGGAGGACATTGCCAGAGCCGCCATGCGGACGGTGGATGAATCCCCTTTCAAGTGGAGCGCGATGCCTCAGAGGTCACTCTCGCTGCCACTCTGAGCCAGGCAGGTAGACCAGTAGCATTCTTCTCCCGAACCCTCTCCGCTTCGGAACTTCGACACTCCTCAGTCGAAAAGGAAGCTCAAGCCATTGTGGAAGCCGTACGGCACTGGAGGCACTACCTCGCAGGTAGGAGGTTTACCCTCATCACCGACCAGAGATCGGTTGCTTTTATGTTCGATAACTCGCAGCGGGGCAAAATTAAAAATGACAAAATCTTGAGGTGGAGGATCGAACTCTCCACCTATAATTATGACATCGTACACCGTCCGGGGAAGCTCAACGAGCCCCCAGATGCCCTGTCCCGCTGCACATGCACCAGCGCACAAGACAACCGATTACAGGCTATTCACAATGACCTCTGCCACCCGGGGGTCACCCGGCTCGCCCACTACATCAAGGCCCGCAATCTGCCTTTCTCCACTGAGGAGGTAAATGCCATCACCAGGGATTGCCCGATCTGCGCGGAGTGCAAACCGCACTTCTATAGACCAGACAAGGCCCACCTGGTAAAGGCTTCCCGGCCCTTTGAACGTCTGAGCATCGATTTCAAAGGGCCACTCCCCTCGACCAATTTTAAATGTGTACTTCCTCAACATCATAGACAAATTCTCCTGCTTCCCCTTTGCTATCCCGTGCCCCAATATGACCTCCCACACAGTCATCAGAGCCCTGCACAGTGTCTTCACCCTGTTCGGCTTCCACATCTACGTACACAGCGACTGGGGTTCGTCCTTCATGAGCGACGAGCTGCGTAAGTACCTGCTCGACAAGGGCATCGCCTCGAGCAGGACTACCAGCTACAACCCCAGGGGGAACGGGCAGGTGGAGAGGGAGAATGCGACCGTCTGGAAGACCGTCCTACTGACCCTACGGCCCAGGAATCTCCCGACCTCCCACTGGCAGGAGGTACTCCCCGACGCGCTCCATGCAATTAGGTCCCTCCTGTGTACTGCCACTAACCAGACCCCTCCGAGCGATTATTTGTTTTCCTTAGGGGCACTACCACGGGGGTCTCGCTCCCAGCCTGGTTGAGGACACCGGGCCCGGTTCTCCTCCGGAAGCACGTCCGGGCACATAAACCGGACCCACGAGTAGAAAGGGTACTAGTGCTACACTCAAACCCACACTATGCCTTTATTGAACATTCCGGCAGCCGTAAGAACACCGTTTCCCTCCGGGACCTGGCGCCTGCAGGATCCACCACTACCACCACCACCGCCGAGGTACCCCTCACACTACACCCCACCCGACCCCCCACACCTATAGGATTCCTGTGCCCCCCTTCGCCCGTCGTACTGATCAGGAACGAAGCTCGGACCGAACCACCCCCGGAGTCCACCCTCAGATCCACAACACCCATCACCACCCAGCTACCCGAAGAGGCTGCTACCCCGGTGCTCCGCCGATCCCAAAGGATGACTCGGCCACCGGACCGGCTCAACCTGTAGACCCGTCACCCTCGCCGGACTTGATTTTTTTTACAGGGGTTGAATGTGGTGAATGTACATCATGTAATTCACACTGTATAGCATTGTGTCCTTGTGGGCGCCTGTCTGTGAGCCGTTGCGCGGCTCTGCCCACAGGGGGAGATGAGGAGCTTGTACAGGGCTCCCCACTCGGCTCCGCACATGGCTCCGCCCATGGCCCCTCCCACTACCGGAAGTATAAAGTGCTGCAGCCTTTTGAGTCTGCCCTCAGTTCTTCTGGTCGCAGGCAGGCTCAGTTGTAAGTCTATTAAAGCCACAGTTTACTTCCTATCATGTCTCGAGTAAATTGATGGTCACATCAGCGGTCGCAACCCTCAAGGCACATTTCGTAAAGTCTGTAAACGAGGTGTACGCCCGACATCTCCTCACGACTTGCCGTCAACGCGCTGGGGAATCGCTAGATGAGTACCTAGAATAGGGGCCTCACGGTAGCATGGTGGTTAGCATCAATGCTTCACAGCTCCAGGGTCCCAGGTTCGATTCCCGGCTGGGTCACTGTCTGTGTGGAGTCTGCACGTCCTCCCCGTGTGTGTGTGGGTTTCCTCCGGGTGCTCCGGTTTCCTCCCACAGTCCAAAGATGTGCGGGTTAGGTGGATTGGCCATGCTAAATTGCCCGTAGTGTAAGGTTAATGGGGGGGATTGTTGGGTTACGGGTATACGGGTTACGTGGGTTTAAGTAGGGTGATCATTGCTCGGCACAACATCGAGGGCCGAAGGGCCTGTTCTGTGCTGTACTGTTCTATGTATAAAAACTGACCCTACTCGCGAGGAACTGCAGCTACCGGGATGTGACCGCGGAGGAACACATGAACCTGCAGATCCGCGACACCTACCTGGCTGGGGTCCAATCAAACTACATCAGGCAGCGCTGGCTGGAAAACGGGACCACTGACCTACGGGACATGGTAAAGCTAGCTACCTCGTTACAGGTGGCCTACCAGAACCTTAGTGCGTTCCCCGAAGACCCGGCAAACCCCTCGTGGACGCCATCGTTGCGACCCTGTCGGACCCGACTATGTCGCGGGCCTGTGCCGCACGGTTGCCAGTCCAGCCCCGGGAACCGCAGTGCTACTTCTGCGGTCAGGGTCAAAACCCCCGACAGCGTAGCCCAGCCCGCACAGCGATGTGCAGCAGCTGTGGGAAAAAGGGACACTTCGCCTGAGTCTGTCTGGGCCGACCTAATGCCCAGAAATCAAACACACTCCAGGCCCGGCCCGTGGAGTCACAGGCCCGCAGACCCTGCAACGTGGCTGCTTTCCTGCCCGGAATGCCACCTCCAGACAAATCATCAGCCTCATACGACCCGTGGGGCCCGCCATCTTGCCCACTGACTCCAACTCCGACCGTTACGTGCGACCAATGGGGGCAGCCATCTTGGTCACCATCTTCGACCCAGCCCAACACGTGCGACTCATGCGGGCTGCCATTTTGTGACCCCAACACCGGCGACCATGCTGGCTACCCGCAGCTGGGCACAGTTACCCTTGACCAGTCGCAGCCGAAGCACTTGAAAAACTCAATGATGGTCGTCCGGATCAACAGGCACGAGACCCCCTGCCCTTTCGACTCCGGGAGCACTGAGAGCTTTGTCCATCCCGACACGGTAAAGCACTGCTCCCTTCCCATATACTCGCATCCTTTGCCTCCGGATCCCATTCGGTCTAGATCGGGGGTACGCTAACCTCGCGATGCAGGGCGCCGTGTACGCCCGTTTTAAATTGTACGTCCTCCCTCACCTCTGCCCCCCGCCCCCTACTGCTTGGATTAGACTTCCAATGTAGTCACCGAAGCCTGACCCGACAGTTCGGCGGACCCTTATCCCCCCTCACGGTATGCAGCCTCGCAACCCTCAAGGTCTCCCTCCCTTCGCTCTTTGCCGACTAAGCCCATCGCCACCAGGAGCAGGCGGTAGAGTTCCCAAGATATGGCTTTTATCAAGTCGGAGGTTCAGCAACTGTTGAGTGAAGGGATTATCGAGGCCAGCAACAGCCCCTGGAGAGGGTATGTGGTGGTCGTCCGGACCGGGGAAAAGAACCGGATGGTTGTAGACTACAGGCAGACTATTAACCAGTTCACGCAAATGGATGGGTACCCCCTCCCCTGCTTAGCGGAGATGGTCATCCAGATCGCATGGTACCGTGTGTTCTCAACGGTCGATCTGAAGTCGGCCTACCACCAGCTCCCAATCCGCCCGGAAGAATGCCACTACGCTGCTTTTGAAGCAGCCGGCCAACTCTTCCACTTCCTCAGGGTCCCCTTTGGCGTCACTAATGGGGTCTCGGTCTTTCAGAGAACGATGGACCGAATGGTGGACCAGTACAGTTTGCGGGTTACATACCCGTACTTGGACAATGTCACCATCTGTGGCTTTGATCAGCAGGATCATGACGCCAACCTTCAGAGTTTCCTCCAGGCCGCCCAATCCCTCAACCTCACGTACAACAAAGAGAAGTGCGTTTTCCGCACTACTCGACTGGCCATACTCAGCTACATCGTGGAGAACGGAGTCCGAGGGCCTGACCCCGACCATATGCGCCCCCTCACGGAACTCTCCACTCCCCACAGCCTCAAGGCCCTCAATCAATGCCTGGGGCTGTTCTCCTACTACGCCCAGTGGGTTCCCAACTATGTGGATAAAGCACTTATTCAAACCACCACTTTTCCCCTAACAGCTGAGGTCCGCTCAGCGTTCAGCCACATCAAGACCAACATCACCAAGGCTGCAATGCATGCGGTGGACGAGTCTGTCCCCTTTGAGGTAGAGAGCGATGCGTCAGACATCGCACTGGCCTCCACACCCAACCAGGCAGGCAGGCCAGTAGCATTCTTCTCTAGAACACTCCATTCTTCCGAGATCTGACACTCCTCGGTCGAAAAGGAAGCACAGGCCATAGTGGAAGCCGTGCAGCACTGGAGACACTACCTAGCCGGTAGGAGGTTCACCCTCATCACCGACCAGCGGTCGGTCACCATCATATTTGACAACGCACGGACTTCCGGTGGCGGCAATGCGGAGCTAAGCCACACGTTCGGCAGCTCACTCTTTTTTTGGACTTTCGGGCTCTTTTAAGAGACCGCAACGGCGCTGTTTCGACTTTTCTCCGGGGGGAAACACAGTCAGTGTGCCCAGCGGCCGGTGGATGGACTGGACTCGCAGTGGAGCGGTCCAAAAATCGGTTTTACCTCAGAGAACGGCAAGAGGCAGAAAAGGCAAGATGGCAGCGGGCGGGGAAGCAGCAGCAGCGTGGCAGCAGTGGGCGCGGGAGCAGCAGGAGCTGCTTCAGCGCTCCTTCAAGGAGCTCAAAGCCGAGATTGTCGAGCCGTTTAAGGCCTCGCTGGACAAGCTGGTGGCAACTCAGACGGCTCAGGCCGCGGAGATTCGGGAGCTGCAGCACAAGGCTTCGGAGAATGAGGATGAGCTTTTGGGCCTGGCAGTGAAAGTGGAGTCGCACGAGGCACTGCATAAGAAATGGCAGGCGAGGATGGAGGAGATGGAGAACCGCTCCCTGTGGTGAATGTAACTCCGTAATTCACACTGTATTGTATATACATGAGACCATGCATTGATAAGCGCAGTTGCGTTGCCCGACCACTAGGGGAGTAGCGCTGGGAATGCTTACGAGTTTGTACAGGGCTCCACCTTTGGCTCTGCCCATGACTCCTCCCCCTGGACTGCTGTATAAATACCAATGCTCAGAGCCAGTTGTTCAGTTCATCGAGAGTTCAACGTGTAACAGGCTGGCTCTGTTGTAAGTAGATTAAAACCACTGTTCATATCTTAAAGCACGTGTCTAGTGAATTGATGGTTCCATCAATTTAATCTACTTAAGAAACAGTCAGGATCAATCATGGAATCAGCCCTCAAGCCTGAGGGACTGGAACTCGTCCCGCAAGATGCAGAGACAAAATAAATTTTTTCTCATTGGCTGCGGTGTTTAAAGCCTACCTGGCGGAAGCAAGCACAGCCGAAACAACAGAGGAGCAGAAACTGAGCCTACTGCATGCGAGGGTGAGCCACAGAATCTCTACTCAACTAAACTGAGCCGGTTCGTATGCTGAAGCCCTAGCGCTACTCGACAAAATGTATGTAAGGCCTGTAAATGAGGTCTATGCGTGACACATGTTTACTACTCACCGCCAGCGGCCTACAGAATCGCTTGCAGAATTCCTGAGAGAGCTTAAAACTTTATCTAGTGACTGTAATTACCAGGCGGTTACCGCGGCAGAACATAGAGAACTTGCTGTACGTGATGCCTTTGTTGCGGGCCTTAGGTCAAATTACGTGCGCCAGCGACTGCTGGAAAAGGGGGACCTAAATCTTGAAGCGACTGTTGAACTTGCTACCACTATGGAGGTCTCCTTCCGCAGCCTCACCTCGATCCCCGCGGACCCCGTGATCCAGGGGGGAGTAGCGCTGGGAATGCTTAGGAGTTTGTACAGGGCTCCACCCTTGGCTCCACCCACGACTCCTCCCCCTGGACTGCTGTATAAATACCAATGCTCAGAGCCAGTCATTCAGTTCATCGAGAGTTCAACGTGGAACAGGCTGGCTCTGATGTAAGTAGATTAAAACCACTGTTCATATCTTAAAGCACGTGTCTAGTGAATTGATGGTTCCGTCACTCCTGCCGGAAGAATCTACGACTTTTGGGCCTCTCGGAGGGGCTGGAAGGTTCGGATTTGGCGGCCTATGTGGTCCTAATGTTGAACTCGCTGATGGGTGCGGGGTCGTTTCGTGGTCCCCTGGAGCTGGAAGACGCCCATCGAGTGCTGCAACGGAAGCCCAGGCCGAACGAACCGCCCTGGATGGTGCTGGTCCGTTTTCATCGCTTGGTTGACCGGGAGTGCGTGTTGAGGTGGACGAAGAAGGAGAGGAGCAGCAGGTGGGAGAGCACGGATGTTCGGATTTTTCAGGACTGGAGCGCGGAGGTGGCGAGGAGAAGGGTTGGCTTCAATCAAGTGAAGGGAGTGCTCCACAGGAAGGGGGTGAAGTTTGGGCTTCTACAGCCGGCTCGCCTCTGGGTCACGTACAAGGACGGCCAGCTCTATTTTGACTCTCTGGAGGAGGCCTGGGCTTTTGTCCAGGCAGAGAACTTGGACTCAAACTGAGGACTGGAGGGATGGGGGGAAATGTACTTTGTTTGGAGGCCTTGCCCTCTTAGGTATCCTTTCGCCTAATTGGCTGTGTTTGCTGGTGGTTGTTTCCTGTTTGTTTTCGCTGTTTTCGCTTTTTTGGTTATGGTTATTTGGGTTCTTTCGGGGTTTTTGGTTATTTATTGTGGTGCTTTTTTTTGTTTTTTCCACTGGTGGGTTGGGGAGTAGTTTGGGGTCCCGATGGGTCATGTGTCCGTCTTTTTCCCGCGTGTTGGGTCGAGGGGCGAGGCTCGGGTTGGAAGCGCGGGCTTTCTTCCCGCATCGGAGGAATTGGGGGCAGGGCCGGCACTGGTAGGGAGGGATTGGTGGCTGTGTTGCATCTGGGGGGTGGTCGTGGTTATGGCGGGAGTAGCCGGGGTCAGCTGACTCACGGAAGCATAATGTTGGGGGTAACGTAGCTTGGGAGGGGGGTGGGGGTGTTTGGGGGGGAGGAGGGGGGGTGCCGGGTTGTTGCTGCAGGGACTGTGAGGGAATGGATGGTGAAGGGGAGGTTGGGGGGGGAGTCTGCCACCATGGAGAGTGGGCTTGGGGGGTTCCCTGGGCACGTGGTGGGTTGAGGAAGGGCTGTGGCTGATCGGCGCAGAGGGAAGGGGACGGCCCCTCGGGTTCGGCTGGTCACATGGAACGTGAGGGGGCTGAATGGTCCGGTGAAGCGATCCCGGGTCTTGGCTCACTTGAGGGGGCTGGGAGTGGATGTGGCTATGCTCCAGGAGACGCACCTCAGGGTTACGGATCAGGTGAGGCTAAGAAAACGTTGGGTGGGACAGGTGTTTCACTCAGGGCTTGATGCAAAGAACCGTGGGGTGGCAATTTTGGTGGGTGGTGCCGGATAGTGTAGGTCGATATGTGATGGTGAGTGGGAGACTTCAGGGGGAGCGGGTAGTCTTGGTTAATGTTTATGCCCCCAACTGGGATGATGCGGGCTTCATGCGGCGAATGCTGGGCCTGATCCCGTACCTGGAGACTAGGGGATTGATTCTGGGTGGGGACTTTAACACGGTGCTGGATCCGGCTCTGGATCGCTCGAAGTCTAGGACGGGCAGGAGGCCGGCAGCGGCCTCGGTGCTGAGGGAGTTCATGGATCAGATGGGAGGGGTGGACCCTTGGAGGTTTTTGGAGCTGGGGGGTAGGGAGTTCTCCTTTTTCTCCCATGTTCATAAGGCGTATTCCCGGATTGACGTTTTTGTGCTTAGCAGGGCGCTGATCCCGAGAGTGGTGGGGGCGGAGTATTCGGCGACAGCCATTTCTGATCATGCTCCACATGCCTCCACATGGGGGCAGCAGGGTAGCATGGTGGTTAGCATAAATGCTTCACAGCTCCAGGGTCCCAGGTTCGATTCCCGGTTGGGTCACTGTCTGTGTGGAGTCTGCACGTCCTCCCCCTGTGTGCGTGGGTTTCCTCCGGGTGCTCCGGTTTCCTCCCACAGTCCAAAGATGTGCGGGTTAGGTGGATTGGCCATGCTAAATTGCCCGTAGTGTCCTAATAGAAGTAAGGTTAAGGGGGGGTTGTTGGGTTACGGGTATAGGGTGGATACGTGGGTTTGAGTAGGGTGATCATGGCTCGGCACAACATTGAGGGCCGAAGGGCCTGTTCTGTGCTGTACTGTTCTATGTTCTATGTTCTATTTAGTGGATTTGGAGCTGGGGGAGGGGAAGGATCAGCGCCCCCTGTGGAGGCTGGATGTGGGGCTTTTGGCAGAGGATGAAGTGTGCGGGCGGATCCGTAGGGATATAGAGGGGTATCTAGAAACCAATGACAACGAAGAGGTGCAGGTTGGGATGGTTTGGAAAGCGCTAAAGGCAGTGGTTAGAGGGTAGCCAATATCTATTCGGGCGCACAGGGAGAGGGGGGAGAGGGAGAGGCTAGTGGAGGAGATGGTCAGGGTGGATAGGAGATATGCAGACACCCTGGAGGAAGGGCTTCTGAGGAAGCGGCGCAGTCTCCAGGTGGAGTTCAACATTTTAACCACCCGGAAGGCGGAGGCGCAGTGGAGGAGGGCACAGGGGGCGGTGTATGAGCACGGGGAGAAGGCAAGTCGGATGTTGGCTCACCAGCTCCGGAAGCGGGAGGCAGCTAGAGAAATTGGGGGAGCCACGGATGCAGGTGGGAACTTAGTGCGGGGTGGAAATGACATTAATGGGGTGTTCAGATCCTTTTACGAGGGGCTGTACCAGGCGGTGCCCCCCAGGGAAGCAGGCGGGATGGACCGCTTTTTGGATAAGCTGGAGTTCCCAAGAGTAGGGGACGAGTGGGTGGAGGGTTTGGGGGCCCCAATTGAGTTGGAGGAGCTGGTGGAGGCGTTGGGGAGCATGCAGACAGGGAAAGGGCCGGGGCCTGACGGGTTCCCGGTGGAATGAGGCTAGGGAGTGGGGGGCTCTGCCCCCGATGATGTCCAGGGCAATTATCTCTGCTCCTGAAGCGAGGCAAGGACCCCCTTCCGTGTGGGTCTTATAGGCCGATCTCGCTCCTTAACGTAGATGTCAAGTTGTTGGCAAAGGTGCTGTCCAGGAGGGTGGAGGATGTGGTCCCCACAGTGATTCATGAGGACCAAACGGGGTTTGTAAAGGGGCGACAACTGAATGCCAACGTGCGGAGGCTCCTGAATGTCATGATGATGGCGCCGGTGGCTGGGGAGTCAGAAATAGTGGCATCCATGGATGCGGAAAAAGCTTTTGATCGGGTGGAGTGGAGTTACCTGTGGGAGGTGTTGCGGAGGTTTGGGTTTGGTGAGGGGTTCATCAACTGGGTGAGTTTGCTGTACAGCTCCCCGGTGGCGAGTGTGGTGACGAATGGGAGGAGGTCGGAGGATTTTCGGCTTTCCAGAGGGACGAGGCAGGGGTGCCCCTTGTCTCCCCTGCTCTTCGCGTTAGCAATTGAGCCCCTGGCCATGGCGCTGAGGGACTCGAAGAGTTGGAGGGGGATTGTGCGGGGCGGGGGGGGGGGGGGGGGGGGGGGGGGGAGCACGAGTTATCGCTGTTTGCAGATGATCTGCTGTTGTATGTCGCGGACCAGGTTGAGGGGATGCCAGAGGTGCTGTGGTTACTTGAGGAGTTTGGGGACTTTTCGGGCTATAAGCTCAATGTGGGGAAAAGCGAGCTGTTTGTCCTGCATCCAGGGGGTCAGGAGAGGGAGATAGGGGAACTTCCGTTGAAGAGGGCTGAGAGGAGCTTTAGGTATCTTGGGGTCCACGTGGCTAGGACCTGGGGGGCTATGCATAGGCTTAACTTTTCGCGGCTGGTGGGGCAGATGGAGGAGGAGTTCAGGAGGTGGGATGCGCTGCCGCCCTCGTTGGCAGGCAGGGTCCAGTCGGTTAAAATGACAGTGCTCCCGAGGTTTTTGTTTCTTTTCCAGTGCCTCCCCATGTTGATCCCGAAGACTTTTTTCAGAAGGGTGAATAAGTCGATTCTGGAGTTTGTGTGGGCGTGGAAGGCCCCGAGAGTAAGGAGGGTATTTTTGGAGTGAAGAAGGGAGGTAGGGGGCCTGGCGCTGCCCAACCTGTGTGGGTATTATTGGGCGGCGAACATGGTGATGATTCGCAGGTGGGTGACGGAAGGGTAGGGTAACGCATGGAAGAGATTGGAGGTGGCGTCCTGTGCGGATACGAGTCTGGAGGCTTTGGTGACAGCCCCACTTCCACTCCCCCCCCGCAAAGTACTCCTCGAGTCCGGTGGTGGTTGCGTCCCTTAAAATCTGGGGACAGTGGAGGCGGCATAGGGGGGAAGTGAAGGCCTCAGTTTGGGCCCCGATACAGGGTAATCACCGTTTTGCGCCGGGGAGAACGGGTGGGGGATTTGGGAGTTGGCACAGGGCAGGCATTAGACAGTTTGGGGACCTCTTCCTGGATGGGATGTTCGCGACTCTGGAGGAGCTGGTGGGGAAGTGGAACCTCCCCCCGGGAACGCTTTTAGGTATATGCAGGTCAGGGACTTTGTTAAGAGGCAGGTGGCAGAGTTTCCGCAGCTGCCGCCAAATGGGGTGCAGGACAGGGTGCTTTCGGGGACATGGGTCAGGGAAGGGAAGATCTCGGCTATTTACCAGCTGATGCAGGAGAAGGAGGCCTCAGTAGATGAGCTCAAAGCGAAATGGGAGGAAGAGCTAGGGGAAGAGATTGAGGATGGGACATGGTCGGACGCCCTGGAGAGGATGAATTCTTCCTCCTCTTGCGCACGGCTCAGCCTAATTCAGCTGAAGGTGCTGCATAGGGCGCACACAACGGGGGCAAGGATGAGCCGGTTTTTCGGAGGGGAAGACAGGTGCGGGAGGTGTTCGGTAGGCCCGGCGAACTATACCTACATGTTTTGGGCATGTCCGGCCCTGGAGGGGTTTTGGAAGGGGGTGGCGGGGATTTTGTCGGAAGTGGTTGGGTCTAGCGTTAGGCCGGGTTGGGGGCTCGCGATCTTTGGGGTAGCTTCGGAGCCGGGAGTGCAGGAGGCGAGAGAAGCCGGCAGTCTGGCCTTTGCGTCTCTAGTAGCCCGGCGCAGGATTCTGTTACAGTGGAGGGATACGCGGCCCCCGAGTTCGGAGACCTGGGTCAACGACATGGCTGGGTTCTTCAAATTGGAGAGGATGAAATTTGCCCTGAGGGGGTCGGTACAGGGGTTCTTTCGGCGGTGGCAGCCCTTTCTCGATTTCCTGGCGAAGGGGTAGAGAGTGGTCGGTCTCAGCAGCAACCGGGGTGGGGGGGGGGGGGGGGGGGCAGGGGTGGTGAGTTTGGATGGTTAGGGGGTTTGTTTTGGCGGTGGTGGGTTTATTATGTTATTTTCTTCTTTCTTGTATTGCTATTTGTATTTGTTATTTGTTATTATTTACTTTTTTGGGGGGGAGAGTTCTTTTCTTGTTTTGGTGTGGAAACATGCCTTGTTTGTTTTAAATTGCGGGGAGAAAAATTTGTTATTGTTATTAAAAAACTTGAATAAAAATTATTAAAAAGAAAAAAAAATATTTGACAACGCACAATGGGGCAAAATAAAGAATGACAAATTCCTGAGGTGGAGGATCGAACTCTCCACCCACAATTACGATATCAAGTATCGTCCTGGGAAGCTCAACGAGCCCCCAGATGCCCTGTCCCGCAGCACATGCGCCAGCGCGCAAGATGACCGACTTCGGGCTATCCACAATGACCTCTGTCACCCAGGGGTCACCCGGCTTACCCACTTTATTAAGGCCCGTAATCTGACCTTCTCCACCGAGGAGGTCAAGGCCATGACCAGGGACTGCCAGGTCTGCGCGGAGTGCAAACCGCACTTCTACCGGGATGAATGTGGTGAATGTACTTCACATAATGCATGAGCTGTCTGTACTGACTGTATAATGATGTGACCCATGACCTGGAAGTGATGATACGGGCTACTTCCAGGTACTGTGCTGGAACCCCGGTGGGCTCCACCTCTGGCTCCGCCCTCACCGGGGCCATATATAATCCAGCCACCTGTGGGTGGCACTCATTTGTACAGCCGACTCTGGCAGGCGAGTTCATGGATATTAAAGTCGAATGAATGGTCACTCATTCTCACGGTCTCACAGTGAATTGACAGTATAACAGTGAGGACACATGCCCTTTCTCGCCCACTCCCCAATTGAGTTTTTTTTTGTAATTTATAAAGATTAAGGTGTTAATTCAATGTCTGTACTTAACTATTTACTGATTGCAACAAAATCAGTCTGAGAGGCTTTCTTGAATCTAAACACGAAGGGCTTAGTTAGTTTGTATTGAGCTAAAAACCTACCCAGGTAAAAATATGAAGATATTTGTAAAGGTAAACCCATGTTCCAACCTTCACAATACACACACGTGTAAAATAACAAATAACAGATGTCGGAGGTTACCTTTTGGCCAAATTAAAATTCAATATTAAATGGCTAAGTATAGTGGGTTCCCTGCTTCTGAGACTGATATGGCTGAGGCAAAACTTTTAACAGTGGTCCTACAATTCCAGTGATGTTCAAAAAGTAAACCCCACCTGCAGTTAACATTTTGAGTCCAATATGAGACTGGAGGCAGTCTCTTTTTAAACATCATCTGTCCTTTCCAAAGGTCGATGAATTTTGCACTTTATAGAATCGTAGAATTCCGACAGTGCAGAAGGAGGCCAATCGGCCCATCGAGTCTGCACTGACGTGATGATCCTTTTGTTTGAAAATTCTGTGATAGACTTCAAATGTTAACAGAGATAGCTCTGCTTTTTAAGCGAGAAGGAAGAGAGAGCTAATGTTACTGTTCCCTTCCCAGATTACTTACAGACTCCTGCTTTTAACAGCTGAGGTGTTGTGTTTAAAGATATTTCAATCAATGGTTATTCTGGCCACATGATTTCTCTCCCCATGATGATTCATAAGGTAACTGGTTAACTCATGCCTGGACAGATCTTGGGTATTGTGTTATGGCCGAGATGATTAGATTCTGTTGTTCATGTTGAAATTGTGCTGCAATAGGATACATGGG
This sequence comes from Scyliorhinus canicula, assembly GCF_902713615.1. Classification (NCBI taxonomy): domain Eukaryota; kingdom Metazoa; phylum Chordata; class Chondrichthyes; order Carcharhiniformes; family Scyliorhinidae; genus Scyliorhinus; species Scyliorhinus canicula. The sequence continues at coordinate 119,140,412 of NC_052153.1, read as the reverse complement.
GCGCGATTCTCCGCACCCCACGCCGGGTTGGAGAATCGCGGGAGGGCCGGGCGAATCACGCCACGCCGCCCTGACACACCCCGCGATTCACCCACCCCCCCAAAATGGCAGGTCGCGTTTTGCGACAGGCCGCTCGGAGAATCGCCACTCACCGTTTCTCACGGCGACCGGCGATTCTCCGGCCTGGGTGGGCCGAGCGGCCTGCCGAACCCGACCGGTTCACGCCGGCACCAACCACACCTGGTTGCTGCCAGCGTGAACAGCGCGCGACCGGTGAGTGTGGGGCCTGTGGGGGGCGGAGGGAGGATCGAGCACCATGGGCGTGCTTAGTAGATGTCTGGCCCGCGATCGATGCCACCGATCGTCGGGCCGGCGTCTCTAAAAGACGCACCGCAAGATCAAGCCGCCATGTCTTGCGCGGCAGCTGAGGGGAAGACGGCAACCACGCATTCGCGGGTTGGCGCCGGCCAACCTGCGCATTCGTGGCTGACGTCACTTCGGCGCCGCCGGCCGCGTCATTCCCGGCGCGCCGCTTTGACACAAGCATCAAGGCCCGGCGCGCAAAATTTACGCACCACCGCTCCTATCCCCCTGGGGGGGGAGAATAAGGGGCGAGGAGCGGCCTCCGACGCCGGAGTGAAACACACCGGGTTTCACTCCGACACCGGCTGTTTATCTCCCATTGGGAGAACTCCGCCCATGCTTTAAGGTGGTAATTAAACACAGCTGTCCCCAATTTGGGAAGGATTAGGAAATAATTGCAAGAGTATATAAACTTGTTGGATGGATTCTCCATCCTTCCGCACCCGTTTTCTGGTAAGCATGGGGATTTCCCCACGGCGTGGGGCAGCCCACAATGGGAAATCCCATTGACTGGATGGTGGGACAGAGAATCCCGCTGTCAACGGGGGCGGGGGGGGGAGCATGCCACACCGGAAAACCGGTGTGGCGGGATGGAGAATCGCGCCCTCTCTATCCCAGGCCAAATGGCTGCTGCCCTAAATATGTTTTGGGGAAAACAGTGACTTCCAGCTACTTGCCTATCAAATACAGGCAACTCTACGGTCAAGGATGGAAAATTAAATGGTGACTGAAATTTGAGGTCAACACAATATTAAACACAGATTGCAGTACAAAGACAGGATTGCTGATAGATGTATGAGGATGTTGGTACTTGATGTACCATCAATTGGACTCGAGACACGATGAAGATCCAAACTGAGGCTTTAATCAGCTAGTTGTTAGCCCGGCGGTCGACTACAGAGAAAGACCGACCGCCGGGAACTCTGGGTACTTATACCCCGCCTCGGATCGGGGTCTACTTGCCTCTCGACCAATTGGTGAGCAGTCACATGATTAGTCCCAGCCAATCGGACGAGAGGCACATGACCAGCCAGAGCCAATGGGAAACCCATGCTCTGCACCAATGGCAGTGCTCACATTCATACCGCCACAGTACTTTTAGCCAATGTCCGTAGGCACTTGAACTGGAGAAATGCACAGGGCATAGTTATTTTGCGTTATAAATTTGATTATAAGTATCAATACATAATGAATTGCCCACAGTGATAGAATTGTGTTTTTCAAATAATGCACAAAACTGATCATTTTGAGGTTGAAATTGATGATGGGGACTGCCATGAAGGAAGTGTGTTGCTCACTGGATGTTTGAATCTGGTGATGACTATTTTAATGGATACTTTATTCAACTGTACAGTTTTAGATAATGATTGAAGTTCAATAGTTTGTGGGTGGATTGGGTTAACTGCTAACTTGGAATCTCTGTGAGGCAGATTGTGGAAGTTTAAGTGAAAGCTCCACCTGCTTTAGGTTCGAGGATGATAATACGCTGTCATCTTCCAAAGAAATACTCCTCCTTTGCAGGATGGTTGGTATCAGTCTCTTCATTTGTACTGAATGTGGTCTCTCATGAGACACCTCTAATGTTGAGTAGATATTCAATGAAAAATATATATAGCATAAGGTCTGAGTCCATCACAATACTGACTGGCAAAATTACGAAGAGGGAAGATCAGGACTATTTTTAGTTGCTGTGATCTGGAATATTTTGCTGAAAGCATGCTGGGAGCAGAGTCAATAGTAACATTCAAAAGGGAATGGGATGGATACTTGAAAAGGATAGATTTGCATGAGGGAAGGTACAAAAGCATGAGATTATTTGGATAGCTCTTTCAAAAGAGGCAACACAGCTTCGACAGGCAAAATGGCCTTCCTCTTCTCCATATCAAATTATTTGATTCATGATTCTCTTCTTTCAACCAGATTACTGAACCAATTGTAGTCCGCTTGCTATTCCACAGATAAGGTCAGATAATCAACTGAGCTAAGAGGTGTGTAGCACAGTCACTCATTGAGCCATCAGGAAAGGCTTATTCCAACAAAGATGTCTGATGTACATGAAAAGTATTTATCTGATCTCATCTCTGCTCTTGTTGGAATATGCTTAAACACTGCATGGTGTTCAGTGACTGGGTAAACAATCCTATTTTTGTAGTGTAGCTAAAAATAATGTTGTAGCAGATGCCATGATGCTCGCACTGTTTTTTTAGTGATGCAATACAAATAGCTTACATTTAGCCAGATACTTGGGGTGTAATTTGATGATGTCATTGTGTCACTGTTACCATGTGTCCAATAAATTACATCCTTCTTTAAAAATACTTTGTAGCAAGTTACCATGATCTATTTGCAGTAGCATTTCCAGAGATTATCAAGTGAGACTTTTAAAATGCTGGTTACTTCAAGAATTTAGTGTGTCCAATAAAATTCCCCATGAGAATGACAAATACCCCGAATGTTTATTTATGTTTCCTGTAGTATGTGGGTGCTTAGAAGAGTGGTAAAGAAAGTGTCAGATTTTCTATGTTATTCCTTTCATTGCTTCAATATTGGAAGTGGATACAGGACAACTTGACTCGTGCATTTTCATTACTCAACTGGTTCCCCACGGGGAGAATTGTAGCCGTGCATGTGGTGGGAGCAGACAGACAGGTAAGAAAATTCGAGCCATCAACCAGCACGGCGGTTTCCTGCTTCCATTCAACCCTGGGCCATTTTCCCAGAGGCAGGATGGGATGCGGTAGGGATGGTGGCATGCAGGTAACCAATTCAGAATCAGAGTGACAAGATTGTTACATGGGCTGATCGAGGCCTATTTGTCAAGGGCTGACTCAAATGTTCGGCTAACTAGTAGCCTCCTAGAATTGGCCTTCTTACGACAGACCACGGGCAGGACCAGCAGTCCAGGCAGACTTGGAAGCCCTTCCGGCCTGATTGACCTCAGCTACAGCCAAAGGATGCTCTGTCGAGCGGTTCCTCCCCACACATTGTGGTCCTGCTGCTAAACCATTTTTAAATATTTTAAATGTTTTTAAGGCTGGAGAGAAGGCATCCTCACTCTCAGAGCATCATCTCCCTCTCTTCCCTGACTCTTCTGTGCAGGTTAGCCTCTTATTACCCTTCCACTTTTAAGAGCCCACCCACTGCCCCTAATTGGACGGTGAACTTGCCCTCTGGCCACTAAATGGCCAATTCGTCAAACATCACTGAGAAGTGGCAGATCTCCACATAATGCAAGCTTCTGATTCCCATTTCAGCCAAAAGATAGAGTCCTGAAGCCCAAGAGGAGAATGCTGGCCAGAGATCAATTTGGAGATGGTGTGGCCTCTGCCAACTGTACTTCAGTTTAAGATGAGTTTTTGTTGTTATTTGCAGCATTCCATATTTCCACGTTCGCACATTTATTGTCTCCAAATGAACTGCATGTGACATTCACCTCTCATCAAAATGTCTTGTTCTCTTCTGTTCATTTACAAAGCTGTGATTCACAGCACGGCACTTTTCCTGCACATCAACTTTCTAGGCTGGATTCTACTTGGTTGAAAAAAGAAGTATTAAAATGTGTTTTGTTTTATAAGCAAACGCTGAAAGAACGCCATATTTAATTATGTATTAGAGATGCAAATACTTCAATGCTGGTAATCTTAACAATACCTTACCCAGCGTTTCAGCAATAATAGGTTTTCAGGTATTGAGCTCCCTGAATCTACATTGCAATTAATTTTATCTACGTACATAAATTAGGTCCAATTATGCCAATTTTCTAATACTATCTCTAACAATATAATAAATATGCCATTTAAGTTTCAAAAGTGGGATTTTTTTCAGTTCAAGAAAAGGCCTGTTGCTTATTAATATTAATTGCATATGAAAATTATATACATAAAATAATTTAGAAATTTGAGGATGATCAATGGGTAACTGCTTCAGATTAATTCACATCATTCATGAAAAAAGAAGTGCATAAGTCATATGCTACAAGTAATTGCTAAAGTCTTCCTCACATAATCAGTATTCCATTGTTATCCATCAGGCACAAATCATCAGGCCTTTCACAGTCTTTTTCTAATTTAAACAGTGAGGAATAAATAAAAATATGTAAAAGCCGTTTCTGCAAGAATGGGGGCGCAGAGCGGCTGTTACATACGAGGCGATCCCTCTTCCAGGATTTACCCGGCTCTCCACGCCTCGCGAGATCGAACAGTATTTGGCAACTCTGTGTATTAGAGTGAGACAGCTAGTCTCATTTAAAAATGCAGCTCCCCTGATCTACCTGGGCCCTGGATCTAACCCCTTTGCCTCGGAGACCTCAGATGAGCGGCATTCAGTGCTGGTCCCTACAAACGGGGACCTGATGGAAAGGAACTGTGGGTCCTGAGTGGTTGCCCCCTAGGCAGGGTGGCGCCCTGGCACTGCTGGTGTCATATGGCCCCATTGGTACTGGCACCCTGACAGCACCAAGATGCCCAGGTGGCACCAGCAGTGCCAGGGTGGTGGTGCAAGGCTGGCATTTTTTCTGTCATGCGGATCAAGTTTGGGGGTGCCCTGCCCAGCCTTGGGGGTACCCATGTGTGCTGTGGGATCCGGGGGAGTTGCTTTGGGAAATTGGGACACCATTTAAAAATGGCATTCCTATCTCCTCCTCCGCTGAGGACTTCCGGCGAGTGGAGCTCCTTAGTGCAGGAAACGGGACTAAGTCTGGGCCTCAGCTGGGTATTCCCCGCTGAGGCCTGGATTGCACCAGAGTTCCATTAAATAGCGTGCTGTTTCTCAACGCTGTGAGGACCAGGAAACACTCAGCTCGATGTGCTCGACACAGGACTCTGTTGCAATTTGGTCAGATCGCACCCCTACTATCTACTTCCAGAGAACTGCAAATTAGTCTTAGATGTTAAGCCACTAGAAAGACAATGAATTGTTGCTTTATGGACATTTTATTATTAAACAGTTTTATTTCTTTAAAGTAACTATTATGCAATTCTAAGTGTTTTATTTTGGATAGGGCTTAATAATGAAAAACTTTAATCAAAGAAATATTCAAATTAATTTACTGTTCCATTTCCTATCAGCAATCACTCGGTGCTATGAATACAATAAAATGATTTATAACATTCCAGTGATTTAAGAACATGTACAGTGCACCTTTGTGAACTGTGCATTCTCATTTGGTAACCCATTTTCTTACACTACAGCTGTGCCATTTAACAATGTGGTATGATTGAATTGGACTCTATCTTAATACCACCTGGGATGTTACATTTCACTGAATATTGAAACTTTCTGATTACGCGCCTGCCCTACAAGTAAGATGATGCTGCATTTAGCGTTACACCTTGCAAGAGCTTCATTTTTCGTTAAACACATTTCCCAAATGTACTTCACAATTACAAATGCTTCCAGGCACATTAATTTTTACTCCAGGTAAACTAGCCATTCTGTAAAAGGTTCAGCAAAATTACAACCAGTTAATTTTGTCATTGCTAGTCTGCAATTTGAAATACAAAAGATTCCTGTCTTCTTTGAGTCCTAAATAAAATTCATTGCAATTTAAGTTTTAATGGCCATCCACGTCACTGCAATATTTCAGTTATCAGTGGTTATCACATTAAGCATTTGGAAGTAACTTGAAGAAGTACAAGGAGGCTATTTGATAACAAACCAAAAATACAACTGAATTATTTGCCGTCCACGGCCAGCAGCGGGTTTCCTGATCCACTGGAGAATCAAGCATCGGCCAGAAAATTGCAATTGCCTCCAGTCCCATTCCGATGATATGGTCCCCTGCCAGCACTTCAGAGAGCTTTGCACCCCATGCCAGTGGCACCGTGTAAGTCAGCGAGTGCTAAGTCCAGGGTCAATCAATGGCATGCCTGTTGCCCTCCGAGCATCGGCCTGACAGGAGGTAACCTTTATCAATAGGAAGGGGGTCCACTCCATGAATGTGCAGTTGGTTTGTGACCACCAGCTGAACATCTTTCACATCTGCGCGTTATATCCAGGCAGTGTGCACGATGCTTACATCCTCTCACACACAGAGGCTCCCAGTAGCTTTGAGATACTCCTTCAGATGAGGGGTTGGCTAGTGGGTGACAAGGGTTACCCTCTGAGGTCATGGCTGATGACGCCCGTGCAGAGGCCCCAGACCGAGACGGAGAACTGTTATAACGACAACCAGGAGCATCATCGAGCGGTACATCGGCATGCTCAAGATGCGCTTCCGATGCCTGAACGTCTCTGGTGGGGCTCTCCAATATAATCTCAGAGGGTTATGAACATCTTGCTGGCCTGTTGCATCCTGCACAACATCGCGCAGGCCTCATCTGATGAGGAGGATGCCCAGGAAGACCCGGGCATGGAACCGGAGCTGGCACCAGGGCCGGCTCAAGGCACCGGCAACTCGGGCTGTTGCCCGGGGCGCCATGTGCTAGGGGGCGCCAGACTCGGGTCCCGCGCATGCGCAGTTGGGCCGGCGCCAACCAGCGCATGCGCGGTGGCCGCACTCCCCCAGGGCGGCCCCCCCCCCCTGGTCCGTCCCCTCGGTCCGCCCCCCCGCTCGGTCCGCTCGGTCCGCTCCCCCCCCCCCCCGCCTCGGGTCCGTCCCCCCGCCCGCCCCGCCCCCCCCCCTCGGGTCCGCCCGCCCCGCCCCCCCTCGGGTCCGCTCCCCCCGGGTCCGCCCCCCCCGGGTCCGCCCCCCCTCGGCCCCGCCCCCTCTCGCCCCCCCCCCCCCGCCTCGGGTCCGTCTCCCCGCCCGCCCCGCCCCCCCCTCGGGTCCGCCCGCCCCGCCCCCCCTCGGGTCCACTCCCCCCCGGGTCCGCCCCCCTCGGCCCCGCCCCCTCTCGCCCCCCCCATCTCGGGCCCCCCCCCCCGGCCCCGCCCCCCTCTCGGCCCCCCCCCCCCCCCAAAGGCGCCGAAGTTCAGCTTGCCCGGGGCGCCAGCAACCCTAGGGCCGGCGCTGGCTGGCACGACAGACCAAACAATGTGTGATCCAGGGTCGCCGCACACAGGACAACCTTATCACCTCCCGCTTTACCAACTTGGAGGCCTGGCCACCGGCAGCACCGCCGCACCATCCCTTCTCTTCAACTCCGCCCAGGAGACAGCAGTGCCAAGATAGGTGTCTTCCCCGGAGTCATGCTCTGGGGTGTCTTGAGGGTCTCAGTCTGGGCAACAACACTGGATATCTCGGCCTCGCCTGCTGGTAATCCTGCAAGACAAAAGACAAGGGTTAAGATCTTAGGAAGGGCAGGTTTGTGGGCGATGATAGACTCACTTGCAGTTGTGTTGCATTGGCCTCTCACTTGTTTGCCTCATGCCGAACTCCATTCCAGCCACTGCCCTCTCCTCAACCACCCTGGCAATTGAAGAGCCCTTTCCTCAAATGGTTGAGGACCCATAAGTCCGGTCTTGAGCCCATTCACATGTCCTGAATAGCTCGTCACCAGTGCTCCCAACGGGAGCGTGCATCTAACCAAACTCCCACCAGCGGGAGAATAGTCTCCCAAATGGAGAATACTGTCCCACACAGGTGAATTTGGTGATTAGAAACAGCAAAAACTACAAACTGATTGCAACCTTCGGACAGAAAACGTGGCCATAGAGCGTCCAATACGATAACATGTGTACCGACCCGCATGTCCTTCGAGGACCTCCCTGACAGGGCGCTCAGGAGGAGACTCCGGCTGAGCTGGGACACCATTGCCCACATCTGCCACCTGATGGCACGCCTGGCACCACGTGGGACCGGGGGTGGACATGCCCTCCCGGTGGCCGGCAAGGTGATGGTCGCCCTAAAGCTCTTCACGATGGGGTCGTTCCAGTCACCAAGTGGGGACCTGTCCGGCATCTCCCAGCCATTGGTGCACAGATGCATCCGGGCCGTCACCGACGCGCTGTACGATATCACGTATCGGTACATACAGTTCCCTGTGGACCGCGCCCACCAAGATGTCCGGGCAGCAGGTTTCGCCGCTGTTGCCCAGATACCCATGGTGCAGGAGGCGATCGATGGAGTGCACATCGCCATGTGGCCCATGTCGGAACAGGAAGGGTACATAATCAATGAACGTGCAGGTGGTCTGTGACCACAGGATGATCATCCTGCATGTCTGCGCCAGGTATCCTGGCAGTGTGCATGACTCCTTCATACTCTCCCAATCATTTATCCCCGGTTTGAGGGACCCCCCCCTCCCTCCCCCACCGCCTGTGGGGCTGGTTCCTGGGCGACAGGGGTTATCCATTGCAGTCGTGGCTGATGACGCCTGTCCGGAGGCCACAGACCGATGAGGTGCGCCGCTACAATGCTGACCATGCAGCGACCAGGAGTGTGGTCGAGAGGTGCTTTGGGCTGCTGAAGATGCGCTTCAGGTGCCTGGACCGCTCTGGGGGGGCCCTCCAGTACCCGTCTGAGAGGATCGGCCGCATCGTCGTGGTCTGCTGCGTCCTGCACAACATAGCCCAGCAGAGGGGCAATGTGCTGGAGGAGGAGGAGGAGGACTGTCAGGATGAAGGGAACTCTTCTCCAGATGAGGGGGATGGTGAGGGGGAAGCAGATGCATGGGACATGGGGGATGGACGGCAACAGGAGGCTGAGCGCCGACGACTGGGCCAGCAGGCACAGGGGTCGCTGGTAGCTGCATGTTTCGGCGACCACGGTGGGGGTCAGCAGTGATGGGCATGGGCACAGACAGCAGAGTTCAGCACTGCCCCCACCACTGACTTGGTTTCTTTCCACGCTCTGGTAGGATCCCGATTTCGATGCTGGGCGGTCCATCCGGTTTCTTCTTTTTTTGTGGGCACGATTCTCCGGCCTCGTTTTGCTCTCGCTCGAGGGAGAGGCCAAAAACGAGAAGCGCAGCAGGCAATGCAACCGGCCCACTCCCGTAGGCGAAATCGGGATCTACCAGAGCGTGGCAAGAAACCAATTATCACCATTTAAACACTATTTCCATACAATTAACAGGTGTGACCTCATATCCAACGGTCTACCGTGATTTATCGGACACCCCAGAAAGTGGTCGCACTGGCACCGATTAGTACTCCTGTTTTAAAATGTAAACCGGGTGGAAGGGCTTCTACAGAGAGCCGAGGAGGTGAATAGCCATCTTTGCTCACAGGGACTTCGCCCGGGGGCACTGGGTTTGCCATCCCAGTGCTCAGCAGGAGGTGGGGGACCCTCATCTGGGGGGTAGGGGAGGCACTGTGGGGGGTGGGGGGGGGCAATAGCGCACGGCTCCACCATGCCAACTCCTGGATCATGTGTAGCTGTTCCGGCGCAACCCGTCTGCCCCGCCGACCACCCATAACCCCACCAACTGCCGAGGCCCCTGGCCGTGATGCTGAAGGCTATTGTTAATAGGGATCTGGCAATCATGGTTAAGTGAGTTCTTCACACAACCCAAGTGGATTCCTGTGGGTGCGCGTGCTATGTGGCATGTGGGAGGCACTGCCTAGCATCCCAATCAGACCATGATGCCTGAACACTGCAGATGGCAACACCACGCACGCAGCAGCCAACATGCGAATATGCAGGGGATGGGACACGGCTCCGGGGACATGTCTATGGCCAGAGGGTGATGGAGTGCCACGGGGAGAGCGCGAGCGCCCGGTCCAGATGATGGTATGTGTGGGTGACTGGGGTACAGAGTTTGGGACCCGGTGAGGGTGGCCTCCTGCGGCCGGGTGTGCGTGGGCAGGGCGTTCCGGGTGTGGGGATGGGGTGGGGGTAGAATTGGAGGAATGGAGGATCCAAGGGTGGAAGACAATGCTGTTTGTCACTAACACCCACTCCCAATTCCTTACAGATGTTAGACGGCATTTACGATACTTTGGACCCTGCAGAACAGGCCCTAATGGTACTGCTACTGATGGCAGAGACGGAGGCAGCAGCAGCGTCTGCAGATGCTCAAAGCTGCGGGTCTCGTGCAGGGACCCACACCACACCCTGAGTACCCGACCGACCATCAGGCCAGGGAGGGACCCAGAGGCGGAGGCCTGCTCCAGCCCAGGATGTACAGGTATCAGCTTTGAGCAAATGATGGACAGTGAGTGCCGGAGGAGGCGCCGCCTCAACAAGGAGACAGTGTGGCACCTGTGCCATGTCCTCGAAGACTTGGCACCACATGGAGGAGGACACCCGCTCCCGGTGGCTATCAAGGTCACTGCATCTTTGAACCTTTACACCTGATGTGCATCAGCAACTGTGTGGTGCTCACCAGACTGTGACCCAGAATCCTACCAACTAATGTTTTCCAACGAGATGCGTGTCTCTGCGCTGGTGGAGGGTGGGGATGACAGCTGTGACGCGCTGATAGTGGCATCCTCAGAGCTCTCCTCCGAGGTGGTCTAATGGGAGGCAGGGGAGGGGGCCAGGCAAGGTGGGCCGGTGCCGCCGGCTGGAGGACCTGCGGGACATGTGGTCAGTGGGGGGAATGGGTCAATCAGTCAGGCAATAATGACTCACGTGTGACAGGTCCTCTGGGTGGGGCCCGGTGGATCCTCACTTCTGCGGCGTGCACCAACTTCCGCATTGGTGACCACTAAGCCCTCAGTCACCTCCAGGGCCTGTTCCTCAAAGGTGTTGATAATTCTTATGTCCGGTACCCCTTCGCCAGTATGGGCCCTTTATCAGTGATTGTGGGAGAGTTCTCATGCAGGGACACATTAGCCACACGCATGGTTCACAGTGGTGGGAGGCTGGGGTGTGAAGGAAGGGTTGGGAAGGTTGAAGAGAGAGGGGATTGAAGGAAGGGGTGGGGGCTGCATGGAGAGTTGGGGAGGGGTTGCTCGCATGAAGACAGAAAGGTCTCAGTGGGGGGGGGGGGGGGGGGCGTCCACTCACCCGTGCTGCCCGGTGTAGGTCATTGACCTTCTTGCGACACTGGAGGCCTGCCCTCCTGGTCACACTTCCTGAGCTCACAGCCGCCATTTCATCCCAGGCAACAGTGGCTGCTCTGAGGTTCACCCTCTGGGACCCTCAGGAGAACAAGACATTCCTCCTGGCCTCCACCGCATCTAGGAACTTCCCCAGGTCCACGTCTCCAAATCCTGGGGCTGGCCTTTATGGCACCATTTCTGCAAACTGACTAGGGTTTGCTGTGTAAGTGCTGCTCAAGCTTGTTCGTGGAGGTGGGAGGGTGGGGTTATTTCCGGTGAATCAACTGGTCTTCATTTGCGGCGAGAAGCCCGTGAATAGTGTTCCTGGCCTCAATGGGCCGAGTGCCGGGAAGTTCGTGGCAGTTGCCATTCGCTACCACACTGGGAAATGTTTCCGGAGAATCGCGCCCTGTGTTTTTGTAGCGTTTGAATATGACTGAGTGGCTTGCTCAGTCATTTCAGAGTGCATTTAAGAGTCATTGCTGTGGGTCTGGAGACCAGGCAATGATGGCAGATTTGCTTCCCTAAAGGGAAGGTAGACTTTTCTGGCAATCGACAATGGTTTCTTGGTCATCATTAGATTTTTAATTCCAGAGATTTTATTGAGTTTAAATTGCATCACCTGCAATAGTGGGATTCGAACCCAGTCCCCTGATCATTATCCTGGGTCTGTGGATTACTAGTTCAGTGACAATACCACTATGTCACTGCCTCCCCAGGAGCTATAATTCTACTCTTTCCAGCCCTTAGAATCATAGATTTTACAATGCAGAAGGAGACCATTCGGCCCATTGAGTGTGCACTGGCCCTTGGAAAGAGCATGCTATTTAAGCCCATGCCTCCACCCTATCCCAGTAACCATACCTAACCTTTTGGATATTAAGGGACAATTTAGCATGGCCAATCCACCTAGCCTGCACATCTTTGGACTGTGGGAGGAAACCAGAGCACCCGGAGGAAACCCACGCAGACACGGGGAGAAAGTGCAAATTTCCAACCGACAGTGACCCAAGCCCAGAATCGAATCCAGGTCCCAGCCGCTGTGAAGCAACAGTGCTAACCACTGTTACCCAAGACCAGAATTGAACCTGGGGCCCTGGAGCTGTGAGGCAGCAGTGCTAACCACTGTGCCACCGTGCTGCCCTAGTTCTCGGAATTAGCAGTACATCCATGATTGGGCTGTTGGTAGTTTTGAGACGATCGCTGAAAATCTCTTTCCAGAGAATAAAGGTTGCCATTTTGTTGTGGGAATCTTCACAATTCCCATAGCTTGATTATACACACATTGAAACACTGATTTGATATCACCGCTCATTCTGATCACATTCTCAGTGCAACATCTGTCTGATCTCACCCCAAATACTGATCACATTTTACCTGAAGAATCTGTCTGATCTCACATCCTAAGCGTCAGTCAAACCTCACACAACACCCTGAACACACTCTGCAGTACACAGAGACAGAGGTGACAGACTAATGCTGCCTGTGTCAGTAAACCTAGCCATAGAAAAGTTCAAAAACTGATAAGTCTTGAATGAAATTTTTACGAACATTTCGTTTCAGAAAATGATTGTGAGAAATGTTCATTTAAAAAGATGGGAATAATTAATTCTGAGAGGCATTGAGGGGAAATGGCACAGATGTTAAGCCACGTACTGACAAGGTATCAGAGACGGCTCTGCACAGACCCAGAGATAGTTGTCAGCTGGGAATGACAGAAGGTGTTAACTTGCTGCGACAAGCAAGAAAATAACACGCCGTTAGGAACATCTTATTTTGGAGAGGCAATGCTCTTGCAAGATGATAATTTCTCTGGAACTTTTATTGTTTTGTAATTTAAAATTTCAGTATTTCTAAACTTTTCATATGGCAACTGTAACATCATGGTCCGTCATTTTTTGCAATCCAGACTAAATTGGCCGGAGAATCATGATTTCCCATATAGTATAAAAATATTTCGCAACTCATTTTCTAATGCAGTCTAGCCCACTTAGAAAAGAATGGTGGATCAGGCTCGGTTGGAACAAATTATTCTGTGCAGTTGATTATTTTACAACCTACCCGTCTAAGTAATGTGCATCACCTGGCACTTTGTAAATCACAGAAACCTGTTCACAAAATAAATGTCAGCCTATGATGAGATATAAGACAAGGGGCGCGATTCAGTGGCCTCATCCTGCCCGACTTGGAACGAGATTTGTGACACGCAAAACAATGTCACTCTTGCCCAGATTGCCAGGGTGACACACTGGTAGTGCCAATGTGCCCAGATGCCAGCTTGCCTGTGCCAGGAGTCAGGGTAGGCGGAGGGGGGGGGCTTGCCCATAAGAGGTGGGGTGAGGGGAGCTTGAGGACACCGGAAGAAATAAGTTGCGTCAAGTGCCTGGGCTGAAGCCATGGTGGGGGTTTAAAGATCAGGGCTGCCTTTAAAAATGGCATCCTGATCCGCATGTAGTTTTCCTGCATGGGTGAGCTGTGCTTGTCAGTGTAGAAAATGACTTTAGGAATGGCTTCAGTGGTGAGTTCCTCACCAAGGCCATATAAAATGGCAAAGTACTGTTGAATAGTAGTGTCTTTCTTGGTGCTACGGGCGACAAGAAATACTCCGGTAAACGTGCCGTTCAGCGGACTTTAACTTGAGTCCGTTAAATCGCAACCAAGATTTCAAATTCCAGAAGCTGACAATGATGCTGGGTAAAATGTTCAGGGCCCGTTCACCATGGACACAAATTTTGTTATGGCCGCTAACTCACGCGAGAGGCCAAAAACGAGATTTGCATTGACAAGATTTCAGATCGCAATGTTCCCAGGCCCTACCCAATGACACAATCAGGTTCACGCCCAGAATGCATTTGAATATCATTCATGACGTTAAAGTCAAATCCTCATGTCTCGTTGAGTCTACCCACCCGCCAGTGAGGTATCACCTGGTCACGGATTACTACTGCTTTTTAAAATGGGGTGCCACGGACTCTGAGAAGGAGAAAGGAGGTGAGTACGCTTCCCCACGTTGTACCTTGATTAACAAGGGAAAAGTACCTGCTTCTCAGCTGCATAAGGGAGGTCATACATGGGTCCTTGGGGTGGGGGGGGGGGGGGGTTGGAGGTGAGGGATAGGCCCAACGGCCAGCTGCCCACAAGATAGGGCTCAAAGACAGAGGAGAAGGAGACCAAGGCTATCCAGGTCCTGTATGTCCATGGAGCTGTCAGACATCATGTGCCGCAACTCCGCCTTAACAAGTGCGACATCTGTGCTGTATTCTTGCAAGCCTCACGCCACCTGGAGTCGGAGGGCACCCGCTCTCTGTGGCAATCAAGGTCATGGCAACCCTGAAACATTTTGCCACCAATATGTTCCAAGGTTCAACCACTGACCTATGTGGAATATCTCAGTCGTCAGCCCACAAATACATCCGCAAGTTGTGGTTGCTCTATATGACGGGGCCTCTGATTACATTAACTTTGAACTGAACAATACCCATCAGGATGAGAGGGCTGCGGGCTTTGCAGCCATCGTTGGATTCGTGCAAGTCCAGGAGGCCATCAATGGAACTTGTGTGGTGTTAAAAAGCACCATGGCATCAAGGAGGTGCTGTCAGGTATTGATGGGTGGGGGGGGGGGGGGGGGGGGGGGGGGTGGGGTTGCTGCTCATTGATGGTCTGGTCTGTTCAGATGGTGTTCCTGCAAGATGAGGGTCATGATTTCAGTCTATGGCAAGGACAAGGGTTTGCGCACTTAAGGATTCACTTGAGACAGGTCAGCTCGATGAAACTGCAATGGATCCTCACTTCTGTGCCGCTGGCTAACCTCGTTCTTGGTGACTTTGTGCCTGTCCCTCCTCAGTGAGCTCCATTGTCCATTCCTTGAAGGAAGTGAGAATTCGGAGCACAGACATGGCCACGCCTGTCCTCTTCCATTCCCTTCTATTGTGGGCTATTTCCTTCTGCAGGAACACAAAGACGACAATGTGAGCCTGACGCCTGGCGAGTTGGGGCTTGAGGACAACTGGCATTTATGGGCACCGCATCTAGACAGAAAGGGGTTGTGATAAGGAGTGCCGTTGGAGTTTGAGGATGATGCTGGGAGATCGAGTGTTAGGAGGCTGCAAAGTGGAGGCGTGGGAAAATGGTGACTTTCCAGGGATGGCAGAAGGGCCGAATGCCAAGGGAAGACAGGTGGTAACTCCTCCTTGCAGCATATAGGAGTGCAGGAAGTTATTCAGCTATTTTCAGCATTGCATGCCCATCCTCCTGATCATGCTGTGGCACTCAAAACTGCTGCCATTACCTCCCAGGTGGGATTGGTGTCATTGCTCAGGGATCTCCTGCCAACATGTGTTTATATAATGGCTCACCTCTCCTCCATGGCATTGATAGGTCTGGTGAGTGCTCCCTCCGAGAAGTGAGAGCTGAGGATCATTTTAAATGCAGTGCCCCCTGGATTACAGTGCTCAATTGACCCCGCCCACCCCCACCCCCCAGGGTAATTTCCCACCTGAAATTACACTTCAGAAATTATTGGGAATATTCCATCCAATATCATGCAAGGTAGGCATCTATCACAGACAGCTGTGCCCATTTCTGTACTCTTAGAATTGTTGTTTGGAGATAAACTGTTCATTTTTAAACTGCGATTTTAAAAGATGCTTGTTACAGTTTTAGTTAGGTCTCACTGTTACCACAAAAACATTGTTGTCCAAGAGACTAATTGTTATTATGTCACTACCTCCTGCTATTCCAGCCCCAGGAGACTTTTGGCAGCAGCCAGAGATAGTTTGCCGTCCAGTATTGATTTGACCTACCTTTCCATTGTGTAGTGCCTGACTTCCACTTCATCAGCAAACTCAACCAGTATTCAAGACATGAGCATGAGTTTACTTAAAAGACAACACAGTGTGGTTTTTAAGAACATTTGACACATTCTGCCCTCTAAATCTCCTGTATTGTTATAAAAAGGGTTTTAAATAACTTACTTACAAATGATACAAGAAGTTGCAAAGCATTCAGGGGTTTTGTTCCCCACATCCAGCGTTTTTAGCACATGGATGTAGTTGTTCATCTATTTTATTTATAAACAGTTTAATAGCTGCATTGAAAGACTGTAGACACAAAGCTAATGGAAACACATTAGCCAGTGAACAATGAATGTTGCACACAGGAAATTAAATCCCTTTGTATTTACAGATTGAAGGTAATTTACAGAAACGCTGAGGGGAAAGTCACCCTCCAGCACTTGTCAGGAAACTGTAGGCAACTCACAGGTGGTATACAGGCATGTGTCTACGATGTATAAGATTCCCCATCACCAGGTCGTACATTGAAAAATTACCTTTACTCTGTTGCTATGGACCCTGTCATGTTAATTCATGATGATCAGTGCCACAGGGTTCATAATCAGCCAATGTGCAGCACACATCAGGAGATTACACACAGCAGCCTCTGTTTTCTGTTCGTCCAACACTCCCAGCATGGAACTGTGAAATTGTGCTCACTGGGAGCACACATCATGAGGTAGTGGGGAGGATTATACAGGAACTGCATAATTTAAAATTGCACTAATTAAACAGAATAAAATGTTACAACATTGAAACAGAACTGAGCTGAAGATAATGCAACATGCAGCCAAAGAGACTGTGAAGATTTTTAATGAATGTGGAGAAAGCCATCAAGATTTTTTAGTTATTGTGTGACCCGTTCCTATGAGGAAAACATGCTATAAATATGAACATTAGAAATTATAGTGGGAAAATGACACAAAAGTTCAAAGAGGGCGGGATTCTCCGTTGGCCGACGCCAAAATCGGGAAAGGTGATTAGGTGGAGAATCGGTCTTGAAGCCGAAATCGTGGCAGGCAACGGGTTCGCGCAAAATCTCAATTCTCTGGCTTCTCCACAGCGGCGTCAATGCGCTCCATCCACACGTATCATATCATTAGTGAGCCTGACCTGGTATTCTCCGGAGCCTCCGCAATGCTCCGCCTCCATCGGGGGAGAGTTCCTGACAGTGAGGTTCACTTGTGCTTTTAAAAATAGGGAAACAGGTGCCGTGGCTGATGAGGGAGTGAGAGGAGGTAGGACATGCAGAGGTGTGACCGTGGGCTGCCGGTCCTGACACTGGCTGTGCTGGCTGTGAGGTGAGGGGGGTGCGCCAGGGCCGGCTGCGGGTGAAGGGGGTGATGAGGGGTGACCAGGGGAGGGGCCGTGGGACCGGGGCAAACCCCATGGGACCAATGTCCAGGTACAGACCATCATTGCTGTGGCCTGCAAGGCAGCCACCTTGCTGCGCACCCCACTGACCACCCACCTTGGCCTGTGGTTCTGCAGAATGTCACTGGCCGTAGGGGTGACATGCAGGGGCAGGGTTCGCAGTGCCACCCGGGGCCACCATGTAGCCTGATTGGATCTGGTTGGGCGGGGGGAGTACTAATATGTCAGACTTTCACCCCCTGTAGGCATTGGATATTGGAATTCAACCAGTAATGGTGGCCTTCCTCCTGCAGCCCTTGAGCTCAAGGAGGAGGACACTGCAGCAGCACAGCCTACCCAGAGGAACTGGATGCATGCTGTTCAAGACTTTGTCTGAGCAGGGGAACAGTGCAAAAAATCTGCCAGACCGTGACGCATTTGGCACAACTGGGCAATGGGGCGGACACCCACTCCCTTTTAGTCATCAAGGTGACAGTTGTCCTGAACGTCTATGCCATGGCGTCTTTCCAGGCGCCGCGTGGAGACCTGTCCGGTATCTCACAGATCTTGGTGCACAGGTGCTTCCGCGCCATCACGGAGGCCCTATATGCCCGTCGTCCAAACACATCCATTTCAATGTGGACCGAGCTCACCTGGGCAACAGGGTTCGCCGCCATCACAGAGATACCCAGGGTCCACAGGGTAATCAAAGGGATGCATGTCGCCCTATGAGCACCTGCAGATGACAGGCCGGTCTTCACAAATTGAAAGGGATTCTACTCAATGACCATGCAGTTGATGTGCGACCGATACTTGGGAAGGTTCCTCCCCCCCCCCCCCCCCCCCCCCCCCCCAACGGCTGGGAGGGTTAGCTCCTGGGTGACAGGGGATATCCGCTGCGGTTTTGGCTGATGACGCCTATCTGGAGGCTACAGACTGGCGCAGAGACCCACTATAACGATGCCCATGCAGCGACCAGGGACATGATCAAGCGGTGCTTCAGCATCCTGAAGATGTCATTCAGGTGTCTGGACTGCTCTGGATGGGCATCCAGTACAGCGCTAGGAGAGTCTCCCACATTGTGGTGGATTCTGCATCCCCCAAAACATCGCGCAGCAGAGGGACAACGTGCTAGAGGAGGAGGATTGAAGGAAAAACGACAGTCTGCAACCTACGGGGAAGGCTGAGGATGGACAGGGCATGGGGCCCAGGCAGGTATGGGAGGCCGCACAAAGTATACGCCAGGGCCAAAGCGCACGGGGCGCTCTGATCGCCTCCAGGTTCACTTGCTGGGGGACTGACCAGGGGACAGACATTGCACTTTTCCCCACAGCTCCCCCTCCCCGCCCCTGTCGGCCGACCACCCCCTCCCATGAACAACCCTCCCTGCGCCACCCAACGTTTACACTCCCCTCCATGATTCCTACCTGCCTCACCACGGAGTGCGGGCCTTGGTTTGGCAGTAACAGCGGGTCTGGCCCATGGGATGGAGGATGATGACAACCCGCTCTGGGATGAGCTCTGGTGCCCTGCATCGTTCACCAACGTCTGACCCCTGCCCACGGTCGCACTTTCCACCGTCCACGTGGGTGATTGCTGCATGCAAGCTGGGAATTCCATAATGCGGTCCCATTGGATTCCTGGGGTAGCGGAGGTGAGGACGATGAGTGAGGGGCAGAGGGGGGGGGACACTGGAGCGGTGCGCAGTGGCTGAACTGCAGTTCCTGGGCCAAACCCACCCACAATGTCCGGCCATTTCTATGATGAGAATGCAGGGATCCTACAGCATGATCTGGACAGGTTGGGCGAGTGGGCAAGTCAAGGGCAGATGCAGTATAATTTGGATAAGAGTGAGGCTATTCACTTTGGAAGCAAAAACAGGAAGGCAGATTACTACCTGAATGGTTGCAAATTGGGAGAGGGAAGTGTGCAGCGGGACCTAGGTGTCCTTGTGAACCATTCACTGAAGGTAAGCATGCAGGTGCAGCAGGTGGTAAAGAAGGCGAATGGTATGTTGGCCTTCTTTGCGAGAGGTTTCGAGTGCAGAAGCAGGGATGTGTTGCTGCAATTATACAGAGCCTTGGTGAGGCCACACGTAGAATATTGTGTGCAGTTGTGGTCTCCTTTTTATCGGAAGGATGCTCTCGAGGGAGTGCACCAATGGTTTACCAGACTGATTCCAGGGATGGCGGCTGTCATATGAGGAGAGATTGACTAGGTTAGGACTGTTCTCGCTGAAGTTCAGAAGAATGAGGGGGGATTTCATAGAGATTTATAACATTCTAACAGGACAAGACAGGGTAGATGTTCCCAATGATGGGTGGGTTCAGAACTAGAGGTCACAGCCTGAGGATTCAGGGTAAACCATTTCGGACAGAGATGAGGAGACATTTCTTCACCCAAAGAGTGGTGCGCCTGTGGAATTCATTACCACAGGAAGTAGTTGATGCTAAAACATTGAATATATTCAAGAGGCGGCTAGATATAGCATGTGGGGCAAATAGGATCAAAGGTTATGGGGAGAGAGCAGGATTAGGCTATTAAGTTGGATGATCAGCCATGTATGTATCTATGTCGTCGGTCAACACCTGAGGTTGTGGTCAGGGATGGGGACACCGGAAGTGCCCGCCATATCACCAGCAGCTGCTGCAAGACACCAGATAAAACGCCTGATTGCATCGTGGCCCAGGGTGGGAGGGGGTTTGGGGGTGGGAGGGGCAGCAACATCGGGAGAGTGGGGCATTGTTGGACACCTGTGACACATTAAAAGCCCTTGCCAAAAGCATTATAACACCCCTGTCACTTTCGTCCGCAATGCCACATTAGTGCAATCGATAGTACCCTCTGCAAACAAGAGATCTGCGCAAACTCCATTTCTTTTGCTTCCTGGCTTCTCTGATCCTGGTCAAAATGCACAAAGTTGTATCCGTTACCTCCCGGGTGCACTTGTGTGCGGAGTCTTGCAAAATCCTTCAGAGGTCACCCGTGGAGCCCTGGAAGGAGCAACCTGTGTATAATTGAGCACCGCAGTCACTTTCAGCGACTGCAGTTGTGAACCCCTCCAAGTTCCTTTGCCGCTAAATCCTGCAGCAGGTGGCAGATGTGACCAACTAGTTCCCTGGACATGTGTAGTCTTCGGCAACACTGGTCCTTGGACATCTGCAGGTATGTCAAACACTGTCTGTAGACCTTGAGTCTAACAATATATGTACAAGCAATGGCTCTCTAGAGTTCCTCCACTGTGTAGAGGGTAGGCCCTGCATAATAAAGTGAAATGAGCCACAATGGCTGGGATTCACATCGCAATGTCTCGCTAGATCGCGTAAGATCTACGCGAGGCGTGACGAGCCGAGTAGATCCCAGATGAGGGACCGGGGCTGGTTTAGCACACTGGGCTAAATCGCTGGCTTTTAAAGCAGACCAAGGCAGGCCAGCAGCACGGTTCAATTCCTGTACCAGCCTCCCCGAACAGGTGCTGGAATGTGGTGACTAGGGGCTTTTCACTGTAACTTCATTAAAGCCTACTCGTGACAATAAGCGATTTTCATTTCATTTCCGGTATATACCAGATGCATTGTGCTGCGCTGCCTTTTGGGCATACGCAGCCAGTAGATCTCGCCCAACGTCTTTGATCCTAGTGAGTAACACTATTCCCAAGCCTCCAACCCCCTCCCTCCCCAAACTGCTTCCAACCTTGGTATTTTATTTCGCCCCAATAAAGCTTCTAATAAAGATCTGCTCCATTGGGACCCCTTTCCAATATCGTAACATGCCATTTATTACCCCTTCCAACACACTGCTGGTTGGCTTCCCACATTCTGCCCCCAAAACACAGACCAAGTCCCATTCACCTATAACCCATGTACTTGCTAAGCGACACACGCTCTCGTTAAACAAGCCTTGATTTTAAAATTGTCATTTTCAGATACCTCCATGGCCACGCCACTCCCTAATTTAGTCATTTCCTCCAGTTCTACAACCCTCTAATATATCAGCACTCATCTAATTCTGGTCTCATGAACATCCGCAATTTGAACTACTCCACGATTGATGGCCGTGCCTTCTGCTGTCAAGTTTCGAAGCTCTTAAACCACTGCTCTTCTCCTTTCTCCATTAAGATGCTCGTTTAAAACCTATTTCCTTGACCAAGCTTTTGGCCATCTGCCTTATAATCGACTGAACTGGCTCAGTATCAATGTTTTGCTTTTAACACCCCTGTGAAGCGCCTTGGGGCATTTTTACTACATTAAGGATGCTACATAAGTACAAGTTGTTGTTAGACTGAGATCTGGAGTTGAGTGGTAGAATGCAGAATGGGCATTAGTGAGAAGGTGAATAAGTGTCACAAGATTGCACTACTGATGACTTTCAACACATGACGGATACTCGAGCATAATAATTAACCAGACTGCAATTTGTCTTGCTTTTTCTGGACAGGACGTAGTTGGGCAATTATCCATACTGTAGGATGGATGATAGTGTTATAACTGTAATGCTTGGTATTATGATTCCAGACCAGACCCCTGGTGCGATTTAACGGCATCATCACACCTGACCTGGTGTCACTGTCCGTTGAATCTGGTAAAAGGCCGCTCGTGAGATTTGTGACACGCGAAACACCTCACAAGATTTAACAGAGTCTCGTGAGATGTCACGATCTGGATTTCTCCCTCACTGGGTGCGAGATTCTCCCAGTGCCCAGGACCTAACGCTGTGCCTGGGAGACCTCGCCAGGGTGCCATTTAGTACTGGTTTCCACAAACGTGGACCAGTCATAATGGCACCAGGTGGGTCTCCCAGACCATTGGAGGTGCCTGGGTGGTCAGGGACAGGTAAAGGTGGCATCAGGGCACATTGGCACTGCCAGCCTGGCACCCTGGCAGGGAGAGTGGCAGTGCAATGGTGGCCAGGTGCCAGGTTGGCACTGTCAGGAATTTACCCCAGGGGCCTCACCCAAGTGGAGGAGGTTGAGGAAGTCTTCCTTGATGCCACCCCGAGGTTGGGGGTCAAAACGGGGGACAGGCTAACAAGCGGGTGGTGGGAGGGGGTGGAATGGGGGCAGATATGCGAGGAGCCTTTCCTGCTGGGCTTGCAGAAACCCCAATATTTTATTTTAATTTGTTAGACTGTAAGGAAAGGATACTCGCTCCAGCAGTGATTTCACAAAACATAGAGATATGATATGTTAAAACAAACTTTATTACTAACGCAGTATTAAAATATATTTAACATCACACTAAAATAGCATGCAATTCCCCCATAACAATGCCATTCAATACAGTGAACCCTTAACTGCTAACCTTATTCCCATTCAAACAACAAACAAAATCATCTCTGCTCTTAATCCACTATTAAATACTGTTAACCCTCAGGAATACCTGCTTTACAGATGTTCTTTGCGAAAGAGATTTTTTGATACTGTTTTAAAGAAAAGATCTGGGGCTGGATTCTCCACTGCTAGCATGCTCTATTTTGCCAGCAGCCTGGGGGTTTCCCAACGGCGTGGGGCTGCCCCACAATGGGAAATCCCATTGACCGGCCGGCATAAGGGAGCACCCCGCCGGCAGGGTGAAATAGAAATGTGGCACGGCAGAGAATCCAACCCCTGAATCCTGTCAGAACCACGCAGAAATTCTGGCTGTATTTCTTCAGAAGGAGCTTCAGCTGGTTTCAGCTCACCTTCTAACCACACTCTTCTGAACTTCTTGAAAATAAACTGGTAATCTATCTACAGACATATGGTTTAACTGAACTGAGATACTTGACTTGTAGAGTCATAGAATCCCTATAGTGCAGAAGGAGACCATTTAGACCTATGAACGTTTTTTAAAAATTCATTTATGAGATGTTGGCATCGCTGGTTAGGCCAGAATTTATTGCCCATCTCTAGTTGCCCTTCACAAGGTGGTGGCGAGTTGTCTTCTTGATCCTTTGCAGTCCTTGAGGTGCAGGTATACCCACTATGCTGTTAGGGAGGGAGTTCCAGAATATTGCCCCAATGACAGTGAAGGAACGCCGATATATTTTCAAGTCAGCATGGTGAGTGACTTGGAGGGAAACTCCAAGTGGTGGGGTTCCCACGTGTCTGCTGCTCTTGTCCTTCTAGGTGGTAGTGGTTGTGGGTTTGAAAGGTGCTGTCTAAGGAACCTTGGTGAGTTAGTGCAGTGCATTTTGTGTATGGTACATATGGCTGCCACGTTCGTCGGTGGTGGAGGGTTTGAATGTTTGTGGAAGGGGGAGCAATCAAGTGGGCTGCTTTATCCTGGATTGTGTCGAGCTTCTTGAGTGTTGTTGGAGCTGCAATCATCCAGGCAAGTGGAGAGTATTCCATTACACTCCTGGCTTGTGCCTTGTAGATGGTGGACAGGCTTTGGGGGGGTCAGGAGGTGAGTTACTTGCCATACGATTGCTAGTCTTTGACCTGCCCTGGTAGCCACATTAACATAGTTTGTCCAGTTCAGTTTCTGATCAATGGTAACCCCCAGGATGTTGATTGTGGATTTTTCAGCGATGGCAATGCCATTGAATGTTAAGGGGTAGTGATTAGATCATTTCTTGTAGGAGATGGTCGTTGCCTGCCACTTGTGTGGCGCGAATGTAACTTACCACTGTCAGCCCAAGCCTGGATATTGTCCAGGTTTTGCTGCATTTGGACATGGACTGCTTCATTATATGAAGAGTTGTGAATGGTGCTGAACATTGTGCAGTCATCCGCAAACATCACCACTTCTGTCCTTATGATGGAAGGGAGAAGCAGCTGAAGATGGTTGGGTCGAGGACACTACCCTGAGGGATACCTACAATGATGTCCTGGAGCTAGGATGATTGATCTTCAACCACCACAACATCCTCCTTTGAGCCAGGTGTGACTCCAACCAGCAGAGTATTTCCCCCTGATTCTCATTGACTCCAGTTTAGCTAGGATTCCTTGATGCCATACTCGGTCAAATGCTGCCTTGATGTCGGTGGAGCTGAAGGCATTGGTGGTGCATGTGAGCAGCAATAAAGTTGTCATTGTTCAGTGCTCATCCAGGAGGCCCTGAAGAACCACCTCTGAAGGGAATATAAGCAGATGTCCAGGAAGGTCATCTACTGGATTCAGCCCCAAAAACCTGGGAAACATTGTCCCAAAAAGTACAATGATCTCACAGAGGTGGTCAACTTCCGTTTATGTCTTTTCACATAAACTCTTCCAACACTAGTCTCTGCTCAATGCATCACACTCTTATTACTTACCCATCCGCACTTTCTGACACTGAGCACTCACCCCTGATATCCAGATATCCTATCTCACCCTCACAAATCTGCCAATGATGCCAGCCTCACACTCAAACCTCACTATCTTCACATACATCCAGCTATTCAGCTAAAGCAGGGGCATCACATCTATCATACAGCATGAAACATTTCCCAGCTATGTTCTGTCGGATAAAGCAAGACAGACACATTGCAACACAATCACTGACATTCCTCCTTTTGCCTTGAAAGACGAGATCCCCCACAATAGGAGGGAAGAGAGCTGGTTCATCACATCATGGAGCTGTCCGTGGCGGGGCCCATGACATTTGATATTGCTCAGAATATTAAGGATTATGTTATGTTCCAGTCTTATTCTTGCTTTATCTCAACTCCCAGTTTACCCCCATCCTGCTATCTGGCATCAATAAACAAGCTGCAGATGATTTGGCTGTTAACCTCAAGGGTCTGGCCACTGGACAGGAGACTGAAGGTAGATCTCACAGGAGTTAAATGCATAGAATGATGGAATAAAGGAGTAACATTATGGAGACTAATTGATTAAGAACAGGTTCATACAATGTGTTGGGTTTGTAAATCTTGGGATATTTCAGATTAAAACCAATTAAACCATCAAACCATGGCTGTTTCATCGCTGATTCGCTCTTTAACTAATCAATAACTGTGGAATTCTAATGGTCCGTAAATTCTGACTAGCGACGGGAAGCCACAGGCTGCCGATTCTGAAAGGAAAAATACAAACTTACTTGCGTTTGGAGATCGTGACAAACCTTCCTCTCGTGCCTCCATCATAGCAGGCTCCAGCATGGTGCAGGAGGGCAGCTCGGACTCCTTATCATGCAGCCAGGCAGGGAACGCCCATTGAGGGCAGGCATTTAAACTGAAACGTATTTTGAAGAGAACAGACAACATATTCAACAAGTGTTTTAAGGGTATGTTAAAAAAAGTGTTAACAATTATGTTTGCTTTCTTTTGTACAGGCATTGTTGTTGTCATTGGTTCTTTGAAAGTAATTAATTTTATTTTTTATGATGAAGGTGATTATTTATAAGTGAACATATGTTTGGTTATTTATTTTTAAGTCTGCGAAACTATTTAAATCTATATTATTGTATAACTTTATGTGTGGCATGCTTAAAAATGTTTGCATGTTTTAATTTAGATTATTTAAGATTTTAAAAGCGCCCAAGGGTTTTGCTGTCACTGTCCTTGTAACATTTGATTTGTTTTGTTTTGTGTTTATAGAATCATAGTATCACTACAGTACGGAAGAAAGCCGTTCGGTCCATCGAGTCTGAACTAACACTCGGAAAGAACACGCTACACAGGCCCACACCCTGCCCTGTCGCAGTAACCCTACCTAACCTTTCGGCACTAAGGGGCAATTTAGCAAGGCCAATCCACCTAATCTGCACATTGTTAGACTGTGGGAGAACACCAAAGCACCTGGAGGAAACGGTGGCAGTACAACGGCACAGTGGTTGGCACCACAGCCTCACAGTGCCAGGAATGTGGGTTCAATTCTGGCCTTGGATGGAGTTTGTACATTCTTTGTGGAGTTTGTACATTCTCCCAGTGTCTGCCTGGGTTTCCTTCCACAGTCCAAAGATGTGCAGGTTAGATTTATTGCCGATGCTAAATTGCCCCCTAGTGTCCAGAGATGTACAGGTTAGGTTCCGGGGACAGGGCGGGGGAGTGGCCCGAGGTAGGATCCTCTTTCAGAGGGTCAGCACATACTAGATAGGCCGAATGGCCTCCTTCTGCACAGTAATAATTCTATGGTTCTATTCTGTGGTTCCAGGAAACCCATGCAGACACAGGGAGAATGTGCAAACACCCAAACATCCAACCTTGAATTAAACACGGGTCGCTGATGTTGTCATGAAGCAGTGCTAAGTGTTATGTTTCTGCCTTGTATACTTCAATTATCTTATTTGTTTGCAATTATCTCATAATTAAATGTTGTATTTTGATATTTCAGGAAGACATTTGTAGAAGTTTGTAAAATTTAATGAAAAACATTTATTAACAAAAATAATTTTATAAATACAAAACTTTAAAACCAGTTAAAGGTAAACATTATGTTAAATGTTATCAACCAAATAATGACATAAAATTACCTCAACTTTTGCAAATTTCTTGCAATAAAATGTATTTTCTCACTTAAACACAGCGGTCAATAAAATATATGTTTCCATATAAGCACAACAGTGCTGTCTGGGTGCTTTGGTTTCCTTCCACAGTCCAAAGATGTACAGGTTAGATGAATTGGCAATGCTAAATTGCCCCTTAGTTTCCAGAGATCTATTAGTAAAGGGGAGGGGAGGAAAAAGGGTCAAAGGGAGGGAAGGGGGAGGCAAGGAGGGAGGGAGGATTTTGACATATTAATTGTTAATTCTACAAGCTGAATGTCCGTAAGAAGCAGCTGCCAGGCAATCTCGAATGGCCTTTGTGTCTCCGGGTGGAGATGATGCCTGACTCTTCTCTCATGATCCCTGCGCATACATCGATGCCTCAAAAGTATGATGCCCCAGCAGAGGTGAAGCATGGCTACAGATTTTTAATCTGCACTGGATTCTGCAATGTCTGTCAGAAAGATAGTTCAGTTTAGCTTACAGGAGGCTCGGATACTTCAACTAAGACATTAAACTTTGTTGAGGCATTTGAAGTCATCACTGAGACTTGTAAGGATGAATATTACATCAGGGAGACTCTTAAACCACACAGCTTGTGTCCTTGAAGGAGTTAATAGCACCAGTATCGAGGTCATGATCATCCAAAACCAGCACCACTGGGCCACCCATTTGCTTAGGATGCCAGAGTTCCGACTGCCAAAGAAAATCATCTTCACCAAGCTCAAGAAAGAGTTCCGAACATGAGGAGGACAGAAGGACAAAGGAAGCTCTTCAAAGACAACTTGAAGGCTTTCCTCAAAAAAGTGGAGCATGGATGTCAATGACTGGGAGACCTTTGCTCAGAAGAGACCTACTTGAAGGCACCTCGTGATTGAAGGGACACAATTCTTCGAGAAGAGGAGGTCCGGAGAAAGAATTCGAGAAAGGAATACCCGTGACCTAGTTTCTAAGGACTGATCCCACCTTTTGGAAACTCCTGCCAAATGAGTGATTGACGATGTGGCTCTCGAACCTAGCTCATCAGCCACATAAGGACCCAGAGAACCTGTGACCAGGAACACGGAGTGTCTTAGGTGGACAATCATACTCGTGAGTGAGTGATCACCACATTTTATCCCTTACAGTTGCTTTAATGGAATAACATCCTCCAAAGTTAAAAAAAAATCTTTCTTTCACTTTCTGTGATACCAAACTCACTTCATACATGAAAGTACCCTTTTAATGGAATTATCTTGATGTACCATCAATTCGACTCAAGACACATTTAGGATCCGAACTGTGGCTTTAATCAGCTAGTTGTTAGCCCGGTGGTCGACTACAGAGAATGGCCGACCGCCGGGACTCTGCGTACTTATACCCCGCCTCGGAGGCGGGGCCTACTTGCCTCTCGACTAATAGGAGAGCAGTCACATGACTAGTCCCAACCAATCAGATGAGAGGCACATGACCAGCCAGAGCCAATGGGAAGTCAGTGCTCTGCACCAATGGCAGTGCTCATATCCATACCACCACATTCACCCCTTGTGGAGAAAGAAAGAAGGGCGGTAAGCGGGGGAGAGGGGGGGGGGCCGAGGACTGGTGGTATGAGCAGCGAAAATCGATAGGGGTGAGCTGCCCACTGGCTCGTGGCAAAACAATACTACTACTACTAATAACAACAGAATAACACAAAATGTCCAAAAAAAGTCCCATGGCCGCATTAGATGGAGATGATCAGCCTGTCGGGTGCCCGTGGTGTTCTAGAGGACCATCGCAGTGGAGCCGGTGATGTCGGGCCGATGGTCGTCCTTGCCTCCGGGAGCGTCGGTCGTAGATGTGTCTCCGTACCCCGGGCCGGTGGTGGAGACGCTGTAATCGGGGAAGAGGGGGCATGTGCGCTGGGTCGTGGGGGCGCGGGAGGCGCTGGCGGGAATTGGGGTTGGGGGGGAGGTGTTGATGTAGGGGAGAAGGCCGCACGCCGGCGGATGCCAGGTCCCGGAGCGAGACCGTATCCTGCCGACCGTCAGGATACTTCACGTACGCATATTACGGGTTGGCGTGGGGTAACTGGACTCGCTCAACCAACGGGTCGGACTTGTGCACCCGCACATGTTTCCGGAGCAAGATGGGCCCGGGGGTGGCCAGCCAGGTCGGGAGAGGGGATCCTGAGGACGACTTCCTGGGGAAAACAAGAAGATGTTCATGAGGTGTTTGATTAGTGGTAGTACAGAAGGGAGACCGGATTGAATGCAGGGCGTCGGGAATGACTTCTTGCCAACGGGGAATAGGGAGATCTCTGAACCGTAGGGCCAGCAGGATGGTCTTCCAGATGGTGCCATTCTCCCGCTCGACCTGACCGTTACCCCAGGGGTTATAACTGGTCGTCCTGCTAGAGGCTATGCCCCTGCTGAGCAGGAACTGACCCAGTTCGTCACTCATAAAAGAGGACCACCGGTCGCTGTGGATGTACGCGGGGTAACCGAACAGGGAGAAGATGGATAGGAGGGCCTTTATGACAGTTGTTGTGGTCATGTCGGGACATGGAATGGCGAAAGGGAATCGAGAGTATTCGTCGATAACACTCAAGAAATAAGTGTTAAGGTTGTTGGAGGGGAGGGGACACTTGAAGTCTATACTGAGACGTTCAAAGGAGCGGGATACCTTGATCAGATGCTCTCGTTCGGGGCGGTAAAAGTGCAGTTTGCACTCGGCGCAGACGTGGCAGTCCCTAGTGACAGTCCTGACTTCCTCGACGTAGTAGGGCAGGTTGCGGGTCTTAATAAAATGGTAGAAACGGGTGATCCCTGGATGGCAGAGGTCCGTGTGGAGGGAGCGGAGGCGGTCGATCTGCGCGCTGGCGCAGGTACCGCGGGATAGGGCATCGGAAGGCTTGTTGAGCTTCCCAGGACGATACAAAATATCGTCGTTGTACGTGGACAACTCGATCCGCCACCGCAAGATCGTATCGTTCTTGATCTTGCCCCTCTGTGCATTGTCGAACATGAAGGCTACTGACCGTTGGTCCGTGAGGAGGGTAAACTTCCTGCCGGCCAGATAGTGCATCCAATATCGCAATGCTTCGACAATGGCCTGTGCCTCCTTTTCCACCGAGGAATGGCGGATTTCGGAAGCGTGGAGGGTTCATGAAAAGAACGCCACAGGTCTGCCCGCTTGGTTCAGGGTGGCTGCCAGAGCTACGTCAGACGCGTCGCTCTCGGCCTGGAATGGGAGGGACTCGTCGATAGCATGCATCATGGCCTTTGCGATATCCGCTTTGATGCGGCTAAAGGCCTGGCGGGCCTCCATCGACAGGGGAAAGGAGGTGGACTGGATGAGGGGGCGGGCTTTGTCAGCGTAGTTGGGGACCCATTGGGTGTAGTATGAGAAGAAGCCCAGTCAGCGTTTGAGGGATTTGAGGGAGTTGGGGAGGGGAAGTTCCATCAGGGGGCGCAGGCGTTCGGGATCGGGGCCTATCACTCCGTTACGCACTACGTAGCCAAGGATGGCTAGACGGTCGGTGCTAAACACGCACTTATCCTTATTGTAAGTTAAATTAAGGAGTTTTGCGGTTCGGAGGAATTTTTGGAGGTTGATGTCGTGGTCCTGCTGGTCGTGGCCGCAGATGGTGACGTTATCGAGATACGGGAAGGTGGCCAGTAAACCGTGCTTGTCGACCATTCGGTCCATCTCCCGTTGGAAGACCGTGACTCCATTTGTGACACCGAATGGAAACCTGAGGAAGTGGTAGAGGCGCCCATCTGCCTCAAACGCGGTGTACGTTCGGTCACTCGCGCGAATGGGGAGCTGGTGGTAGGCGGACTTAAGGTCCACCGTGGAGAAGACTTTGTACTTCGCTATCCTGTTAACCAGGTCGAAAATACGGGGGAGAGGATACGCGCCCAGCTACGTAAACCTGTTGATGGTCTGACTGTAATCGATGACCATCCGGTTTTTCTCCCCAGTCCGAACTACCAGCACTTGGGCTCGCCAGGGACTGTTGCTGGCCTCGATCACTCCTACCTTAAGGAGCCTCTGGACCTCGGACCTGATGAAGGTCCGGTCCTGGGCACTGTATCGTCTGCTCCTAGTGGCGGCGGGTTTACAATCTGGGTTGAGATTAGCAAACAAGGAAGGGGGGTCCACTTTGAGGGACGCGAGGCTGCAAACAGTAAGAGGGGGAATAGGGCCGCCGAATTGAAAGGTCAAGCTCTGCAGGTTGCACTGGAAGTCCAGGCCCAAGAGTGCTGGAGCGCATAGACGGGGGAGAATGAGGAGTTTGAAATTTTTGAAAACCCTCCCCTGGACTGTGAGGTCCGCTATGCAGCACCCGGTGATTTGGACGGAATGCGAACCTGAGGCCAATTCAATTTTATGTTTAACTGGGTGGATGGGGAGCGCGCAGCGTCTTACCGTATCGGGGTGGACGAAACATTCCGTGCTCCCGGAGTCCAGCAGGCACCTTGTTTTGTGTCCGTTGAGCTGCACCGTCGTTGTAGTCTTGGCGAGTGAGCGTGGTTGCGACTGGTCGAGCTCGATGGAAGCCAGTCGTGGTGAGAGTTCCAGATCGTCTTCAGTGGCAGAGTAATCGCTTGCAGGGCCTTCCGAGTTGGCCCAAGATGGCGGCGCCCAGGACCCGCAAGTGGAGCCGGGGCCCCAAGATGGTAGCGCCCTTGGCCCGCACATGGCGTCCGGGGCCCAAGATGGTGGCGCCCGTGGGAGCCTCGTGGCGGCTGGGGGCAGTGTCAGCGGCGTCCGCGAGCCGGTCGGGGCAGCCGGGGGCATGGGCCGAAGAGGTTGGTGCGCGGCGTGGGGCCTTGGGGGACCCGGGGGGGCGATCCCCGGTCGCTGCGCGGGACAGCAGCAACCAACTTGGGCTGGCAGACCACCGCGTGGTGGCCGTTCTTCCCGCAGCTCTTACACAGAGCGGAGCGGGCCGGGCAGCGCGGGTGGGGGTGCTTTGAGAGGCCACAGAAATAGCAACGGGGCCCCGCTAGTTTATCAGATCGACCCGC
Organism: Scyliorhinus canicula; assembly: GCF_902713615.1. Classification (NCBI taxonomy): domain Eukaryota; kingdom Metazoa; phylum Chordata; class Chondrichthyes; order Carcharhiniformes; family Scyliorhinidae; genus Scyliorhinus; species Scyliorhinus canicula. The sequence continues at coordinate 119,108,612 of NC_052153.1, read as the reverse complement.
GGCGCAGGCTTGGGGGGGGCCGGGGTCCACGGAGGAAGGGGGTGGCGCATGCCATGAAGTCCAGGGGGTTGCTGCGCGGCCGGGGGCGTATGCGCGGGCGTTCAGCTCAGCAACCTCCAGGGAGGTTGCAAGGGTCCGTGCCTCAGCTAGGCTGAGGGAGTTCTTCTCTATCAATCGTTGGCGGATAGAAGGAGACTGCATGCCAGCAACGTAAGCGTCTCTGATTAGAAGTTCCATGTGCTCCGTCGCCGAAACTGGGAGACATGCGCACGTTCTCCCTAGAGCTGCGAGGGCCTGGTAAAACTCGTCAAGGGACTCACCAGGGAACTGTTTTCTGGTCGTCAGGAGATGCCATGCGTATACTTCATTGACCGGCCGGAGAAAGTGTCCTTTGAGAATCTCCATGGCCGCATCAAAATCGCCTTCATCTTCGATCATTGCGTAGACCGATGTGCCCACGCATGAGTGGAGGATGTGGTGTTTCTGCTCCTTGGTGGGCTTGCCGGCTGCAGTCGTCAGGTAGCTATTAAAACACGCCTGCCAGTGTTTAAAAATTGCAGACGCATTTGCAGCATGCGGGCTGGTGCGGAGGCAGTCAGGCTTGATGCGAAGCTCTATTCCAAAATTCTAGCTGATTAAATTGATGTACCATCAATTCGACTCAAGACACATTTAGGATCCGAACTGTGGCTTTAATCAGCTAGTTGTTAGCCCGGTGGTCGACTGCAGAGAATGGCTGACCGCCGGGAACTCTGGGTACTTATACCCCACCTCGGAGGCGGGGCCTACTTGCCTCTCGACCAATTGGAGAGCAGTCACATGACTAGTCCCAACCAATCGGACGAGAAGCACATGACCAGCCAGAGCCAATGGGAAGCCAGTGCTCTGCACCAATGGCAGTGCTCATATCCATACCACCACATAACTAAAGTTTAAAAAAATAGAAATATATCTTCCTTTCACTTAGTTGCATTTTGAACATATAAATGCAAAACACTTTTAATATAAAACATTAACCTAACAAACAAATGGGTCCCAATGTCTCCAGCCTCGGCTCAATGATGCTGGATTGAGAAATAAAAGTGCAAATAAAAAGGGGTAAAACTTACCTAGCATCGGGGCAAGTTGACCAAATTAGTGCTGTCTGGATTTTTCATTCAGCAGCTCCAGCGCAGCACATGGGTTCAAGCTGTCAAAAAAAAGCCAGCCAGGAGTTTGAACAGCGCGCACGGCCATGCGTCCACACATCCGAGTCGACGCAGCACGCAGGAGCGGCGGTCCAGCAACTTATGTCGGAGGTCACAGAGGAAATTATAGGTCATTATCTGCACATTGCTGCCGCAGAGAGAAGAAACATTTTGCATTAATCATTTCATTTTTTTAGATTACACAAAAGGTGCATTGTTGCATAAGATAGGCTGAATGCAAACTGTTAAAAATTATCATCTGCAAGAACATTAACTGCAATACGTATTAACACAGTCTTGCTAAAATCAATTGATTCCTCTCATATTAACAGAAATGTGTTGAAAATTGTGCATCCCTTTTTGACAGACAAGAGATCCTTATTATTAATAAAGGTCATTAAAACTGCTTTGCTAAAAGCTATCTGGTTAAAACCAGTCTGTTCCTGAATGCTGTCATTTAATATAATAGGTGACATTCAAATCCTACTGTGGGCTGTGAATATTTGCTATTATATTGCTATAACTAAAGGAACAATAAGTCCACGCACTGCACGGTCTTTAATCTTCTGACAATTTAAATTAAATGGGATTTCAGATTCAGTCTTGTGTTCTGCTTTGTATCTGAAGTGTAGGCTTTTGTTCATCTCCTTCCATCTTAAGGTTTTACATTTCTAACTTTTTAATACAATATAAATGATTTCCATTATGATTGCACCTATGTAAGTATCAGGCCTAAGCACTGTTCTTCACACAACCAATACACTCATTGTACCCCTTCTGTTTGTTAAATCAGTGTGCGTTTAATGCCTGTGGGTGGGTGTAATTCCACACATGCTAGGTCAGAGTATCAGCCTGCGAAAACAGTGTGGTCATTCCATGAAAGCACTGTTCAGATTTGTAGATTCAGCTCTTGATTCTCGACAAATTAATATTTTTGACAAAACGTTTTGACAGGCCTGAAGAGATTGAAATAGGTCAACCTAGATATTGGCTGCTGCAAATTGGCCAAAATGGATAGGCCTCAGGCACAACCAATTTGGGCATTGTCCCTTTTTATATGAAGCCATCAAGCTACAGCTGCCTGCAGGACCTGCCCAGACAGAGCACCAGAGAAAACAATTTGAATTTCAGGTTAATTTAATGCTTGGAGAAAGAAGCCCCAAGGAAATTTCCAGGGTAGTTCCCAGTACAGTAGGTTAAAATCAGTGAGTATCACACACCTTACTGCACCATAACTGTCTCAGAGCTGCATACATTACAATCAATAATAAAAATGATCTTTATTAGTGTCACAAGTAGGCTTACATTAACACTGCAATGTAGAGTGGGAAAGGGGGATTGGGATATATGTAAGCCATGTTGGCTGGGTTTGGTTGTTGGTTGGGTGGGTTTATTTGCTTTGTTGTTTTTCTTCTTGAAAATTGTTAAAATTACATATGCCTGTGATAAAAATATTTTTGAAAAAAACACTGCATTGTAGTTACTGTGAAAATCTCATCGTCACCACTTCTGTTTGTTAAATCAGTGCATGTTTAATGCCTGTGGGTGGGTGTAATACCCTGTTTGGGTACACTGAGGGAGAATTCAGAATGTCCAATTCACCTAATAAGCATGTCTTTTGGGACTGTGGGAGGAAACTGGAGCACCGGAAGAAACCCACGCAGACACGGGGAGAACGTGCAACATCTAAGCAACATGTCCAGAGATTTCCCATACAATCTTCCCACAAGTTGACCCCATTAAGCTAAATTTAAAAAAATGTAAAGTGGTTCACATTTATGTAAATTGGCCATGCATTCCAAAATTAAAAACATTTGAAGATATGAGGGTTCCAATTCCAGCATTTAAGTCGGGACCATACCCACTGCTGTCCTTCTTTGCTGCAAAGTGAAAGAACCATTACAAGTACACCCAACACTTGTCTATTCGCAGCAATGGAAAGATTTGATATTAGGCAATCCATGGAAAGTGAGGTTACCCTGGCTCTAACTCCACCCATCCCCGGCACACTGCCAAACACCCTATGGCCCAGCCTTTAGTCCTCCATTTACAATAGCACTAATTGGCATGCTGCTTATAATGAGATGCAACCTCAGAGCAAGTTAATTGTGCATCACATTCTCGCTCACCTATTTTTGGGGGGTTTATAGAATCATAGAATCATAGAATTTACACTTCAGAAGGAGGTCCTTCGGCCCATTGAGTCTGCACCGGCCCTAGGAAATGGCACCCCACTTAAGCTTAAGCTCATGCCTCCTCCCTATCCTAGCAACCCAGTAACCGCACCAAACCTTTTTGGAGTTTGATGAAGCAATGTAAATAGTACCAAATGCAACAAAGGTTGTCTGCTTGAGCCCTGCTGTACCTATGGGAATGGCCGGACAGGCCAGGAGTACGAGTTAGAACAAAGAACAAAGAAAAGTACAGCACAGGAACAGGCCTTCGGCCCTCCAAGCCTGTGCCGACCATGCTGCCAGTCTAAACTAAAATCTTCTGCACTTCCAGGGTCCGTATCCCTCTATTCCCATCCTATTCATGTATTTGTCAAGATGCCCCTGAAACGTCATTATCATGCCTGCTTCCACCACCTCCTCTGGCAGCGAGTTCCAGGCACCCACTACCCTCTGTGTAAAAAAGTTGCCTTGTACATGTCCTCTAAACCTTGCCCCTCATACCTTAAACCTATGCCCCCTAGTAATTGACCCCTCTACCCTGGGGAACAGCCTCTGACTATCCACTCTGTCTATGCCCTTCAGAATTTTGTAGACCTCTATCAGGTCACCCCTCAACCTCCGTCGTTGCAGTGAGAACAAAACGAGTTTATTCAACCTCTCCTCATAGCTAATGCTCTCCATACCAGGCAACATCCTGGTAAATCTCTTCTGCTCCCACTCTAAGGCCTCCACATACATCTGGTAGTGTGGCGACCAGAATTAAACACTATACTCCAAGTGTGGCCTAACTAAGGTTCCATACAGCTGCAACATGGCTTGCCAATTTTTATACTCAATGCCCCGGCCAATGAAGGCAAGCATGCCGTATGCCTTCTTGACTACCTTCTCCACCTGTGTTGCCCCTTTCAGTGACCTGTGGACCTGTACACAAAGATCTCTCTGACTGTCAATACTCTTGAGTGTTCTACAATTCACTGTATATTCCCTACCAGCATTAGACCTTCCAAAATGCATTACCTCACATTTGTCCGGATTAAACTCCCTCTGCCATCTCTCCACCCAAGTCTCCAAATGATCGAAATCCTGCTGTATCCTCTGACAGCCCTCATCGCTATCCGCAATTCCACCAACCTTTGTGCTGTCCGCAAACCAACTAATCAGACAAGTTACATTTTCCTACAAATCATTTATACATACTACAAACAGCAAAGGTCCCAGCACTGATCCCTGCAGAACATCACTGGTCACAGCCCTCCAATCAGAAAAGCACCCTTCCATTGCTACTCTCTGCCTTCTATGACCTAGCCAGTTCTGTATCCATCTTGCCAGCTCACCCCTGATCCCATGTGACTTCACCTTTTGTACCAGTCTGCCATGAAGGACCTTGTCAAAGGCCTTACTGAAGTCCATATAGGCAACATTCACTGCCCTAACTGCATCAATCATCTGTGTGACCTCCTCGAAAAACTCTATCAAGTTAGTGAGACACTGCCTCCCCTTCATAAAACCATGCTGCCTCTCACTAATATGTCCATTTGCTTCCAAATGGGAGTAGATCCTGTCTTGAAGAATTCTCTCCAGTAATTTCCCTACCACTGACGTAAGGCTCACCGGCCTGTAGTTCCCTGGATTATCCTTGCTACCCTTCTTAAAGAAAGGAACAACAATGGCTATTCTCCAGTCCTCTGGGACACCACCTGAAGACAGTGAGGATCCAAAGATTTCTGTCAAGGCCTCAGCAATTTCCTCTCTTGTCTCCTTCAGTATTCTGGGGTAGATCCCATCAGGCCCTGGGGACTTATCCACCTTAATATTTTTCAAGACACCCAACACCTCGTCTTTTTGGATCTCAATGTGACCCAGGCTATCTACACACCCTTCTCCAGACTCAACGTCCACCAATTCCTTCTCTTTGGTGAACACTGATGCAAAGTATTCATTTAGTACCTTGGTGCGCTAACAATTGCACACTAAAACACGAAACAGTATAAAAGAGGCTTTCTTACCGTGAGATGTTATTCCCTCAACTGCAGCTGTAGAATGGCAGCTCAGGAGAGCTCATGAATATTTATAGTGCTCCCTGTGGGCGGAGCTAGCCGGCAAAGGCTTACCTGCAAACCTGTAATAGCAGGTACTATTGTACATCCTCTAATAGAGGCGAACACATACTTATACAGTGGTGGATCACCACATACCTCGCCCTTTTCCTCTGGCTCCACACAAAGATTCCCTCGCCTGTCCTTCAGTGGGCCCACCCTTTCCCTGGCTACCCTATTGCTTTTTATGTACGTGTAAAAAGTCTTGGGATTTTCCTTAACCCTATTTGCCAATGACTTTTCGTGACCCCTTTTAGCCCTCCTGATTCCTTGCTTAAGTTCCTTCCTACTTTCCTTATATTCCACACAGGCTTTGTCTGTTCCCAGCCTTCTAGCCCTGACAAATGTCTCCTTTTTCTTTTTGACGAGGCCAACAATATCTCTCGTTATCCAAGGTTCCCGAAATTTGCCATATTTATCCTTCTTCTGCACAGGAACATGCCGGTCCTGAATTCCTTTCAACTGACATTTGAAAGCCTCACACATGTCAGATGTTGATTCACCCTCAAACATCCGCCCCCAGTCTAGGTTCTTCACTTCCTGCCTAATATTGTTATAATCAGCCTTGCCCCAATTTAGCACTTTCACCCCAGGAACACTCTTATCCTTGTCCACCAGCACTTTAAAACTTACTGAATTGTGGTCACTGTTTCCGAAATACTCCCCTACTGAAACTTCTACCACCTGGCCGGGCTCATTGCCCAATACCAGGTCCAGTATAGTTCCTTCCCTGGTTGGACTATCTACGTATAGTTTTAAGAAGCCCTCCTGGATGCTCCTTACAAACTCATGTTGTTCATGTTGTTTATGTGCACTATTCTTGAGCACAATGTTTCTGTTCCTTGTTGTTGCCCATTCAAATCAGATGGAAGTGTTTGAAAAAAGGTCGCTGACATCGCACGCCACAATTGAGAAATCATGTCAGTGTTTTTTGACCCACGGGATACCTGAAGTCATAGTATCGGATATTGCAACAGTCTTCACAAGCGCTGAAATGCAAAATTTTACCTCCTTAAATGATATCAAGCACATCAAGACTGTGCCTTACCACCCAGCATCCAAAGCTTCAAGACGGGCCTGAAGAAGAAGTCAGGGGTGACCCTGGAGACCTGAATCACATGATTCTTTCTGGGCTATAGAGCCACTCTGTACACTACAACACCTGCAGAGTTGTTGATGGGATGGCGTCTTAGGGCTGGACTAAGCCTGGTGTTTCCGAATTTGCCAGGGAAGATACAGGCTACCCAGTGGAGTCAGATAAAAAATCATAATTCAGGTATAAATAGGAGCTAGTTATAGTGCAGACTTTGTTTGCACTGGAGTGCTGAGCTTGTGGCATTTGAGTGCTACAGTGAGAGTTTGGTGAGGAGGGAGTAAGGTGCTCCTGACATTTCATTTCCTATATTTATCAAAGAGCGTGAAGGGAGCCAGGAGTTTAGAGTACAGCTGACTGGAAGCAGAGTCGGAGGGCGGGGGTCCAGTTGGTCCATGGGGCAGCTAATTCTGTAAAGTAAGAGGGGATGGAGGCTAGGGCAGTTGCATGCTCCTCCTGTAGGATGTGGGTGGTGAGGGAAACCACTGGTGTCCCCGCTGACTATACCTGCGGGAAGTGCACCCAACTCCAGCTCCTCAGAGACCGTGTTAAGGTACTAGAGCTGGAGCTGGATGAACTTCGGATCATCCGGGAGGCAGAGGGGGTTATCGAGAAGAGTTACAGGGAGGTAGCCACACCAAAGGTACTGGACAAGAGTAGCTGGGTTACAGTCAGGGGAAAGAAAACTAACAGGCAGACAGTGCAGGGATTCCTCGTGGCCGTTCCCCTTCAAAACAAGTATACCGTTTTGGATGCTGTTGGGGGGGATGACCTACCGGGGGAAGGCCCCAGTGGCCAGGTCTCTGGCACTGAGTCTGGCTCTGGGGCTCAGAAGGGAAGGGGGGAGCATAGAAAAGCAATAGTAATAGGAGATTCAATGGTTAGGGGAATAGATAGGAAATTCCGTGGTCGCGAGCGAGACTCCCGAAAGGTATGTTGCCTCCCGGGTGCCAGGGCCAGGGATGTCTCTGATCGTGTCTTCAGGATCCTGAAGGGGGAGGGTGAGCAGCCAGAGGTCGTGGTGCACATTGGTACCAATGACGTAGCTAGGAAAAAGGGTGTGGAGGTAATAAACAAGTTTAGGGAGTTAGGCTGGAAGTTAAAGGCCAGGACAGACAGAGTTGTCATCTCTGGTTTGTTGCCGGTGCCACGTGATAGCGAGGCTAGGAATAGGGGGAGAGAGTGCAGTTGAACACGTGGCTGCAGGAATGGTGTAGGAGGGAGGGCTTCAGGTATTTGGATAATTGGAGCGCATTCTGGGGAAGGTGGGACCTGCACAAGCAGGACGGGTTGCATCTGAACCAGAGGGGCACCAATATCCTGGGGGGGAGGTTTTCTAGTACTCTTCAGGAGGGTTTAAACTAATTTGGCAGGGGAATGGGAACCGGATCTGTAGTCCAGTAACTAAGGAAGCCGATATTCAGGACGCCAAAGCACGTAGTGATGCAGTGGGGAAGGTAACACTGACAAAGGAGAGTACTTGCAGGCAAGGAGATGGGTTGAAATGTATATACTTTAATGCAAGAAGCATCAGGAATAAGGTGGGTGAACTTAAGTCATGGATCGGTGCTTGGGACTACGATGTGGTGGCCATCACGGAAACTTGGATAGAAGAGGGGCAGAAATGGTTGTTGGAGGTCCCTGGTTATAGATGTTTCAACAAGATTAGGGAGGATGGTAAAAGAGGTGGGGGGTGGCGTTGTTAATTAGAGATAGTATAACAGCTGCAGAAAGGCAGTTCGAGGGGGATCTGCCTACTGAGGTAATATGGGTTGAAGTCAGAAATAGGAAAGGAGCAGTCACCTTGTTGGGAGTTTTCTATAGGCCCCCCAATAGCAGCAGAGATGTGGAGGAACAGATTGGGAAACAAATTTTGGAAAGGTGCAGAAGTCACAGGGTAGTAGTCATGGGTGACTTCAACTTCCCAAACATTGAGTGGAAACTCTTTAGATCAAATAGTTTGGATGGGGTAGTGTTTGTGCAGTGTGTCCAGGAAGCTTTTCTAACACAGTATGTAGATTGTCCAACCAGAGGGGAGGCCATATTGGATTTAGTACTTGGTAATGAACCAGGGCAGGTGATAGATTTGTTAGTGGGGGAACATTTTGGAGGTAGTGACCACAATTCTGTGACTTTCACTTTAGTTATGGAGAGGGATAGGTGCGTCCAACAGTGCAAGGTTTATAATTGGGGGAAGGGTAAATACAATGCTGTCAGACAAGAATTGAAGTGCAGAAGTTGGGAACATAGGCTGTCAGGGAAGGACACAAGTGAAATGTGGAACTTGTTCAAGGAACAGGTACTGCGTATCTTTGATATGTATGTCCCTGTCAGGCAGGGAAGAGATGGTCAAGTGAGGGAACCATGGTTGACAAGAGAGGTTGAATGTCTTGTTAAGTGGAAGAAGGAGACTTATGTAAGGCTGAAGAAACAAGGTTCAGACAGGGCGCTGGAGGGATACAAGATAGCCAGGAGGGAACTGAAGAAAGGGATTAGGAGAGCTAAGAGAGGGCATGAAAAATCTTTGGCAGGTAGGATCAAGGAAAACCCCAAGGCCTTTTACACATATGTGAGAAATATGAGAATGACTAGAGCGAGGGTAGGTCCGATCAAGGACAGTAGCGGGAGATTGTGTATTGAGTCTGAAGAGATAGGAGAGGTCTTGAACAAGTATTTTTCTTCAGTATTTACAAACGAGAGGGGCCATATTGTTGGAGAGGACAGTGTGAAACAGACTGATAAGCTCAAGGAGATACTTGTCAGGAAGGAAGATGTGTTGCGCGTTTTGAAAAACTTGAGGATAGACAAGTTCCCCGGGCCTGACGGGATATATCCAAGGATTCTATGGGAAGCAAGAAATGAAATTGCAGAGCCGTTGGCAATTATCTTTTCGTCCTCGCTGTCAACAGGGGTGGTACCAGAGGATTGGAGAGTGGCGAATGTCGTGCCCCTGTTCAAAAAAGGGAATAGGGATAACCCTGGGAATTACAGGCTAGTTAGTCTTACTTCGGTGGTAAGCAAAGTAATGGAAAGGGTACTGAGGGATAGGATTTCTGAGCATCTGGAAAGGCACTGCTTGATTAGGGATAGTCAGCACGGATTTGTGAGGGGTAGGTCTTGCCTTACAAGTCTTATTGACTTCTTTGAGGAGGTGACCAAGCATGTGGATGAAGGTAAAGCAGTGGATGTAGTGTACATGGATTTTAGTAAGGCATTTGATAAGGTTCCCCATTGTAGGCTTGTGCAGAAAGTAAGGAGGCATGGGATAGTGGGAAATTTGGCCAGTTGGTTAACGAACTGGCTAACCAATAGAAGTCAGAGAGTGGTGGTGGATGGCAAATATTCAGCCTGGAGCCCAGTTATCAGTGGTGTGCCGCAGGGATCAGTTCTGGGTCCTCTGCTGTTTGTGATTTTCATTAACGACTTGGATGAGGGAGTTGAAGGGTGGGTCAGTAAATTTGCAGATGATACGAAGATTGGTGGAGTTGTGGATAGTGAGGAGGGCTGTTGTCGGCTTCAAAGAGACATAGATAGAATGCAGAGCTGGGCTGAGAAGTGGCAGATGGAGTTTAACCCTGACAAGTGTGAGGTTGTCCATTTTGGAAGGACAAATATGAATGCGGAATACAGGGTTAATGGTAGGGTTCTTGGCAATGTGGAGGAGCAGAGATCTTGGGGTCTATGTTCATAGATCTTTGAAAGTTGCCACTCAAGTGGATAGAGCTGTGAAGAAGGCCTATGGTGTACTAGCGTTCATTAGCAGAGGGATTGAATTTAAGAGCCGTGAGGTGATGATGCAGCTGTACAAAACCTTGGTCAGGCCACATTTGGAGTACTGTGTGCAGTTCTGGTCGCCTCATTTTAGGAAGGATGTGGAAGCTTTGGAAAAGGTGCAAAGGAGATTTACCAGGATGTTGCCTGGAATGGAGAGTAGGTCATACGAGGAAAGGTTGAGGGTGCTAGGCCTTTTCTCATTAGAACAGAGAAGGATGGGGGCGACTTGATAGAGGTTTATAAGATGATTAGGGGAATAGATAGACAGTCAGAGACTTTTTCCCCGGGTGGAAAACACCATTACAAGGGGACATACATTTAAGATAAATGGTGGAAGATATGGAGGGGATGTCAGAGGTAGGTTCTTTACCCAGAGAGTAGTGGGGGCATGGAATGCACTGCCTGTGGAAGTAGTTGAGTCGGAAACGTTAGGGACCTTCAAGCGGCTATTGGATAGGTACATTGATTGGGGTAGAATAATGGAGTGTAGGTTAACTTCTTAAGGGCAGCACGGTAGCATTGTGGATAGCACAATTGCTTCACAGCTCCAGGGTCCCAAGTTCGATTTCGACTTGGGTCACTGTCTGTGTGGAGTCTGCACATCCTCCCCGTGACTGCGTGGGTTTCCTCCGGGTGCTCCGGTTTCCTCCCACAGTCCAAAGATGTGCAGGTTGGGTGGACTGGCCATGAAAAATTGTCCAAAATTCTATGATTAACCTAGGACAAAAGTTCGGCGCAACATCGTGGGCCGAAGGGCCTGTTCTGTGCTGTATTTCTCTATCTATCTATCTAAAATTTAGATTCTAAATCAACATGGTTGTTTTCAATGGAGGAAGCTGTGTATGTATGAAATTTTGGAAGCAGCTCGAGGTGAATTCCAAAGTGCTGTGTTGAAAAAAGAGCCTTTGTCTTTTGAAGTAGATGTACAATGAAGAATCATCTGGAAGCACATTGTAAACATTTTACGAGGACATGAGTTTTCCCAACAGCCAGCGCTGCCACCTAAAACCACGTGCCAGCAGGAAACATTGTTGACAATACTGAGCCAGCCAATGACACGCGAGTCCGTCGTCCCCATGGAAATGGATGGAATTGTCAGTACCTGAATAGTGTTTTCTGCAGAAGGTACCCCCAACAGAGAATTATTCCACTCTTTAGAAATACAAAATCATCTGAAAAAATCAATTTATGATGGACTATTGCTTGTGTTCAACGTTCTAATTATTGGGGACTAAATATTAGTATTGATGAATAAAAGAATTTCGAGAGGGAGGGATGTGGTGTTTGTCCCCTTTATGCATCAATATGCTGCTAATCAGGGACCAGAATAGGGGATCACCTTAGCAAATGTGGGTCACTGTATCAGCTCGATCCTGGATGCTGACTTGCGGTGACAAGGTCTCTGCTTTGTATTTCAATGTAAATAAACATTGCAGTTGTTATTTTCCTAACTGGTGAATGGGAAATATTACAAATGGTAATCCCATTGAATGTCAAGGGGAAATAGTTACCTTTTCTTTTATTTGTCATTTCATTGCACTTGTGCGGGGAGAATGCTACTTGCCACTTATCAGCCCAAACCTGAATGTTGTCTCGATCTGGCTTCATATAGACATGGATTGCTTCAGGTCTGAGGTGTTGCAAATGATGCTGAACACTGTGCAATCATCAACTGTAAGGGCCCTTCCTGTTGAATCCCTTATTTCACATTTCTTTATTTTTGCCATGAATTCTTAATGGGCATATAATTTTAAGTCACGCAGTGGAAGAAAGGAACTCAAAAGTTGCAAACGAGAACACTTTTGAGTAGTAGAACTCAGATATTTCAGCAGCCTAGAGACTGGTGGAACTCGGTTCGATTGGTTGCCTGTAGAGGCGGTGACTGGGTGCTGCCTGAGTGGGATGATTTTCAGAGAGCCAGGGGAAAGACAGTCAGGTCCCTCGACCCTCTGAGAAAAGGACCTACTCTCTCTTTCGCACTTGCTTTTCTCCAGAAAAGCTGCTGCGTTGCTGAATCTACAGTGAAAACCATTGCAGACTTGGAACAGAAATCTCAAACTGAACTGAAGAAAAGTTGTGTTAGAAACAAGCATCTGAAACAAAGACTCAACTCTTTTTACATGATTTATTATTTTACACCCCTCTTCTCTATGTTTGTCTGTCTTGTTTGGGTGTGTATATTGTGGGGCCAGTGGGGAGGGTTAGGAATTAGATAAGAATTACCCAGTTGCATTTTTTTTTTTTAATCGCTTATTGTCACGAGTAGGCTTCAATGAAGTTACTGTGAAAAGCCCCTAATCGCCACATTTCGGCGCCTGTCCGGGGAGGCTGGTGCGGGAATCGAACCGTGCTGCTGGCCTGCTTGGTCTGCTTTAAAAGCCAGCGATTTAGCCTGGTGAGCTAAACCAGCCCCTACATATTTGCTACATATTTAATTATAGTTACTGCTATTAATAAACTGAATTTAAAATCCTGGTGGCTAGTGATTGGACAGCTGAGGGCCAAAGACTTTGAGCATTTTTATGAGAATTACTTATTGATTTCAATTATGTTGTGACTCCGGGTTAAGTGGGGTTGGAATGGGCTGTACACTAACCCAGGGAGTCGTAAGACAATGAACATTCACACAATAGCACTGTGGTTAGCACTGTTGCTTCACAGCGCCAGGGACCTGGGTTCTATTCCCGGTTTGGGTCATTGTCTGTTGGAAATTTGCACATTCTCCCCGTGTCTTCAGGCGCTCCAGCTCCCTCCCACATGTCCCGAAATATGTCCTTGTTAGGTGAATTGGACATTCTTAATTATCCCTCAGTGTACCCGAATAGGCGCCGGAGGATTTTCACAGTAACTTCATTGCAGTGTTAATGTAAGCCTACTTGTGACACTAATGAAGATTATTATTAACATTCCCACTTCTAAACTTGGAAGAGGAAAGGTCATTGATGAAGCAGCTGAAGGTAGTTGGGCCAAGGATATTACTCAGAGGAACTCCTGCAGTGATGTCCTGGAACCAAGATGATTGACAACAATCTTCTTTTGTGGTAGATATGACTCCAACCAGTGGAGATTTTTCCCGCTGATTCCCATTGACGTCAATTCTGCTCAGACTCCTTGATGCCACATTCAGTCAAATGCTGCCTTGATGTCAACAGAGTCACTATCACCTCACCTCTGGAGTTCAGTTATTTTATCCACATTGGAAGCAAGGCTATAATGAGGGCAGGGGCTAACTGACCCAAGTCGAACCGAAACTGGGCATCAGTGAGCAGTAAATGCCTCTTGATAGCACTGTCGATGACATGTTCAATCACTTTTCCAGTGTTTGAGAGTAAATTGATTGATCATGTTGAATTTGTCCAGCTGTTTGTGAAGAGGGTATGTATACCTGGGCAATTTTCCACATTGCTGGGTAGATACCAGTGTGTTAGCTGGAACAGCTTGGTTAGGGGCATAGCAAGTTCTGGAGCACACGTCTTCAGTACTATTGCTGGAATGTTGTCAGGGCCTTCAGCAATGTCCAGTGTCTTCAGCTATTTCTTGAAGATGGTTGCAAATACTTCAGCCTTATCTTTCCATTGATATGCTGGGCTCCCCCTTCATTGAGGATGCCTCTATTTGTGGAGATGCCTCTCAACTGACCTACAGTTATCTCTGATTGAGCACCAATTAATTGAAACTATCGTGTGACAAATTCTCAATGGAGATGTTAGATTTAGGGCACGATTCAGTGGACTCAAGTTACAGTCCGCTGAATGGCGTGTTTAGCGGGGTGTTTCTTGGTGGCTTCAGCGCTGAAAAACACCCCACTATCCAACAGCACCTCGCCATTTTGTTTGGCCTCAGGGAGTGTCTCCCAACCAAGGCTGAACTTAGAGGGATTTCCTGCTGGCGCGCTGAAAACTCCTCGCAGATCTGGACGCTGTTTTGTCCGGCGGTTCCTATCTTTCTCCGCCCCCTCTTCCTTTCAGCTCCACCTGCAGTTTTTTAACTATATTCTTGATTCTGGCACTGCCAGGGTGCCACACTGGCAGTGCCAGGGTGCTCAGGTACCAGTGGCAGTGCCAGGGTCCCCATTGCCCTTCCCCGACAACCCAGGATCTCTATTGGCCTGGGAGACCCTCCAGAGGCCATTACACCTCACATTTGTGTGGACCAGTGCTAAATGATGCCCTGGGGAGGTCTCCCAGGCGCGGCCTGCGCGTCCTGGGCATCAGGTGAATCCAGCTTCCAGGTATTTAAATGACCCATAAGGCGAGAGCGAGATCCAGATCGCACCATGCGGAGCGAGTCGGGTGACACGGGCAAGGTTTTGCACCTGGCACAGAATCCGATTTGGGGTTCACGTGTGATTCACCCATTGCACCCGGCTCTGCACCAAGCACAACGGGGTCGCTGAATCATGTGCTTTGTGTGAGATTGTGTCCATCATAATTCTTTGTCTTCAAATTTAAGAAAGAGTAAAACAATAGCATACTGCTTCTTATCTTCAGCATGCATGCAGATTTGCCACTGGTCCAAGCGAATGTCACTTACATTTCTTCTTTCATCCTTTTCTTTCACCTCAAAGAAATATTAAGCTGAAAGGAATGTTAAGTATAACATCAATATCACTAGCTTTTGTTGCAGACATCAAAATTACCTCACTTTCTAGGATGACAGAATGTTTGACCTTTTCCAGCATTATGTGTGGGTGGATTACTAAATTAACTATTGAAGTGATGCTTTCTTTTTAGACAATTACCAAGGGTATGAAAGATGAGTTGGTTAAAATAGACTTGCAAATTAGATTAAAAGGTATGACAATAAACAAGTAATGGTGAACATTTAAAGAAAATGTTATAATTCGCGACAAATATATTACATAGACTCCACAAGAAAACTAATCCACCATGATGTTGTGCTTATTTAACTGTGATCACTTATTTTCAAAAAAGGATTGGCGTTCAACCTTTAAAAAGCATAATATTAAAAAGACAATTTATCTTGAAATAAGATGGAGTCTAGGGGGTCAGGTAACCTTCCCCCTTTGTATGTAAAACATGAAACTGCTCAAAGCTGGAAGTGGATTGCTTGTATGATCAGGACAACCTTTAGGGACAGTCCATTGAAAAGACATTGGCATTTAACCGCTATCTTGTGAAGTTAACAGTTATTATTGTCGAAGTATTTTCAGAAACTGATATACAATAGTCACCCAGACGTAGCATCTGAAAATCGCAGTTCCACCAAAATGGCGGCACGGTGGCACTGAAGTTAGCATTTCTGCTTCACAACCCCAGCGACCTGGGTTTGCACGTTCTCTCCATGTCAAAGAGGGTTTCCTCCCAGTGCTCTGGTTTCCTCCCACATTCCAAAGCTGTGCAAGTTAGGTGGGTTGGTCATGCTAAATTGTCCCTTAGTGTCCAAAAGGACAGGTGAGGTTACAGGGATAGGCCACGGGCCTGGGTAGGGTGAAGACTCAATGGACTGAATGGCCTCCTTCTGCACTGTAGGGGTTCTATGATTCTATGAAAATGGGTGTGGAAAAAACCATGCAATCATAATGAGAGACACACAGCACTGATTCAACCTCCAATGTTTGTCCATGCTAACATTGTTCGGAATTATTTGCATGGACAATCGGTACACTGATACTGTGGTCATATGACAGAATCTAGCTTATGATCCAAAATGCCTCATTGACTCAGGTATTGAGCAACCCAGGAGTCAGTCTGGGACAAAGAAGAGAATGAAGAGACACCTCCATGAAAAAACACTGCCTTTAAAATTCATCTCAGGCAGAGAAGAGGAGCTTTTTTTTACCTGCAGATTATATTCTCACTAAGAGGGGCTTTACCAAATCTCAACTGGAAAAGCCAGAAACGTCTTGTTCACAGCACTCAAGAGGTTAAAAGACCTCTTCTCTAAAATCTATCTCTTTTTGGTCAGTCGAGAGGTGAGAAAAGCAGTCCCATATCTCTCTCCTTTTCATAACAATGCTTAAATAAAGAGGCTAAGGATAATTTTATGGTGTGATTCAGCGGACTTGACAACAGCCCTGATCTCTGCATCTTCCCCCCCCCCTTCAGGCCCTCTCCACTTTCAGCAGCCACCCAACCTTCCTGAAGCCCTTGGAACGCCCCCATACCCCCTTCTAATGGGCAAGCCCCCCCTGGCATTGGCCCCCAGGCAGTGCCAATCTGACATCCAGGCACCTTGGACTGCCAGTGTGGCATCTTGAAGTGCTCGTTGCTTTGCCACCTGGGCACAGGTGCAACTGCCAGTGTGCCAGGCTAGCAGTGCCAATGTTCCCAGGTGCCAGGGGAGTGGCAGGGTACTACCCTGCCCTGTCCCCGACCACCGAGGGGTCTCTAATTGCCTGTGAGGCCCCCCAGGTGCCATCACATCTTTTTTTTAAATAAATTTAGAGTACCCAATTTTTTTTCCAATTAAGGGGCAATTTAGCGTAGCCAATCCACCTAACCTGCACATCTTTAGGTTGTGGGGGCAAAACCCACGCAGACACGGGGAGAATGTGCAAACTCCACACGGACAGTGACCCAGGGCCGGGATTCGAACCCGGTTCCTCAGCGCCGTAGGCATCAATGCTAACCACTGCACCACCGTGCTGCCCGTGCCATCACATCTTGATCACATTTGTGGAAACCAGTGCAAAACAGAGCCTGAGTTTAAATATCAGAACACTGCTTTCACCCGGGGCCCGGGAGTCAATAGCCGCACCTGTGAGACCTCATCTCACAGGTGCGGCTATTGACTCCCGGGCCCCGGGTGAAAGCAGTGTTCTGATATTTAAACTCATTTAACTATGCTGATCTGGAGTGAATCGGTTGACTCATGATCAGCCCAGGACCTGGCATGGAGCCCGATTTGGGATTCGGCCTGGAACTGGGCACAACACGGTGGCTGAATCATGCCCTTAGATTAAAAGAAGAAGCCCATAATGTTTCCAAGAAGAGTAGCTAGTCCGAGCATTAGGCAAGTTTTAGAAACCAGCCAAAGGTGACCAAAAAATTGGACATGAGAATAGGCCAGCAATAAATATAAAGATAAATTGTAAGAACTTCTACAAGAAAGCCAAAACAAACATTCATCCTGAGACAGGAGAGATTATGAAGGAAATAAGGAAATGGTAAAGACAACTATTTTGTAGAAGACACAAAAAAAATAGCAAAAGTGATGGGAAAACGGAGATCTAATGAGAGTAAAAAACCTGAAGTGATATCAGTAAATAAAAGTGCTGGAGTAATTGATGGGGCTGAAAGCTCTAAAGGAGATGATTGCAGTGATAGTGGATTCATTGGCTGTGATCTTACAAAATATTCTTGATTCTGGAATTGTACTAGTGGATTGGAAGGTAGCAAATGTACATTATTAGTCATAAGATTATGAAAACAGAGGAAATAGAAGCAGGAGTAGGCTATTCAATCCTTTGAGCCGACCCCACCATGTAATATGATTGTGACTGAACTTCCATTTCAACTCCTCCTTCCCACAATGTTCTACACCAAAATGGCCCAGTCACAAGTTTAATATGAACAGACAAATTAGGAGCATCACGCACTGGGGATACTCAAAAAATATGAATACATTACATTGCTTTCTCCTTACAAATGTTTTTCTTTTAATAAACTATTTGCAGTAACACTAACTACAGAACTTCGGAAACAAAAAAACAAATCTTTGTGATATGCACACTAGGCAAAATAACAATTGACTATTTTCCCTTTTACTTTAAACTATATTGACAAATTAAGTTTAGCAGTTAATTTACAAAATCCTCCTGATCTTCTCAAAGTTTTAATGTAAAGTCTAATTTTGGACAGTCTGATTTTAGATCAGGACTTACAGAAGATCTTGCTTCATTTTTTCTTTGGACATCGGCTGGATGTTATCTTTTGGTCCATTTTAATGCCTTTTCCAATCGTCATCTCAAGAACGGATTTCTGTGTATATTAATACCTTTTCAAAATTAGCTTTCATGTTGTTGAAGTCTTCCTCACTCTCTTCCTTCAATTCCAGTTGCAATCTTTTGCTTTCCTTTTCACAAACTCTATCTGCATTATTTGACTGATAAGTCTGGCTTTTCTAACCTTGCTGTGCTCTCACATGAACAGTTGAGAATGGGATTATGTTTCAGCTGAAAATCTTCCAGAATCCTCTTGCTCAAATATCCTCTGTATCTAATCTGCTATGAACTTGAGTGGTTATAACTGGCAATAAAGTCTTAGTTTCATGTCCATCATGTATTCAAAAAGCAATTTCTTTAGGCATTTAATTATTTGATCTCCATTAGCACAGAACCATCAACAGTGTAATTTCCATCTCTATATGACGTCCCAAATGGTGACTGGTACAATTTTGGAGAGATCAATAATTTAAAAATAGATCAATTTACAGTTAGTAGCTGAAGGAATGTCATGCCAAAAAATGGCTTGTTTTAAGACATTTTCTGCAACAAATTAATATAAACACTATTAACTAAACAATCTCTTTGTAGACAACTTATACTTTAAATCATTGAACAGAATATCTTCTTATTCTTATCCTAATCAAAAAAATTACACTTTATAGATATACTTTAGATTCTCCTTTACAAAGACATTCCATTTATCCAGATGCAATCCATAGTGATTCTTAGCTCCCAAAGGCTTATTCCTTTTCTTTTCTCAGCCTGGTAACCTGTTATCTTACAATTGTCTTTTCCTGATGATTCTCCCTCTAGCCCAAGCTAGATGCCTCACCCAGCCACATTTTCACTCCCCATGAATTTCATCTTTCCAATCCATGAACGAGCCTCCAGCGGCAGTCCTATGCAGTGAACTATAAAGACTTCTTTGGCCTTTAGCTGCTCCCTTTCTCCCCAATCCAAGCAGACACCCAACACAGTATGATATTCCGTGATATTCTATCTCTGAATACAGGATTAGTCTCGGGGGACTGGAGGATTGCAAATCTGGCGCTGTTGTTTTAAAAAGGGCAAAGAAAGGGCAGCACGGTGGCCTAGTGGTTAGCACAGCTGCCTCACGGCGCTGAGGTCCCAGGTTCGATCCCGGCTCTGGGGCACTGTCCGTGTGGAGTTTGCACATTCTCCCTGTGTCTGCGTGGGTTTCGCCCCACAACCCAAAAATGTGTAGAGTAGGTGGATTGGTCACACTAAATTGCCCCTTAATTGGAAAAAAATAATTGGGTACTCTAAAAATTTTGAAAAATATTTTTTTTTTTAAAAAGGGCAAAGAATAACGCAGGAAACTACAGACCTGTCAGCTTGATATCAATAGTGGGAAAACTGATGGACGCCATAATATGGGATAAGATAAATGTACACTTGGAGAAAAATAAGTTATTTCTAGACAGTCAACATGACTCTGTCAAGGTTAAGTAATGTCTGCCAAATTTAATTGAGTTCTTTGATGAGGTGTCACAGGCAGACGATGAGGGTAGTGCTGTGGATGTTGTATATTTGGACTTGAAGAAAGCATTTTATATGGTGCCACATGGTAGGTTGGTTAGCAAATTAGAAATGTTTGGGATTGATGGGTGCTTGGCAGCATAGATTAGAAGTTGTCTAAGAGGTAGGAAACAGAGGTTAGGTACAGATGGGCAGTTCTCAGACTGGAGACAAGTTGAAAGTGGCATTCCTCAGGGCTCAGTGCTCAAACCCTTGCTTTTTCTGATACATATAAATGATTTATAGATGGGTGTTGAGGGCAAAATCTCTAAATTTGCAGATGATACAAGGCTAGAGGGAATAGTGAATTGTGAGGATGATGTTAAACAACTTCAGAGGACATTGGCATGTTGACCAAATGAGCAGATAACGGGCAGTTGAATTTCAATGCAGAAAAGTGTGAGGCAATGCATTTTGGGAAAAGAAACATGTGAAGACAATTTAGACTCAATAGTACAACTTTGAGTACAGGAGCAGAGGGTTCAAGTGCATAATTCTCTGAAGGTGGCCAGGCAAGCGGAAACAGTTGTTAAGAAGGTTTATAGGATCCTTAGGTTTCTAAATAGAGGCATAGAGTATAAAAGCAGGGAAATTATGCTACACCTCTGCAGTACTTGGTCAGACCACATTTGGAATATTGTGTTCAGTTCTGGGTGCCTTATTTAAGGAAGGGTGTTAAAGCCCTCACGAGAGTGCAGAGGAGATTTACTGGAATGGTGCCAGGAATGAGGAATTTTAGATACAAGGAAAGATTAGAGAAAATTGACTTATTCTCCTTCAAACAGAGAAGATTAAGAGGTGACCTTACTGAGGTGTTCAAAATTATGAACAATTCACCAGAGGTGATTGTTTCCCTGGACGCAGAAAAGGCCTGTGATAGAGTCGAATGGAAGTACATCCTTGAGGTACGGAATGGTTTGGACTAGGAGCGGGATTCAATGCCTGGGTGAGACTCCTGTACAATGCTCCCAAGGCGAGCATTCAAACTAACACTGCCAGCTCTCAATACTTCTAGCTGCAAAGAGACACAAGGCAAGGATGCCCACTGTCGCCGCTCCCGTTTGCATTCGCAATCGAACCCCTGGCGATAGCCCTATGGGGTGCAAAAAACCGACAGGCATCCAAAGAGAAGACAGGGAGCACAAACATTCGCTCTATGTAGATGACCTGCTCCTGTATGTCTCAAAGCCACAGGAAGGACTGAAAGCAATCATGTGGATTCGAAAAGAGTTTTGAACTTTCTCAGGTTACAATCTCAACCTGGGCAAAAGTGAGGCATTCCCAGTAAACCCAAATGGGGGAGGGACAGAGCTGGAGGGGCTCCCATTCAAAATAACCCAAAACAGATTCCGATACCTGGGGATCCAAATAGCCAGAGATTGGACACCGATCCACAGATTGAACCTGACCAGCCTGGTGGAGGAAGTCAAAAAGGATATACAGAGGTGGGACACACTCCCACTCTCCCTGGCAGGGAGAGTGCAGATGATCAAATTGAACATGCTGCCGAGGTTCTTCTTCCTGTTACGGTCCACACGGATCTTCATCCCCAAGGCCTTCTTCCAGAACCTAGATAGCTTAATCATGGCATTTGTATGGGGGGAGCAAGAATTCAAGAGTCCCCAAATCAACACTGCAAAGGAGAAAAATTAAGGGAGGCCAAACCTGCAATATTCCCACTGGGCAGAAACAGCGGAAAGGGTGAGGGGATAGGTGCACAAACCCAACTTGGAGTGGATACAGATGGAGGAAGCCTTCTGCAAGGGAACAACCCTCATGGCCCTGGCCACGGCAGCACTCCCATCCCCCTCAGCAAAATACACATTGAGCCCAGTGGTAATGGCCACACTGAAAATGTGGGGCCAGTTAAATTAGCACTTGACCAGAATGTCCCCCATGGCTCCCATCTGCGGTAACCACAGATTCCCGTCAGCCATGCTAGACGCAACGTTTAAAAAATGGAGACAGGACAGGGGCAAACTGACAGTTAGGGACTTCTATGTAGGGCACAGACGATCAACGCTGAACAAACTGACGGAGGTATGGGAATTGCTGACAGGACAGGAATTTGTACTTACAAATAAAACATTTCCTCCGCAAAGAGACATTAGAATACCCCAGGGCCCCGGAGACCATGTTATTAGAGGACCTGATGACCATGGATAGTAAGGAGGGGATCTCTATGGGAAAATATATGGACAGCTGTTGGTTAGAGCAAGACACTACTGGAACGAGACTAGATGGAAATGGGAGGACAAACTGGGGACAGAAGTGAGTTGGGTACTCTGGAGCGAAGCACTGAGCAGGGCCAACTCCACCTTCTCCTGCGCAAGGCTCAGACTCATGCAGTTCAAAGGGGTGCATAGTGCACATCTGACCAGAACACGAATGAGCAGGTTCTTCTCGGGGGTGGAGGATGAATATGAACGGTGCCAGAGGGACCCGGCCAACTTCACCACCATGTTCTGCGCATGCCCCAAACTTCCTGGGTTCTGGACAGCCTTCTCCGAGGCAATGTCCAAGATTGTGGAGGTGAGGGTGAAACCATGCCCATGCGTGGCAATCTTCGGGGTATCAGAGCAGCCGGAGCTACACATGGGGAAGAGCGCCACACCCTAGCTTTCGCTTCCCTAATCGCACGCCGGAGAATTCTGCTCGGCTGGTGATCAGCAGCATCACCCACAGCTGCAGACTGGCTAGCTGAACTTTTGGAATTTCTCCACCTGGAGAAGATAAAATACACCATCCAAGGGTCGGAGTCAGGCTTCCTTACTGCATGGGGGCAATTTGTCGGTCTGTTTCAAAACCTGTTTGAGGCCAGCAACAACTAATAGAGGGGGAACTGGAAGGATTAGAGAGAGGAAAAAAAAGACAAGGAGGAACGCCAGGGACGCACGAGCGGCGGGGGCGGTGGGGGGGGGGGGGGGGGGGGGGGGGGGGGGGAAGGAGGCAGAGAGTATGAGACGGACAAAGAGGGACAACACTGGGGGGAGGCGGACAACCCCCCCTCCCACTCATCCACAAAAAAACATCATGGCTGAAGCTGACAAAGGGAGAAGAGAAACGTGGGCGGCAAGGAGAAGGGGAAGCACACCAGATGCCAATAAAAAGATTATTTTTAAATTATGAACAATTTTGACAAGGTAAAGAAGGATATTCTGTTTCCACTTGTTGGTATGTCAGTGACTAGGGGTCACAATTTCATAATGGTCAGCAAGAGAGCTAAAAGTGAGATGAGGAGAAACTTCTTTACTCAGAGAGTTGTTGGGATTTGGAATGTGCTGCCTGGGAGAGTGGTGGAGGTGGATTCCAAGGAACGTTCGAAAGAGAGCTGGATATATGTTTGAAAGTGATTAATTTAGAGGGCTACGGAGTTGGGCTGGAGAATGGGACTAGCTAGGTAGCTCTTTCGGGAGCTGGTGCAGACATGGTGGTCTGAATAGCCTCCTTCTGTGTTGTAAAATTCTATGATTCCATGAAAACCTGTAACCTGTTCTTTACAATTACTTCCTCTGCATCCTTCCCCATGGAAATATGAATCATATAGGATTTGCATTCAGGTAGAAATGTGAATTAACTATCCTTCAGAACCCAATTCCCTTTCATCTTGCAAATAAATGGACATTATAAGGCACCACTATTTACAATAGTCTCAATACTTTTCTGGGACTCACAGTCTCCATTGTTAAGACACAGGTTGCTACCACTGTCTCCAAGTGTAAATAACTTGCACCTTCTTCCCAGGAAAACAATCTAAGGCTTCCTTTGATCTTTAACAATCAAATAACCCAGCCTTGCAGTCAGACGGACTACAGACAGGTTACATGATCTCCTTCATTTTTACCTTAAATTTAAAGAGACATGTCAGGATTTTTCATCCCTTCCCCCTGGTGGGATATTTTGGCCCCAGCGAAGGTGACCCTCTGTGGCAGATTCCCACAATTACAAAACATAACAATCTCATAAATATCATAAGTGTAACAGTAACAAACAGGAGCTTTTCTTATGAACCCTGAGCTGACCTTCAAGTGAACGAATCTGCTCTCCAAACTCCTGTTCCTGGAATCTAACAAAATGAATGAGAATAGTTTTCTGTGCTAGTGGCACCTGAAGTTCTGTCACCCGTTAGTGAATGCCTTGTCCCGTAAGGTTTTCCTCAACATGCCGCAACAGCTAATATTTGGCTCATAACTCTTCTAGTTGCATCTTTAAATCAGTCACCTTAGCAGTCATTTCTTCTTCTTGAGATTTCTCTTCATATTTGTTGTCACTCTTTGTGAGTAATGATCCTTTTCAGCTATCTTTCATCTGACTGATTTATGTCCTCCCTTTGGGTTTCCCATAGCTTTGCCTCCACTTCCTTGTCTTTGCTAATAGCCTCTTTCTTCTCTTCAACTAGCCTTCGCCCTTTTTCATTGATTTCCAAGACAAGATACACTATCTTGGGTTGCACAAAAGCAGACTTTCTCCTTCCCAACCTCACACTGTG